>NC_041220.1:67411187-67448477 GCF_002837175.3 Physeter macrocephalus
GTGGGTCAAAAAGGATCTTGCTGTGATTTATGTCATAGAGTGTTCTGCCCATGTTTTCCTCTAAGAGTTTGATAGTGTCCAGTCTTACATTTAGGTCTTTAATCCATTTTGAGTTTATTTTTGTATGTGGTGTTCGGGAGTGTTCTAATTTCATACTTTTATATGTACCTGTCCAGTTTTCCCAGCACCACTTATTGAAGAGGCTGTCTTTTCTCCACTGTATATTCTTGCCTCCTTTATCAAAGATAAGGGGACCATATGTGTGTGGGTTTAGCTCTGGGCTTTCTATCCTGTTCCATTGATCTATATTTCTGTTTTTGTGGCAGGCAGATTCTTAACGACTGCGCCACCAGGGAAGTCCCAAATGGATAGACCACATTTTGTTTATCCATTCATCAGCTGGTGGACATTTGGGTTATTTCCATTTCTTTGGCGATTATGAATAATGCTGCTATGAATATTTGTGTACAAGTTTTTGTGTGAACATATATTTTCAATTCTTTGGGGTATATACCTAGGAATGAATTGCTAAGTCATATGGTAACTCCATATTTAACTTTCAAAAAACTGCTCAACTATTTTCTTTCCAGGATGTTTTCATTGGCCCCTGGGATAATGTAAAGGTGCCAGGCCTTAGCATTCATCCTTTAAGGTCCCAGCTTAGACATTACTTTTCCAAGAAGCCTTCCCTGACTGCTTAAATTGAAATTAGATATCCCTAAATCTGAGGTAAAGAATACTACCCAGGGGCTTCCCTGGTGGCGCAGTTGGTTGAGAGTCCGCCTGCCAATGCAGGGGACACGGGTTCGTGCCCCGGTCCGGGAAGATCCCACATGCCGCGGAGCGGCTGGGCTCGTGAGCCATGGCCGCTGAGCCTGCGCGTCCGGAGCCTGTGCTCCGCAACGGGAGAGGCCACAACAGTGAGAGGCCCGCATACCGCAAACAAAACAAAACAAAAAACCCGAATACTACCCAGCACTCACCATTTATCTTGTACTTGTTCCTTTCTCTCTTCACCAGCACACTCCTAGTCTATGAATTCTAGGGGTGTTAACAGGGAATATGTGTATCTTACTCTCTTGCACAATGCCTGCCATCAGGGAGACATGCAATATGAAGCCGTTAGATTGAATAATCACAGCATTTATTCTATTCACAGCAGCAAAACGCTCTGTTGCATGATTCTTCCACTAACAATTCTACATAAACTGATTCATGGAGTTGTCACTGAAGTATGATAGTTAGTGAATTGTTTATACACATGTATATACATGTACACATATGTATATATATATATAAAACACTAAAATTCATGACTATTTTAGTGATCGATTAAGTGTTTAAGAATAAAGTTTAGGGGACTTCCCTGGTGGCTCAGTGGTTAAGAATCTGCCTGCTAATGCAGGGGACACAGGTTCAAGCCCTGTTCTGGGAAGATCCCACATGCTGTGGAACAACTAAGCCTGCGAGCCACAACTACTGAGCCCATGTGCTGCAACTACTGAAGCCCGCGCGCCTAGAGCCCATGCTCTGCAACAAGAGAAGCCACCGCAATGAGGAGCCTGAGCATTGCAATGAAGAGTAGCCCCCGCTAGCTGCAACTAGAGAAAGCCTGCACGCAGCAACAAAGACCCAACGCAGCCAAAAATAAATAAATTAAATAAATAAATTTTTTTAAAAAAAGGAATAAAGTTTAGGGACCACCTATTATGCCCAGATTGAAATTGCATTAATCTGTACAAATGTTTCAAAAAACAACTGCTACTTTTTGACCAAGTAATTCCACTTCTGAAAATCCTAAGGAAATAATTCTAAATGTAGAAAATGTTTTATGTATAAAGGTTTGCCTGAAAAATTATTTATAAATAATTAAAGATTGGAAACAAGCTCCCTCAATAGGTAATGGAGGAGTGGCTGCATAAATTCTACAGATATTTAAAATAATGTTCAAGAAGAATCTAGAATAATGTGGTAGAAATTGTAATATACTGTAACTGCAACTATTTAAAGGGGGGGGGCTTCCCTGGTGGCGCAGTGGTTGCGCGTCCGCCTGCCGATGCAGGGGAACCGGGTCCGCGCCCCGGTCTGGGAGGATCCCACATGCCGCGGAGCGGCTGGGCCCGTGAGCCATGGCCGCTGGGCCTGCGCGTCCAGAGCCTGTGCTCCGCAACGGGAGAGGCCACAACAGAGGGAGGCCCGCATACCACAAAAAAATAAAAAATAAAAAATAAAAAAAATAAATAGAGGGGGAAAAAAATCCCAAACCTATGACAAGAAATATATCAAAATGCTAACACTGGCATAGTTTGTGCTGTGGGACAATCTATGGTTTTTCTCTTCTATGTTATTTTCTAAATTTTAAATGTGATTTTACTGCCATAATAATTTTTTAAGTACAATAAACACTGAAGCAAATAACATGAAAAAAGAAAGTTAAAAGCCCATATCACGGGCTTCCCTGGTGGCGCAGTGGTTGAGAGTCCGCCTGCTGATGCAGGGGACACGGGTTCGTGCCCCGGTCCAGGAAGATCCAACATGCCGCGGGGCGGCTGGGCCCGTGAGCCGTGGCCGCTGAGCCTGCGCGTCCGGAGCCTGTGCTCTGCAACAGGAGAGGCCACAACAGTGAGAGGCCCACTACCGCAAAAAAAAAAAAAAAAAAAAAAAAAAAAAAAGCCCATATCACTAAAAGTGATGTCTCTGATGAAGTTTTTGTTTAGGACGTTCACTTTGAGAGTACAGAGACAGATATTTCTAATGTTTTATGAGATGCTGTAGGGCAACTGGCCATTCAGAAGGGTGAGATGGGGGTCACGTTCTTCTCCCCATTTGTCTCCTAGGTCACCCATGGGGCCAATGAGGGCAGGGTGTGGTCTCTATCTCCATCCTCAGCAGGAGGCTTAGGTCTGGCAAGGAGCCAGGCAAGACATGAAGGCTCAAAAGAGCACCTATTTAGCCCAAATCAACTGAGAAAATTAGCTCTAAGCCTCGCTCACAGAGATATTGGTACTCTTATTTAAAGTTCTCCACATTTCTAATTATTATACAATGCCTGAGGAATGTAGAGCAAAGATCATCCTCAAACTTCAGTGAGCATAATAATCAATCACCAGAGTCTCTGGATTAAGAGAGATTCCCCAGTCCTGGCCCAAAAGATTCACATTCACTCAATCTGGGATGGAGTTCAGGCATCCATCATTTTTATCTAACAAGCAAAGTAACGATGCAGATGAGCCACTTCTCACGACATGTGAGAAAACATGCTTTCCATCATCTTCCAAGGTCTTGACCTATTTCTAATTCAGAGATGGCCAATTGTAACGAGCTCTGCTATGAAAGATGAATTCTGCAAAATTCACTGAACTACAGTACAGCTGACTCCAGTGACCCCAAATTGGACGTTTTCCAGAGCACTTCACCTTAGTTTGCTTGCTCTTAGGGAAAAATAGAAAAATAGAGAAAATGCCTATGCTTTAAATTCAAACAAATGTCTTGTGTCTTGTCACCTTGGGACAATAATACAATAGGTGAGCAGTCACTTTTATCCTTTCTAAACTGATAGGTTTGACATAAAAAACAAGCTAAAGAACTACTTTAAGCCTCCTTTCCTAATTCTGAGAAACTTTGCTATCCAGTCACTGTTTGGACTTAGACTTTGGATAAACAATGATAACATCTCATCCGCACTTCAATGTAATTTTATCGTCTTAAAACTTGGAGAGTGCATGAGAATCTGGCTGTCTGGCAGGGATTCCTGTCTCCCAGAGATGGCCTAGAGGCGAGAAAGTGGGACATCCAAAAACTCCGTGTGATCACAGTTCCAGCCTTTGCCAAATACATGTCCAACTGCTTGGAGTCTGTGATGAAAGGAAAAGGAAATCTATGCTGGAAGCTTTCACCTAATTCTAAAGGGAATTTCACTGCATTTGTAGACAGCCTGGAGTTCTACTCCTTCAGCAGGCGCGTAATTAAGGCGCAACGACTGGCCAAGAGTCAAAGCCACAAAGTAGAGCCTGTAAGAAAAAAAAAAATTGCTTCAAGAAACCTGTTAACTGCTCTTCGCTGCTCTTGTTGATACTTTCTTTTAAAACCGTGGGCTAAGGTATTGGTCCCTGCATGCAGGTCCACCTCTTCCCAGCCCCAGGAGGCACTTCTAAGAAGTTGGTGGTTACGGAGGAGATGGTGGGTAAGAGACTATATAGGGAATGCGGGGTCCTTCGAAAACCGATACCAGAGGGGACAGAGGCTCAAGATACCTTTTTAAAATCCAAACGGCTTCTAGGATATACCTGTTGGATGGCGCTTGCACCTTTACCTGGCCGGGAAACAGCCAGCCTCTGGCTATCCTTGGTCAGCCCTGTCCCCTTCCCGGATGTTGAGAGCCCGGATTCCGCCGAGTAACAGGCCATTTGAGATTCCCATTGGCGGGAAAGAACCTTATTTAATAACAATGATAACATCCCCTTATTATAGTACATTGCAAGATTATTTGTGGGCATTTAGGGTAGATATGGTTCAAAAAGGGATAAGCAGTTATATATTTTTAAAATTTTGGGTTTGAAATCAAACTTAGAGAAAAGTTGCAAGAACTGTACAAAACGATTTACCCTTTACTCCTCTTCCATGTTGATGTTTTACCATCTTTGCTCTGTACTCTCCTATCTTTTTTTTTAATTAATAAGTTTTTAAGAACAGCTTTAGATTTACAGAAAAATTCAGCATATAGCACATAGGTTAAAATACCAGCCTCCCCCCCTACAGTTTTCCCTATTAGTAAGATCTTACATAGGTATAGTACCTTTATTACAATTAATGAACCAACATTGATTCATTATTATCTGAAGTCTATAGTTTATTCAGATTTCCTTAGTTTTTACCTCCTTGTTCATGTCACTTTAATTTGACTCAGTCCCTCTGAAGCACAGCCGGTAAATGTAAATGTAAGCTATTAAACTGCACCTGGGAAAACAGCCAAGAAATAAAAGGACCTTGCAATTATTTTTAAAAAGATATTCAGTACTATCTGTTATAGTGAGAAATCACCCACATGTGAAAGAGTAGAGAAATGGCTTAACAAACTATTATATATTAACATAGTGATATACTTTCTGGCTATTAAAAGTGTAAACTAGGGAAATTGTTTTAATACGAGGAGTATGCTATTAATGAAAATAGTGGAAGGTAAAATAAAATATGCATGCTGGTTAGCACTAGTCAGCCCCAAGTTAAAAGGAACCGATGGGACTAGAAATGATTAAAACTTATTACTCCCTAGGTTATACCTTTTGTAAGTATGTTTGAAGTGGTTTTTAAAAATTATTATTAAAAAATAAAACTAGCAGCAATTTTCATCTTCAGGAAGTGCTTTAAGTAAAAGATTTATATGATCAGAAAAAAAATCTTTTGGATTCCTATATTCCCTTCCCCATTCTTATGTTGAATGATAAAGTCATTCTAAGATATTCTCCCTAGCGATCAAAAAAATAAAGAAAGAAAAGAATCAGACCACTGATACTGACAGATCTAGCCCATTTTAAGTTGTAATCAAGCATAGTAACTGTTCTTCAATCATATCTGGCCCACACCTGTCTCATGTCTCCACTACCCCACAAGCAAACAGAACAGCCACAGGTGTGAGATGGGTGGTCACAGCTGGGAGTTCCCATGAGCAGGCAACCAGTTTCCTGGAGGAGGGACCTCCTGCCTGAAAAGCCATGCACCCAGAACACTGGGCAAAAAAAAAAAGCAGGTTAAAAACAAAAGAAAATCATTGCTTCAAGTCAAATGAAGACAAAGAATGATTTTTAAAATAATTTAAAACTTAATACTTTTAGGATCTAGCCCTGTATGGAAAAGGAAGTGACATTGAAGCAACGCCTGGTCTGCAAATGAATTCTGAACTGCCCCATTTTCAGCCATCTGAAGACCTAAACTTTTATTTTATCTTGAACTCAATAAATAATACCCAATTCAAATGGAAAAATAACAATATATTAAGCAATAAAATAGGCTGGAAATTTCTATGCACAGTATAGTTTTTCTTATAAATTCTGGACGGATACACACCGAAGTATTATCAGTGATTACCCTAAGGTAGTGAAATTAGGGAAGATTTTGTTTTCTTGTTCTCTTTTCTTTATCTGTGTTATCTAATTTTTTTTTTACAATAAACATGTATCATTTGTATAATTTTAAAATTCTTTAAAACATGAAATAGATGTAAAATTTATAAAACCCAATCTTTCATCAACTGACTTTAGTTCTGTGTAACTAAATGCAAAGATAGTTGATATTTACAATAATAATCACAAAGCATTAATCATCTTAGACGGTTTTTTTAAACCATAAATTACTTTGTGTTTAGTTTTAGTGCTGAGTGTATTTAATTGTAGTTCAGTTTTCTTAAACTATTTATCATGTGAAGTATATGTGAGAAATTCTTATGAACTAGAATAATTTATTATTCAGAGCAATCCATTTCCCAAACCTATCAGATAATGGAAATATTTATTGTGGTACCTTCCCACATCACAAAATACTGCTTAACTTCTATACAAACTTCCTTTTTTTTTTTTTAGGAACATCAGTTTGTTAACTTCAAATTCAGTTTCCATCATAAGCCAGTATCTGGATGCTGTGGCCTTAAATTTATAAAGGATAAGGATTTCTTTCTTTTCTCAACTTAGAGAAAGTAAATAAAGACATAAGGAATTTTGAACCTGAGGAAATACCTCCAAAATGGAATTTGAGTCAGACGCTTAACACAATAAAGAGAAAACGTTAACTCTGGTAGAACAAGAGCAGTCCTGTGCCCACAATCCAGGTGATACTTGTCCACCTGTTCCGTCACTCTGCTTTTCCAGGTGGTCTTGAAGAAGCTTTTAGCAGGAAAACACCGGGACCCAAGAGACCACAGAACGTGTAAGGTGACACACATATAAGGGACATAGAGTTATGGTCAGGTGGCACCTAAGACAACTTCTGCCTGCAGATGTGTGTCTGTGTTTAGAGAATTAATCCTTTTCTCAAAGAGTCACAGGCTGCTCGCAGGATGAGGAGTTTTCGCGGTCACTCGGCCTGCTGCCTCCTGCGGATGTCTTCCTTTATAAGAATCTGGGGACTTCCCTAGTGGTCCAGTGGGTAAGACTCCATGCTCCCAATGCAGGGGGCCCAGGTTCAATCCCCGGTCGGGAAACTAGATCCCACATGCATGCCGCAACTAAAAGAAGATCCCACATGCTGCAACTAAAGATCCCGCCTGCCGCAACTAAGACCCGGCGCTGCCAAAAATAAATAGATAGATAAATAAATTTAAAAAAATTTTTAAAAAAACCTTTAGAAAAGCATCTGGGAGACATCTTAAATAAATACAATAAATCTTGTGGTGTAAGAATGTAAAGCCAATTCAGTTCCCCATTATCCATGCTTGAACATACATGGTGGAGGGGCGTGCTTTGGAGGGACATAGAATATCAACATTGGTCACTGAAAATTTCAAACAATTTAAAAATCGTAACAAGCAGCAAGTAGTCTTGAGTTTCAACCCCTCTGTCAGTACCTGACTGAAAGCTGCAGTTGACCGAGAACAAAGATCAGAAGAGAAAATGAGTGTGAAATATCATCCACATCAGATACTCTGCTCCTGAAAGAGAGGTGTATACCCCATATGTGAAAAGTGGTTCTAGGATTCAGCTTTCCCAAGATTTCATGATGGGTATCAGAAACTTGCCCAAGAAATCCAGGGCAATAGTTCATGATCTCTCGGCAGTCATAGAAAGATAGCTCCACAGGTAGGCTTAGTATACGTTATTATGAAATGTTACTTAGTTTATATGCCCCATAAGAATAGCTCTTGTGAGAAGATTTGGCCTCAGGATAAAGCAAAATCAACCTTCTGTTCTTTTTTTCCCCATTTCTGCTACCCATTAGGACTATTGTGCATTTTAGTGCCTTAGGCCAACTTCATGCTATTGGTACGTTTTTCTCCTTCTTCCCCTTTGCTTTCCTCACAAAAATCAAGGCTCACAGAGATTTCCTATCTGGCATATAACCAGATAGGGTTAAACTAGGTGGAAAACTAATACTCAGTCAACATCCAAACCCCCAAGGGCATGTCTATTCCAATGCAGGTGGCTATAGTCCAGCCCCTTCCAGAAAGAAAAATCAATGGGACTCTCCTTGGACCATCAGTTTAGGCAAAGCTACTGTCATCAGCTGAATAAATATTCATTTTGCTTACTTTCTTAAAGTTTATTTTAATTAGAAACTCTAAATGCTCTGATCTAGACACCCTTATGTGACTTGGTAATCCTCTTTCCTCAAACCACTAAGGAAATGGGACTATTTCTAGCCCAGTGGCTCCCTGCCTTAGCCCTACTGTGGCCGGCCAAGGCTCGTAGGCAGTGAGATCCAGTGTGGGATTGTGGCAGTTGCTTGGTTCACTACAGTTGTCCCTGAAGCACTTACCTAACTGACAACAAATGATAGGACTTCACGACAGAGCTAATTGTATTTGAGGATATAAATATAATAGCAAAATCTTCAAGTTCTATAAGAGTAACCATTACGGTTTCAGAAAGAGTGATGGCACAGAAACACCTGTTAATAGCTGCTAGACTTGGGAGTATTCACTCTTCTCAAAAAGAGAAATAGGGGCTTCCCTGGTGGCGCAGTGGTTGAGAGTCCACCTGCCGGTGCAGGGGACACGGGTTCGTGCCCCGGTCCGGGAAGATTCCCACATGCCGCGGAGCGGCTGGTCCCGTGAGCCATGGCCGCTGAGCCTGCGCGTCCAGAGCCTGTCCTCCGCAACGGGAGAGGCCACAGCAGGGAGAGGCCCGCGTACCAAAAAAAAGAGCGGCTGGGCCCGTGAGCCATGGCCGCTGAGCCTGCGCGTCCGGAGCCTGTGCTCCGCAACGGGAGAGGCCACAGCAGGGAGAGGCCCGCGTAACAAAAAAAAAAAAAAAAAAAAAAAGAGAAATAGAACACATGGAAAAATTAGACCCTCTAAAAAGAGAGTCCTGTCTTTGACCCCAACAGGCAAGTTGACAAATATCTTTCTCCTTATTTGTCATCATTTTCTTGTTTAATTGAGGCACAATTTGCATACAGTGATGCCTTTTTAAAAAACACAAGTCTTAAAAGTAGAAAAGAGGAGTCAAACTTGGGAGCTAGGAATCAAGAAATACTATACCAAAGAGGAAGAATATTTCAATATGTCATGAATTTTTAATCCAATTCAGTGAGATTTCATCTTGACAAAGTTAGTGGAATTTTGGTTAAAGTTTACTGCATGGTTGGATTTAGTTTATTTCAAATTTCCTGAGTGATGGTAGCTTTACATACACACACACACTCAACTCTCTATAAGCCTCACCCCTTCAGAGCTCTGCCTGGATTTCAATTCCAGGCTAAACCAGAGCTGCTGATTTGACTGATGTTAGTTTACACCACTTCAATTAAACCTAATTCTGTTTAATGACATATTATAATAGCTCATGGTTGTTCCACACAGATAGTTGAATGGTCTTTTTCATTTGAAATGAGAAACACAAGCATCTTTTTATATAGAAGCATAATGAAAAATGTTTGACTCTATTGGCAAATCTCATTCTCGTAGCACTGTTTTAATCAACCAGAGAATTTCTTTGTCTTCAGCATAGATTGAAATTTAAAGTGAACTGTATATTTTGAATGGTGTTTAAAATAATAATAGCTAACATTTATTGAGGATTTACTATGTACCAGGCATTTAAAAAATTTTTTATTTAGTTTTTATACAGCAGGTTCTTATTACTTATCTATTTTATACATATTAGTGTATTTATGTCAACCTCAATCTCTCAATTCATCCCACCACCCCCACCACCCCTGCCACATTCCCCCCTTGGTGTCCATATGTTTGTTCTCTGCATCTGTGTCTCAATTTCTGCCCTGCAAACCGGTTCATCTGTACCATTTTTCTAGGTTCCACATATATGCGTTAATATACGATATTTGTTTTTCTCTTTCTGACTTACTTCACTCTGTATGACAGTCTCTAGATCCATCCACGTCTCAATGTACCAGGCATTTTCTAAGGACTTTGTGTTAATTCATTTGGTCTTTAAAAAAAAAAAAAAATCTTAAAAGTGAGAAAACCAAGAAGCTGATGGTTGTCCAAACAAAGACAGGAACCCAGGCAGCCTAGCTCATTGCCATGAGCCTAAGTACTACATGATCCTACCCTTTCATTACACATTCCCCCACCCCCTGACCCCCCCACCCCGAGAAACGGATTGAACCCCGGTCCTCCGCAGTGAAAGCGCGGAGTCCTAACAGCTGGACTGCCAGGGAATTCCCTCAATTACACATTTTTAATCATTTGTTTGATGTCAGCAAACACAAGCAGCACTGAACCTAGACCGTCATCACAGTAGTGAAGTGGTCTAATCACTGAACTGGAGCATTAGAGATGAGAGGAAATGGAGAGATCCTTTTGGATCTCACCTAATTTCTTCTGATTTTTATCAACTAATAAGCTCCTCCAACTAAAATTTTCTTTCCTCATTTTTAGACATCCAAACTTATTCACCTTATCTAGCTAAGTGAGTCAATATTCCTATTTCCAATATGAAACCAAGACACTACAATAATTTACCTGATCTCTGCTTCTAGTTTGTCTCCCTACTATATAGCAAAAGGAATCTTTACTTCACCCCAGTCTATATAGGTCTACATTAAACTGTCAATGGCCCCCCATTGCCTGGGTCAGTAGTTCTCAAATATGTACAGGAACTTATTATGGTGATGGTTGCACAACTCTGTGAATACACTCAAAACCACTGACCTGTATACTTTAAATAGGTGAATTGTATGGTATGTGAACTATATCTCAAAGTTGTTACTTTAAAAAATTTATTGAGGAAATCAAAGCACCTGGAAGTCATGGCACACTATGTGTAAAATCCTAAAATGCTGAACTAAAAGCAGTTTTACTAGTAGAAAATAACAGTATGGTAGATATTATATATAAGATTAAAATTCACTACCTTACAACTATGTCTACAAAAAAGCAAGTGGTTGAGCTAAGATTATCACCAGTTTCTAATGTTTGCCTCTAATATTAAATTGCCATTTGTTCAATTGACCACCACTGTTTGCCAGCAAAGAAGCATTAACATCAAAGACAATGAAAATTTGAAAGGGCAACTTTAAAATTGAGTACATCCTATACAATACTTTTTTTTTTTTTTTTTTTGTGGTATGCGGGCCTCCCTCTGTTGTGGCCTCTCCCGTCGCGGAGCGCAGGCTCCGGACGCGCAGGCTCAGCGGCCATGGCTCACGGGCCCAGCCGCTCCGCGGCATGGGGGATCCTCCCAGACCGGGGCGCGAACCCGGTTCCCCTGCATTGGCAGACGGCCGCGCAACCACTGCGCCACCAGGGAAGCCCTACAATACTTTTTATTTGTCTTCAAATTAAGACTTTAGGAAAGCTTCCATATTTGGAATTACACTAAGGTTTTCTGGAGGGAAAAATTTGACAATCCCTGGCTTCCTAGAAAATGCTTATTTTTCTTGACGTATCATAAAAGATCCTTTTTTCAACCTGACCTTAAATTCCCTTTCCATCTTCACCTCGTTCCACAGCGCCTTAGGCTGCCACGTAGCAGAAGCCACCTATCTCCCACAGCCATAGGAGCTAAGTATCCCCCAAACACACCCAGCAGCTTTGCCCTCACAGAGGCTTCGACATCTGAGCTGTCCTTTGAAACGTGAAAGTTCTCCAGGAAAAGAGCAAAAGGGATTCTAAGCTGAAAGAATTCAGCACCAGGACAGAAACTGAGAGGGTAAGGGCATTCACACCCCGATGGGTCTGGCCTCAGTGGTGGGGGAGGTTTGTGGCTGGCAGGAGGCTGGGACTGGCAGTCCTCCTGGTCTGTGCTTTATGACATGAGCAAATGGGTGACTCCATCAGGTCTGTGCTGTACTCTGCTCTCAACACCCTCTTCTGCCCCACCCCCTCCCCAAATACATGTTGACCACGCAAGAAGGTTGACCAGAGTCATAGGTACGATATGGGGACAAAGGACAGACGGACCTGACGGATCCTCATAAGAATGAACCTAGAACCCAAGACTGTGTCGTAATCATTGAGCAATCAGCCAATGTTGTGCTATGAAATCACACACTGAAGCCAAAGGCAAGAATGTGGTAGAACCAACAAAGCTGGTTTCTGTGGAAAGCCAAGATCATTCACCTAAAGATGACTAGCCTCCCAGTAGCCGGCCCTGATTTTCTTAGCCCAAAGGACTCTCTCCTCTGAAATCCTCTGGAGCACTTAATTTTGTACTTATGACACTCTGAAAAAAATTTTTTTTTTGTATTACAGTTGTTTTGTCCTCATTCCTGGTACCACCTTTTTTTTTCCTTTGCCTCATTTTAAAAGCTTATACCTAATACAATGCAGCTTTAAAAGACATCTTGGGAGTAAGGTATAGTATAAATCAGTCAACAACAAGTCTTGTTAGATTTTAAGGTCAAGAGGGGAGAAGTCATGTCCCATTCACCTTTATCAATCCCACAGCACTAAGGAAAACATATTTGTTGAATAAATTGACATTGTGATAACAGTAGGGTAAAGTAAAAACAGTCTTTGGCTTTTAAAAGAAGTTGACATTTTTTTTCCCCCTGGGAGATCGCTGCCTGTACTAGAGTAGTCACATAAATGTTTACCTTTTATGTTTAACAATTTCATCTCTCCTAACCATACACCTGCCGTCTGTGCTTGTAGCTTTTTTTTCTTGATGTGATTTGCCAAAGTTTCATCCCTTGTATAGGTCTTTTTGGAGAAAAGCAACCCTTAGATTTATTTATTCTGCCTATTTTTTGTTTGTTTTCTAATAGAACAGATATTTATTTCAGCAAAATTATAAAGTAAAACTACAAAGAAACAAAAATATTTGATACTCACTGAGTCACAATTTTGTAAGGCAGAAAGTTAACAATAATCAGCATAAGTACAATAAATTATAAAGATCTGTTGATATTTTAATGGGGGAAAATAGCCAGAAGAAACACAAAAATACTTTAAAATACAACATCATTGCCACAGCACATGAGAACATTTCCATAAAAAATTAACTATTTCCTCTTAGACACTTCACCTTTCAGCCCTCTTTGAATTTACATTCTGAAATCTTGATTTTCTACTGCAGTTTATAAACTAGCCATTCTCTCATTCCATGGACCCACAAAGATCAGTCCCATCACAAGCAAACAAAAGGACCACTTCCTGTTAGAGATACAGCACTTCAAGGTTAATATTTAATCTTAATTGGCAAAATGTTTAGTGCAAATAAAACTATATTTAGCAGCTTAGAAAATTCCTGGTGGGGAGGCATTCACCTCATAACCCTTACTGCATCCCCAGAACAAAATCATTTCTCACTTTTCATGAGCATGAACATTGGCCATTCAAACCTACTGAAAACTACTGATGCTAATTCTGCTGTTTGTTACACAGGGAGTTTCCATAAAAGATGGTTTCAGTCACTATGCAAATGAGCCATACAGTTTTTACATTTGGAAAGTTCCCCTCAGGTTGATGTTTTTTTTAAAAAAAGCAGGGTCTGAATGTCAGTCACAACTGGATCTTACCCAACTGCTTCTCTAAAACGAGGCATTAATCATTTCTTGTGCTGGCCACCAAAGGTTGCATTCAAAGAAAGACCTGACGATGGGGCAGAGGAATCTCTTAAAGCAACTTCTACTCTCCAGTAATAATTTTACTGCACAGATTTGAATGCCAAAAAAAAAAAAAAAAAAAAGGGAAAGAAGAGGAGCCATCTGATTTCAAACCTGGTGTTTTCCACTCTCAGCCAAGATTTGTTCTCCAAATGAATGGAAGCCAGAGAGCTCCTAGCTAGAGAGAGGATTTTGTTTGAGCTTCATCAGTTCCTTGAATTGCCTCTCTTCTTGTTAGACATCTGTTTCCTCTCTAGCCAAGGCCTGGGATAGCTGCTTGGGAGAATAGTGTGGCCTGCTGTGCCCGGATCTGTGATGGCAAGGGAAGGAGAAGAACAGCCGGGTTTTAAGCACCTGACTCTGCTCCTTGTCTACGTTCACTGGCCCAAGGACTTGAGCCGTCAGACAGCTTGGACGACCTCTGAGGTCCAGGATGTGCTGACGCAGAATCCAGGGAGGTAAACACTAGGTAGGCCATCTCACTTGGCCTCTCGACCAATTCCCTAGCAATTTTTCCATTCCCCCTGGATTCTCTGACTGAATAGCTCAAGGATGGGGGTGTGGAGGCCATGTTGGAGAGAGGGGCCCCCCTCAGTCACTATACTCTTCTCTTTCCCTTAGACTGGGGAATTTCTCATACTGGTTGGCTGACTTCCATTTGCTGTGCTGACTTTTGAGCAGTGCAGCAAAGGAAGTCTTTCGAGTGACATTTCTAGATATTTCCCGGCTCTTGGCCTTCCTGGTGGGGGAAGAGCTTCGAACCAAGGGATAGGTGGAAAAAATGGGCTTGCCCCGTGGGGCTTCCAGTAGCTGCCATATTTCTCCAGAGGTATTACTGGTCAGATACTGCCAAGGCTTCTTCCCACTGCTGTCCCGGACGTTCACACGAGACGCCAACCTTTGCACTAGCAACTTGATGATCCCCTGGTGGCCGTGAATGGCTGCAAGGTGCAGCGGGGTATACCCACAACTGGACTTCACATTTACATCAAGAGCAATCCCTGCTTTCTGTGCGCCTGAGACCAAGTCCTGAAGGGCCCTGAGGTCACCGTGTTTGGCTATCCAGTGCAAGGCAGTGTACCCAGTCAAAAAGTCTTTGTGCAAAGCCAGCTGGGGGTCCTCCCAGAACAAAGTCAACACCTGAATCCAACAGCCACTGGCAAGCTTCACAATCCATTCATGCTCCCTGGCATCAAGAGGGACCAGGGATGACTTGTGCTCAGAAGATCTGGCGGGGATCAAGGCTGCAGGCCTCTCCCCTCCAGGGGCCCATGAGCTGTGTGGATGACCACACTCAACAACAGTAGCCTTAATGTCTGCAGGTTTTGGTGTCAAAGCGGCATCCACCCTTGGGCTGGACACTGCTCCCACCTTCGAGGGTTTCCTGGACCGGGGAGGGCGCCGGCTCCTTTTCAGCAAATCCTCCTCAAGGCACTCCTCATCAGAGGAGGACAATTTGGCTCTCTCTGCCCTAGAGCTCCTCCTTAGGGATCTCCTTAATTTGGGGACAGGCCAGGGCAAAGGCTGAGGGTGGCCTGCAAGGCAACCAGCTCCTATTGGGACAGGCTGAGAAGGGTGACCATCCTCTCTGTTCCTGAGGCCCTGAAGGCTCCTGCTGGGGCTGCCCTCCTTTGGAGAAGGGGCCCCAGCTGGATTCCTGAGCCTTCTCCCATCTGGGGCTCCCGGGGCAAGGTGCGGCCCTTCTTCAGAACCCCCAGGGGACTCTTTGGGTCCACTGCTGCTCTCCTCACTGCCGTGGCTCTCCTGGTCCACAAAGTCCTCCAGATCTTGTAGGGACAGCTGACAACGAATACTACGAAAGACTGCCAGTGGAGACTTCCCCGGCCAGGATTCCGAAACAGCGGGAAAGAGAGAATGAGGGGGAGGAGGGAGGTCCGGTGGTGCTGGCTTAGATTCCGGGACCCAGAAGCCCGGCTCCGAGGGTAGCTGGGGGAAGTTGTCTGGCAGCAGCGACCAGGCTCGGATGGGGCCCTGGTCTCGGGCCTCGGGTATCTGGGGGTGTCTGGCCACCCACTCTCGAGTGCGTTGCTGCTGCTTCTGCAGGGTAGAATAATGCAGGGAGCCCGGGGTCACCAGCTCGGGCGGCTCTCCGCGGGGAGTGGGGCAGGACAGGAGAGCAGGTGGGGAAGCCCCGCTCCCAGCAGCCTCGACGGTTGTGGGAGGAGAGCGGGGTGAGGCGGACACCGGCGGGGGCTCCGCGGGCGCACCTTCCCGCTGCGGCCTGGGAGCCCCGCGGTCGTCCTGGGCAGGCGGGGCCGGCGCCGGCTTCTCCCAGGCGCTGGCGGTGGCGGTGGGGGGGTCGGGGAGTGAGCCGAGCAGCGGCTCGCCCGGGAGTCCCCCCAGGCCGTTCTGGAGGCATTCCCAGCAGCGGCGGCCCTGCGTCTCGGCCGCCGCGCACCTCGCGCGGTCCTGGGCGGCCGCGGGCACCGGCGCCCTGTGGCCGGAGCTGCCCCTCCGCCGGCCGCCTCTCCGGGCCCCGCTGGCGGGGAGTCCATTGCAACCTGCCTCGGCGGCCGGGTCTGCGGCACCTGCTGGCTCCTCCTCTAGCTCCTTCTCGCGCCGCCGCCGCCGGGATTGCTGCTGCTGCGGCGGCGGCGGCGGCTCCCCGCTGCGCGCGAGGAGCGGGAAACTGGGCGCAGCTCCCCCTGCAGGGGCGGCGGCCGCGGGCGGGTCGCTGGGTCGCTGCAGCCCCTCCTCCCCCAAAAGGTCCCTGTACCTCCTCTTGAGCACCACGTACTTGGTGCCGTCGGGGTCCTGGCGCACTGCGGCCACCGAGTTGACGAAGCCCTTGAAAAGCTCGCGGCGGCGCTGGTGCAGGCTGGGGGACGTATCGGGGTCTCGGAGGAAGCTCTTGAAGTGGCTCAGCAAGGCGGCGTTGGTCACTCGGCCCCCGGCCTGGCACAGAAAGTCCAGTAGTGCCTCTTGGCTCAACTCTCGGGCCATCGCTGCCCCGTCGTCCCCTGGCCCCGAGGTGTCTGCGTCTCGCCCTCCCTGCGCTCTCCCCCGCCAACAGAAACCCTGGCCTGGCGTCTGTCACCTGCGCCCGGGGCGGCGCCACCCGCCTCCATCAGCCGCGGCCTGCTTGCAGCCCCAGAACGTGCCAAGAGGGCCGCGGGTCCCCCGGGAAGAGGCCCCGGGGCTGAGCCCCCGCGCACAGCCCAGGGTGGGAGAGGGCGGCTCCCAGGCAGCCCCTGCGCGATGCGCGCCTCGCGCAGCGAGTCTCTGCTGCGAAAGTTCCCGGGATAGGTCGGAGTCGGTTTCACCTGCGCCCTGGCGACGCCTCTTCCCCGGCTCTGGGGGAAGGGCCCGGCCCGCCTCCTCCTGTCCCTCCAGCCTCTGAGGTCTCCCCTACCCCTGCCACCCATCCCAGATGAGTCAGGCTGGTCCGAGCCCGGAAGAGCGCTGTAGGTGAGGTCGCCAGCTAGCCGGAGCCGGCAACGTACAGCTCGGCAGGTCGCGCAGCCGTTCCCGGGCCGGGGAATGGAAGGCAGGTAGGCGACCCGCCGCTCCTTTGGGTTTCGGCCACGTAGGAAACGAAAACAATAGACCTGTTCTTGCCCTCTTCTTTCGCTTCGTTAGTTACGGCTGAAGCCGCTGGGTGGGGAAGAAGGTGCAAGTTAACCAGCATCTTGCTGTTTCTTCAAAACATACCTTTATTAACGATGTAGGCTATTAATTTCAGATACCCTGAGGCAGTATCGAGGTCGGGGGAAAACTCATTTTGCATCCAAAACAAGCCTATCTTGATCTGGGGATACTGCCGGGGCGGCTGCTCCGGACACTGGCTCCTAGGGGTCCAAATACACCGAAGTCTGTACCGAAAAGAGAAATCACTCTGAAGATTACAGGTTGGTTACAGGAAAAAGGAAGGCCGTTTTCCTTCCTGACAGTCTCACGTTAAGGTGCCGGAAAAATCTAATTTGATGTTGAATTCCCTAGTAACTGAGATGAACAGGAATTACGTCTCGATAGTTAAAGGTATTTGGTGCCTTTGTTTTTATTTAGTCCAAAATGTATGAACGGAAGAGATTTGTACAGTCTCTTTTGTGTTAGCTTAAGTGGTGAAGTCTTGCCCTCCGAATGTGAGGTTTCCTCTACACCTTCAGAATGTTAAGCATTACAGGCTCCTTGATTTGACCCTGCTGCCCCCAACACTGGAATGCCTGCTTGACTCTAATTCTCCACTGCGGTGCCGTGAACTTCCTAATTCCACGTCCATTTGTAGACTAGAGCTTGAAAAACTCTAGTTTCAAAACATTGGCCTCTTCAAGACAGAATCACAGCACGTTTCCTAACAGCTGCTTTCCCCCTACATTTCACTTGTCCACATGTTGATCCAGCCCTTTCCATAATAATCCTTCTGGTCTTACCCTGTTTCCTTATCAGTCCTAGTTACATGCCAAAAATACTTTCCTTGTTTTATCTACTTACCTATCTGACTCCACGACCTCTCCCATTCTTTTTTTTTTTTTTTCTCGTAATGCGGGCCTCTCACTGTTGCGGCCGCACAGGTCCAGCGGCCATGGCTCACGGGCCCAGCCGCTCCGCGGCACGTGGGATCCTCCCGGACCGGGGCACGAACCCGCGTCCCCTGCATCGGCAGGCGGACTCTCAACCACTGCGCCACCAGGGAAGCCCTCCCATTCTTTTCTTTAGCTGTCTTCTTATTTCTTTCCATTGTGACTGGTTGTTTATCCTCAGCCCCAACTGTGACAGCAAATATGCTTATTTTTTGGAAGGCTCTGTTGGCTATATTTCCTATTTTCTCCTGCCCTGTCAATGCCAGTCTTCCTTCCTGTACTCCCCTCATCTTTCCACTCTTCCTTCTTTTGCTCTACTATTTCTAATTGTTTCACGTGTCCCTGTTCTTTTTGCTGAGGGAGGGTATTGAAAGTATGTTGGCCGCACAATTGTCAACATGTGATAGCATGGGCCAATTTTACTGATGCTGCGTAGGCCACATTAACTGAGCTTTGTTTTAAGTCTCCAACATACCCTGGTACTTTTCCATGAATGAATTGCAATCCTTGGCTTTAAATTATTTAGGTCAGAAAGAAGAACTGGGAAAACATTGTTTTCTATTTTCAGCATTTTCTTGAATCCAAACCCAATACTGGGTTAAGAGGGGGTAAGTGTTTTCCACTGAGGTCTCTGCCTTAACGTCAAGCCTTTAGAATAGTTATTAAAATAAAGGTTTTGTGTTAAGCTTTCGCTTCCTTTTGTGTGTGTCTGTGTGGTTTGTTGGTTTTTTTTTTTTTCCTGATGGAGGCTTGATGGAACTTGCCAGGTGTGTCCACAACTGGGGCAGGAGAGAGTCCAAACAGAAAACTCAGGGGGGCACTGAAGAGTGGCAAGTGGAAAGAATCCCCCTTTTGGTACTTTCCAAAACTGGTTACAAAATAGGGGACTTGTGGCAAGAGGGGGTGATGACATAGAGGTTTGAACTTGAAGCACTTAGGACTAGAAAGAAAGGAAGGGGTCATCAAAGTCATGGTTGTTGAAGTCAGATTATCTTTAGTTGAGGGTGGAATTAGCAGGTCTGGAGGAGTAGAAAACGGGGAAAGGGAAGAAAAAAAAACCCATTGCTTTAGCTTTCTGGATGCCCAGGTGGTTTGGTGTCCAGATCTTCTCTCTTCCTTTTTTCCTCTCTTGTCTCAGGTTAAGGTGATAGTCAATTAGAATGCTCTTCACCTTATCTCAGGGAATATTTTTATGCTTCCCTCATGTATAGTTCCTCATCTTCATAAATATTTATGGGGCACCTATGTTGCCCTGGCAGTGCTGGAAGTGAGTACAAGGAACACATGCTTGAGAGCTCACTATTTACTGGGAACAACAAACAAGAGAAATGGCTTAAACGTGTGCGTTAAGTGCATCAGATGCTGGAAAAATTGAGAGGCAGCATATAAAGGAAGAGCCTAGACTCAGTTTGGGGGATTGGGACAATTTTCCAATAAGAGGCAACTTGGAGTAGAGGATGTGAAGAAGAGGCAGAGGAAACATTGGTGCAAAAGCACCAAGATCTGGCTCAACAGAGTCTATCTGGGGAGCTAACTGCAAACAGATCTACTTGGCTTTAAGGAAGAGGATGTGTGAGGATGTGCTGGAAACAAGACTTGCAAAAGTAGGAGGGAGTCAGAAGATGAAGGACCTGGGGAGTGGAGGTGGGGTGGGGAGGGGAGTCTTTGAAGAATTTTTGGGAGGGTAGTGACCCGACCAGATTTGTACTTTAGAAAGATTATCCTGGAGGTAATTGCTGCTTTGGAATCATGACCCATATTAACAAGTAAAAATAGCACTTTGCAGAGCAATAACAAATTTAACCAAATCTAAGACACCATTGACTATATGATACAGTTTGATTTCAGAGATGTTAAAATGTGTGTGTGTGTCAGGGCAAGTGCCTCTTAAAGTAGAAGAAATACAGCATGTTTAATAAAATTATATTTTTAGAAAGAAAAGTGTATTGGGAATAAGATTTGAGGATTGGATTGGGGTAACTAACTTTTTCTTTACAGCCTTATGAACTATTGGCTATTTTACAATGAGAGTATATTCCTTTTTAGTTTGAAAAAGACACTAAAGGGAAAAAAGCCATAAATGAATAACAATGACAAAGGGAAAAAAAAGCAATATCAGATCTTTAGACTGGAGAGGAGGGAGATGGAGGCCAGCAGGAAGAACAGTCTGGAAATTACTGAGATGATCCGGAAAAGGGAGCCAAATGTCTAAGTTCAGCAGTGTCAGGGAAAGAGAGATGAATGGATGGATTGGAGAGATAGGGGGCCAAGTCAATAGGATTTGCAGCCAGAGGAGTCTGGAGGTGAGGAGTAAGCTGGCTTCTCTCATGCATCTGGCCTGAGTCTCTGGATGGATGGTTGTAACCATATACATGAATAGTAAATGTAGAACAAAGTCAGTTTTGGAAATGGGAAAGATGATCAATTCAGTTTGGGACATATTAAGTTGAGGTGTCTACAGGCCATAAAAACAGGAATTTCTAGGAGGCAGTTGGCCAGATAGGTTGGAGGCTCCAAGAATGTATGACTTTAGTATATATAAACAGTCATCTAAGCCACAGGTGATGATAAAATTGCTTAGAAAGAGATATGCCAGCGGTGGGAAAGGAGCAGGGTGGAGGGTGAATCCACATTTACCAAGGAGAAAGAGGAAAATAAACCTGTTAGGAGACTTAGAAGGAGCAGCTAGAGTGGGAAGAGGAACACCACTGAGCGTGGTATCATGGAAGCATGGAAGCAGAAGGGAGAACAGCTTTCTAGAGTTGATGCCAAGTTAGGTAAGAAGTGAAATGTGACCATAGCCTGTTAGGTCGCTGGGGCCAGGTCTGGAGCAGTTTCAGAAGAGTGGTGGGGACAGACATCAGGTTACAGAGGGGTGCAGAGTGAGTAGGGTAAGAAAGACTTGACCATGAAAGGAAGGAGAAAGAGAATTCTAGATATGGAGAATATCAGATCATGTAACCTAAGATTTGTTTTTGGTAGTTGTTAGAAGAGATATGATCATGTCTATGTGCTGAGGGAAAAAAGCCAAGAGAGGATAAGTTGAAAGACCTAGAGGAGAGGGTAAATAATTGATGAAAAAGGGCATGGGGGTGGGGCTGGAGTCCAGGGTCCAGGTGGAGAGATTACCTGGGACAGGACAGAGAGAGATACTTTTCCCATTGAGAACAGAAAGAAAAAAAATGGCTATTGCATTAATTAGGGGGCTAAGAGATCAGGAGAAAAGATTTGAAGAAGTCTTGGTGGGGCTGAAAAGTAGGTACAAAGGCAGTAAGTGTATATAGAGCTTGAAGTTTTGGTTACTGTAAGCAGGGCATCATATAGTCTTAGGTCTTGGGGCTTAAGGTTTCCAAAGTGGGATCATTTGGAGGTGATGACAAGATTCAGAGTGTGACCATATGTAGTGGAAGTGAGAGGCACTGGAGGAGATAACATCACGGAACTGTGAGACAGGATGTTGAATGAGTCACGCAGGTTACTGAAGTCATCTAGGATGGAGAGGGTAACCATGAATCATGTACATAAGTCTTTAGTACCATGGTATGACTAGCACAAATGGCATTTTGCCAGGAGCAGTTGCTCTGCTAACAGTGTAGTATTGTGACTGACACGTGTGTGTGTCATGTTCCAGATTACTGTCCTTTATTTGATCCTCAAAACAAGAATGGGAACTGTGTAGGACAGAGATCATCGTCTTGCAGGAAGTAGCTCTCCTTGCTATCAATATGTATGTATGTTTTGTAGGATGTATTCGGATGTGCTTATTCTTTGCCTTCAGTCCAAACCTCTACTGTGGATGTAGAGTGGAATCTCCACCCAAGAAGGTGCAACTATTCAATGTCAATCCTCCAGGTAGGTGGACAGATCCCCAGGTGAAGCTAGAGCTAAGATGTACCACAGAAAGGCAGGAGAGAAAACCAGGGTGCTGGCCCACTCTCTCTCTCTCCCTCTTTCTTCCCTCTCCTTTTCCCCCTCCTCCCCCTCCCCCTCCCCCTCCTCCTCCTCCTTCTCTGTCTCTCTCAGGTTTGGATTTCCACAAGTCTGGGTACTCCCGAGGGTGCTCTGAAGTAGCAAGGGGAAAGCATTTTTATGCTGGGCTAGAAGCTGAGGTTGAGGGTGCTAAGTTACAAGCCAGATAATCGAATGATATGGGGCTCTCTGCATTTATTTCCCTTCTCCTGTCCTGAGCCTTTAATCATTTATTAATTCATCAATATTTATTGAGGGCCTACCATGTATGCGCTTTTCTGGGGCTGGAAGACTATGGTAAAGCAAACAGACAAAATTTTTAGGAAACTTATACTCCAGTAGGGAAAAGAGACAATAAACATAAAAATAAACAAGAGGGCTTCCCTGGTGGCGCAGTGGTTGGGAGTCCGCCTGCCGATGCAGGGGACGCGGGTTCCTGCCCCGGTCCGGGAGGATCCCACATGCCGCGGAGCGGCTGGGCCCGTGAGCCATGGCCGCTGAGCCTGCGCGTCCGGAGCCTGTGCTCCGCAACGGAAGAGGCCACAACAGTGAGAGGCCCGCGTACCGCAAAACAACAACAACAACAACAACAAAAAACACAAGAGAATATCACCAGATAAGTGATGAGATACAAAAGTCAACTGGTATGATACTGACTGGAGAGCTACTCTGGCCAGGATGAACAGGGAAGTTCTCTCTTAGAAGATACCAATCAACAGGGACCTCAGTGATAAGGAGGAGACAAGCCATGTGAAGGTGGAAGAGAGGGGAGCAGGGTGGGAAAGCATTCCAGACAGAGGGAATAGCTAGTGTTTGTCAGAAATGAGTGTGATATTATAGAAAGCTAGCGAAATGCCACAAATTCCATATAAATTAGCATAATATGTTTATAAATTAATTGCCTAATAAACTTTTATGACAACTTTGTGCACACTCTGATCATCTCATCAAAATTTTCACCCTCCTCTTTAGAGAGAATAAAAAGATAATTTATTTTCTTCTCTTAACATATGGTTGAAATTTACTCTTTAATATTGATAGCTAGGAGCTTAAAGCATTTTACTTCACACACAAATATGCTGGTTGTTTGTAGAACTGCTATAGATTTATGCCATACAAACACAAGAATTGTGATACATTTATTTCCCCAAATTCTTTTTTTAAATTTATTTTATTGAAGTATAGTTGATTTACAATGTTGTGTTAATTTCTACCATACAGCCAAGAGATTCAGTTATACATACATATGTATTTATATTTTTTCATATTCTTTTCCATTATGGTTTATCACAGGATATTGAATATAGTTCCCTGTGCTGTACAGTAGGGCCTTGTTGTTTATCCATTTTATATATAATAGTTTGCATCTGCTAATCCCAAACTCCCAATCCATCCCTCCCCCACCCCCCTCCCCCTTGGCAACCACAAGTGTGTTCTCTATGTCTTATTTCACAAAATTCTTATCAAAAAAGGAAAAATATGTGTGTTTATAATTGCTCATGCTTTATTATCAAGTATATTCCTAACAAGGAAAGAAACTCTGTTTTGTTTTGTTTTTTAATTGGGGGAAGTTGCCCAAGCCTGAAATATTTTCCCCCAGCTTTACTGAGGTATAATTGACAAATAAAAATTATATATATTTTAAAAAGAAAATGAGGGACTTCCCTGGTAGTCCAGTGGCTAAGACTCTGTACTCCCAGTGCAGGGGGCCTGGGTTCGATCCCTGGTCAGGGTACTAGATCCCACATGCAGCAACTAAGGGTTCGCATGCTGCAGCTAAGACCCAATGCAGCCAAATAAATAAATTAATATAATTTTTTTAAAGTTTGAAAAAAAAAGAAAATGAAAATAAAATAAAAGAAGTGAGTATGGTGTATTTGAGGAACAGAAAGAAAACCAGGGGCTAAGCTGGAGCACAGTGAAGGACGAAAGTGTGGAGTGAGAAGAAGTCCAAACAGCGAGCAGGGTCTCAGTCCTGCAAGGCCTAATGGGGTTTGGGTTTTCATCTAAGTGTGATGGGAAGCTATTGGAGGTTTATAATCAAGAGAGTTGCATGTGATTTATGTATAACAGAACATCTGGCTGCTGTGTTGAGCGTAGATTATAGGGGATGCCAAAGTAGAAACAGAAAATCCAGTCAGAGACGTCTGCAGAGGGTGAGGCAAGAGATGGTGGTAGCTTGGAATAGCAAGGTATTGGGTGTAGAGTATTGAGATTTGGAAAATATTCTAGAGATAGAAACCAGAGACTGTGCTAGTGGGTTGAATATAAATTTACCAAGATTGGGGGCAGGAAGATGAGCATTCCCTTTTGGAAAGGTTAAGTTTGGGATGAACATTAGCCATCTAAGTAATGATCTAGAATAGGCAATTGCTCAGGAGTGAGGTCAGAGCTGGAGATAGAAATCTGAGAGTCTTGGGCATTGAGATGGTATTTGAACGTTATGGGATTAGATGAATTTATCTAGGGAGGGAACCTAGAAAGAGAAGAAAAGACATCCCTAATCAGCCTCAGCATTCGGGGTCTAATCTTTAGTAGTATCTTGCTTAAATATTATGACCTGTCTCAGTCATACTATGGCAATGAGAGAAACTATAAAATCCTGTTTTGTCCCCCTAAGGCCAGTCTGCTGCTTGTGGCTGTAATAGACATTAGTGTGAGACACCCAGCGAGTAAGGTTAATTCCAGGGTCTGGAGTAAGGTCCACTGACCCCTCCCCGAGTGGAAAAGTCTCCCTCCATTGCCAACTTTACAAGATTTAAAAGTTTAAAATTTGTTAAAGGAGTCAGCAGATTTTCCATGTATATCCCGATTTTACATACAGGAAAACCAAATTTCAGAGCTTAGTGTCTTGTGGAACTGGTGCTCAAATCAAGCTGACCTCAAATCTAGCATTCTGGACCAGAGTCATAATCTTTCCTCAACTCTCTGGAGCACTTGACCCAGTTGACCATTTTCTCCCTTTGAAATCTCTGTCTTGGCTTCTATAACCATTGCTCTTTTCTGGCTCTTCTCTTACCTCCCTGATCCAACTCTGACTCTCCCTCGCTAACTCTTCTTTCCATTTCTTCTTTCCATGTTCTCTGCTTGTCCTCTGGGTTCTACCTGAGTGATGTTGTCTACTTTCCCAGATTCAATTACCACCTGTATTCTTAGGATTCCCAAGTCTATCTGTGATGCTCACCTAGAAAAAGCACAGACTTTCAAGCAGTTACTCTAGTCTTGACTCTGCCTGTAACTATCTCTTTAAATTGGCCAATATACAAACTCTCTGGGTCTCAGTTTCTTCATTTGTACAGTGAAGAAATTAGATCAGATGATTCTGAAGTTGCTTCCGGTACTCACATTCTGATTCCACACTTGATGTCCCTTCTCATGGTCTCTATAGTAATAATGACATTGACTGCATGCTCTGTGCCAGACATGGAACCAAGTACTTCACACATGTTAATATATTTAATTCTCTGAACAAATTCCTAAGTGGTAGGAGCTATTAGTATCCTTACTTTATAGTGGAGGATATCAAGATCCAAATAATGTGATTTCCTACTATATTGTAACCAATAACTGGCAGAGCCAGGATTCAAACTCCGACAGTTTGAGTTCTAAGTCAGCATCGTTTAGCCCCTGCTCTCTTCCTGCTTTTCCCTTCGAGGACCCTGAGCCCCGCTCTGCTTTCTCCCCTTAGCCTCACATCACTTCTGCCTCCTCGGGACCCTTACTGCTTCTGTTACCCCTCCCCCTTGTATCTTCATCCTCTTCCTCTCTTCATTCTCAAGGGCTGCTTTCCTTCCTAAAACAAAACAAAACCAAAAAACGAGCACTTTGCTCTGAACTGCCCTCGTTCAGTCACTGCCTTAGCTCACCCTCAGCATTCCTGCGTGTGTCACCTCCTCGCAGAGGCCTTTCCTGACCGTGTGGATGAATCAGCTTCCACTGCCAGGCACCTCCAGGCACTTCTATCTGGGGAAAGTTAAGTTTGAGATGCCCATTAGGTATTTAAGTAGAGATGGCAAGTGGACAATTGGATATACAATTCTGGTGCTCTACTTTCACAGCACCTAACACTCCACTATTAAAAATAAATTTTGTATTTGTTCATTTTTATGTGGTCCCCTCAACAAGAACACAGGTTCCGTGAGAGCTAGGCCTGTGTCCTCTTCACCACTAGGGCTGCTGTAACGCATTATCACAAACTGGGAGGTGGCGGTGGAAGCAGTAATATAACAGAGATTTATTCTCTCGCGGTTCAGGGGGCGAGACCTTGGAAACCAAGGTGCTGGCAGGCCAGACTCCCTCTGGAGACTCTAAGAGAGAATCCTTCTTTCCCTCTTCCAGCCCCTGGTAACTGTCTGCATTCCTTAACTCCCTTGGCTTATGGCCACATCACTCCCATCTCTGGCTCCATCTTCACACGGCCTTCTCCTCTTCTGTGTGCTTCTCCTCTTCTGTCTCTTACAAGGACATTTGTCATGGGATTTAGGGCCCACTCAGATAATCCAGGATGATATGATCATAAGAACCTTAATTTAATTACATTTGCAGATCTTTACCTTTTTACAAATAAAGTAACATTCGCAGGTTCCAGAGACTTGGACATGGACGTGTATTTTGGGTGGCCACTATTCATCTCACCATACAGGGAATAGGAGGAAGTTCAGGAATGTCTCCCCAGCCCCACCCCTTCTCCGTTTATCCTGGCTAACTTAAATGCTCTTCAAGATTCAGCTCAGTGGTCGCCCAGTCAAGGGAGCCACACCCCCAATCCCAGTACATGCCTCTCCTATAATAATAATAGCTAGTGCATATTCAGCACTGTTTTAAGGGCTTTATGTGTATGAACTCACTTAATGCCTGCTACAACCCTATGAGGTCATCCCCATTACTATCCTGATTTTATCAAAAGCTAATGGTCTGTTTTGTTGTCTCTCTTCCACAGTAGACCTCCCCACAGGGCAACAGCCAAGACTTATTATCTCTCTGTCCCCAACATATACCATGGCATTTCCAGGCTCTATGTGAAGGCTGGTGGGTTGAATAAATGACTGAGCAAGAGATAGGCTCGTACTAGACTGGGCAGGGTTTTGAATATCAGATTAAGATATTTGGATTTGGGGACTTCCCTGGTGGTCCAGTGGTTAGGACTTGGCACTTTCACTGCTGTGGCCTGGGTTCAATCCCTGGTCAGGGAACTAAGATCCCACAAGCTACACGGCGCAGCCAAAAAAAAAAAAAAAAAAAAGACATTTGGAGTTTATCTTTTAGATCATAGGTGGCCAACAGTTTTAAAGGTGAGTAGTGATAGGATGGTCCCATCTTTCAAATATATCCTCCCCTTGGGAGAAACGTCATCAAATATTGTTTTAATTATCACCTCCAAATACATCACTCCCCCTCCACCCCCTGAGCCTTCCTCCTGAGCTCTAGTCTCACATTGCCTGATTCTTGCTGGGTCTCTGTAGGCGCAAATTCAGCATGTCCAGGCCAGCCTTCATCATTCTTCCCCCCAAAGCCACTCTTCCTATTTTACTGAGCTCAAAGGCATCCAAACTAGACAACTTGAATTAATACCACTTTCCTCACCCCCACTGCCAATTAGTCATCAAGTGCTGTCAACTCCATCTCATGAACTTTATCTCATATCCATTTGCCTGGTCTCTGCCATAGTTCAGGCTCTTGCATCTTTCTTTTTTAAAAAAATTAATTAATTTAAAATATTTAAAAAATTTATTTTTGTCTGCATTGGGTCTTTTGGCTCCGGACGCGCAGGCTCAGCGGCCATGGCTCACGGGCCCAGCCCCTCCGCGGCATGTGGGATCTTCCCGGACCGGGGCACGAATCCGTGTCCCCTGCATCGGCAGGTGGACTCTCAACCACTGCGCCACCAGGGAAGCCCTGCATTGGGTCTTTGTTGCCGCTTTGTCTAGTTGTGGCGAGCGGGACCTACTGTTTGCTGTGGTGTGCGGGCTTCTCATTGCACTGTCTTCTCTTGTTGCAGAGCATGGGCTCTAAGTGCATGGGTTTCAGTAGTTGTGGCATGTGGGCTCAATAGGTGTGGCTCGCGGGCTCTAGAGCGCAGGCTCAGTAGTTGTGGTGCACGGGCTTAGTTGCTCTGCGGCATGTGGGATCTTCCCAGACCAGGGCTTGAACCCGTGTCCCCTGTATGGGCAGGCGGATTTTTTTAAAAAATAAATTTATTTATTTATGTATTTACTTATTCTTTGGCTGCATTGGGGCCCTCGTCGCTGGGTGCAGTCTCCCTTCAACTGCAGCAAGCAGGGGCTACCCCTCGCTGCGGTGTGCGGGCCTCCCACCGCGGTGGCCCCTCCCATCGCCGAGCGCGGGCTCCAGGTGCGCGGACCTCAGCGGTTGCGGCACATGGGCTCAGCAGCCGTGGTTCACGGACTCTAGAGCGCAGGCTCAGTAGCTGTGGTACACGAGCTTAGTTGTTCCGCGGCATGTGGGATCTTCCCGGACCAGGGCTCGAACCCGTGTCCCCTGCACTGGCTGGCGGACTCCCAACCACTGCGCCACGAGGGAAGTCCAAGGCTCTTGTATCTTTCACCTGGACGATTGCGCTAGCCCCCTGACCAGTCTCCTCACCTCTAGTTTCCCATCTCCAACTCCAGTCCATCCTCCACTCTGCTGCTCATTTTATAAGCCTAAAAACCAGATCTGATCATTCACTTTCTTGTTAAAACAATAAACAAACAAAGCTCCAAAACAACTCTGCAATGGTTCTTCATTGCGTACAAGATCAAGATCTTCGAGATCTACCTACAAAGATGTACTTTTCTTCCTTATTCATTCACTTAACACATGTGTATTGAATGCCTACTATGTGTCTGGTAGTGTGCTCATTGCATTCATATACTAGTGAGGGAGGTGCCCTACACATATACAGATGGACATAGCTGTTCTTACTTGGGTGACTCATGTCACAGGCAGTGAGAGAAATACCCTAAGGAAGATTCTACAACTAGAAGAGGTCGATAGTGGCATCCTTGCTGTTTGCTTTCAGGATATACTGTAACTTTTTTGCTATTTGTATGCCTGTTGAGTGGATTTAGAGATTATATTTATCAGTATCTAGCTTCAAATTAATCTTAGCCAAGAAGGAAAGCAATTTTTAAAAATTCTCACAAGGAAACTATGAACTAAATATAATACTAAACTTTAAGCCAAGGAAATAATACCATAAGCCCAAAGGAGTGGGGCTACACCTAATATGAGCCTTAGCAACATTAGACTTAAAACAATAACTATCTAGGGACTTCCCTGGTGGCGCAGTGGTTAAGAATCCACCTGCCAATGCAGGGGACACGGGTTTGAGCCCTGGTCCGGAAGATCCCACATGCCACGGAGCAACTAAGCCTGTGTGCCACAACTACCAAGCCTGCACTCTGGAGCCTTAGAGGCACAGTTACTGAGCCTGCGCTGCAGCCACTGAAGCCCTTGTGCCTAGAGCCCGTGCTCCGCAACAAGGAGAAGCCACCACAATGAGAAACCCGCGCCCTGCAACGAAGAGTAGCCCCTGCTCGCCACAACTAGAGAAAGCCCGCACGCAGCAACGAAGACCCAAGGCAGCCAAAAAGAAAATATACATAAATCCGTGTCCCCTGCACTGGCTGGCGGACTCCCAACCACTGCGCCACGAGGGAAGTCCAAGGCTCTTGTATCTTTCACCTGG
Organism: Physeter macrocephalus; assembly: GCF_002837175.3. Classification (NCBI taxonomy): domain Eukaryota; kingdom Metazoa; phylum Chordata; class Mammalia; order Artiodactyla; family Physeteridae; genus Physeter; species Physeter macrocephalus. The sequence goes on from NC_041220.1 coordinate 67,441,107, forward strand.
ACGATTGCGCTAGCCCCCTGACCAGTCTCCTCACCTCTAGTTTCCCATCTCCAACTCCAGTCCATCCTCCACTCTGCTGCTCATTTTATAAGCCTAAAAACCAGATCTGATCATTCACTTTCTTGTTAAAACAATAAACAAACAAAGCTCCAAAACAACTCTGCAATGGTTCTTCATTGCGTACAAGATCAAGATCTTCGAGATCTACCTACAAAGATGTACTTTTCTTCCTTATTCATTCACTTAACACATGTGTATTGAATGCCTACTATGTGTCTGGTAGTGTGCTCATTGCATTCATATACTAGTGAGGGAGGTGCCCTACACATATACAGATGGACATAGCTGTTCTTACTTGGGTGACTCATGTCACAGGCAGTGAGAGAAATACCCTAAGGAAGATTCTACAACTAGAAGAGGTCGATAGTGGCATCCTTGCTGTTTGCTTTCAGGATATACTGTAACTTTTTTGCTATTTGTATGCCTGTTGAGTGGATTTAGAGATTATATTTATCAGTATCTAGCTTCAAATTAATCTTAGCCAAGAAGGAAAGCAATTTTTAAAAATTCTCACAAGGAAACTATGAACTAAATATAATACTAAACTTTAAGCCAAGGAAATAATACCATAAGCCCAAAGGAGTGGGGCTACACCTAATATGAGCCTTAGCAACATTAGACTTAAAACAATAACTATCTAGGGACTTCCCTGGTGGCGCAGTGGTTAAGAATCCACCTGCCAATGCAGGGGACACGGGTTTGAGCCCTGGTCCGGAAGATCCCACATGCCACGGAGCAACTAAGCCTGTGTGCCACAACTACCAAGCCTGCACTCTGGAGCCTTAGAGGCACAGTTACTGAGCCTGCGCTGCAGCCACTGAAGCCCTTGTGCCTAGAGCCCGTGCTCCGCAACAAGGAGAAGCCACCACAATGAGAAACCCGCGCCCTGCAACGAAGAGTAGCCCCTGCTCGCCACAACTAGAGAAAGCCCGCACGCAGCAACGAAGACCCAAGGCAGCCAAAAAGAAAATATACATAAATTTATTTTAAAAAATAGTCATTATATTAAAAAAAAGAGATAGAAGTGTATTTTTTTTAAAGAATACAAGTCCAAGTAGATTTGAGTTCAGATTTTTTTTTTTTAATTAATTTTATTTATTTATTTTTGGCTGCGTTGGCTCTTCATTGCTACGCGCGGGCTTCCTCTAGTTGCAGCGAGCCGGGGGCTACTCTTCATTGTGTGGTGTGCGGGCTTCTCACTGCGGTGGCTTCTCTCCGTGCTACAACATGGATGAAACTTGAGAATATTGTGCTAGGTAAAAGAAGCCAGTCACAAATAACCATGTATTGTATGATTCCATTTATATGTTATGTGCAGTGTGGGCAAATCCACAGAGACAGAAAGTAGATTACTGGTGGCTTGTGGGAGGGGAGAATGGGGAGGGACTGCTAATGGTATGGGGAGATTGAGTCCAATCATGACCAATGATTTAATCAATCATGCCTACATAATGAAACCTTGATAGAAACTCTAAGGAGTTTCTAACCTCTAAGGAGGTTCAGAGGGTTTCCTGATTGGTAGGTATATCAATGTACCAGGAGGCTGGCACAAGCTCCCAGGCCTCCCCCATTGCAGACTTGGCCTTATGTATCTCTTCCATTTGGCTGTATCCTTTATAATAAAACAGTAATTCTAAGTACAGTGCTTTCCTGAGTTCTTTGAGTCATTCTATCGAATTATCAAACCTGCAGAGGGGTCATAGAAACCCTCAATTAGTAGTCAGGCTGGTCCCTCAGAAGTGCAGATGGCCCCCTGAATTTGTAGCTGGCGTCTGAAGTGGGGGCAGTCTTTTGGGACTGAGCCCTTAATCTGTGGGCTCTGCATAGTGTCAGATTTGAAAGCAATTGTTGGACACCCATTTGGTGTTGAAGATTTGCTGGAGAGCTCTGGGGAAGGTAGCATTTGCTAAGTGGGCCATTATCTAAGAAGTCTGAGAACACTACAGAACAGTACTTAGTACAAAATCTTGAATACAGATAGAAAGTAGCAACTGTGCTACTTTGAGGCACTTCTTAAAGTGAGAGATAAAAGTATTGACATTTTTAGAGTTGAATTGTACTTTACAATACAAATGTTTACTAAGGGTACTTTTCAAAACACGCTTTCTCTTCTTATCAACCTTTTCAAAGATCATGAAACCTGTCTACCCAAAATTACTTAGGGATAGGTCTGTCTGAAAGTGAAAGGATGACATTGGAGGCTCTCTTTTAGCCATATGATTATATATATTTCCATCAGGGAAAAAAATCTCCCTGGATCTCGAAACAAACCAGCTGCTGCTATCCAAATATGTATGAATGCAACACATTATATTTCTTTAAATAAGTATTTTTATTACACTGATTCTTTTGGAAAGGTTGATTATTTCCATACTTGCTCTGCACCGTCCTCTCCTCTTTGGTCTCCTTCTTTTGTTCCCTCTTGCCCCAGGTGGGAAGAAGGGCATTCTCGGAAATTCACATATACAAAGGCAGAAATACTCAAGATTATACAGGGACAAGAAAAAGTCCACTATGAAAAAAAATTACATCACTCCACTAAGTTGGGCAATGAGTAGGGGAAAAGAAGGACAGAACTTCAAAGCAATTCATGTGGCATAATATAAACTAAATATTTATAAAATGAACATAAATAACATGAGGATTTTTTTAAACAACTGCAAAAATTATAAAGAAAATAACTAGTCTGTGTGTGGACATAGGGTCTTCCTTGTGAGGACTCATATCATTATCAGATGTGTGACTTTGATCGTACTAAATCAGAATCCCTGCATCTGGCATTAATTTGCACGTTAAAATTTTGATAAAAGATTTGTTTTCCCCTAGACACAAGTAATATGTCTACTTTTCGTGTAATTTTAAATGAGGATATTTACTGTGCTTCCTTGAATTAGTTCATCAAATCATGATAAAAATGGTATAATGACTTTTTTTCTCATTTTAAATGACTGCCATTACAGTCTTATGATGGGTCTTTATAGATTGCCTTTTGCACTAGAGAAAACATCTTATATTACTTTCCTCATATTTTAAAACTACAGGAGTCCCTCCCTGTTCATAGCACCCGAGGAAATGGTGAACATGAGTAAAATTATGCAGGCGATTTTTAGTTTGCTAAATGAGTAACACTTTAGTTCATCCCAAGTGGCTCCTAGAGACTAAAACAAGTAGTTCATTTATTTTTAGCTGCTGATTTAACTTCAGTTATAACACTTTTATTTAGGAAGTGCCTTCCTAGGAGAAAGTATTAGGCAGCAAGAAGAGAAATAATCAAATATGGAACAATCTTTAAGATTCCATTAGACAGAGGGCTCATGATACTACTTAGAAGAAATGAGGCCATTCTGTAATTTTACCTTTAAAATGTATATTAGATTTGTAATAAAAATAAATATGTATCTTTTAATTTTAGTAATGAGCTAAATATATTTACAAAGCGGGCTGTGCACTGTAGTGGAAGGAGCAGTGTGTGGCAGTCTGCAGTGCTGGTCCTGTGCTGAAACCATCCAGCTCTATGATCTCAGACTTACAAGTTAATATAGCCTTCCTGACTCCTGATTCCTCATCCTGGGGAACCGACTCAAAAATGTATAATAGGGCTTCCCTGGTGGCATAGTGGTTGGGAGTCCGCCTGCCACTGCAGGGGACACGGGTTCAAGCCCTGGTCTGGGAAGATCCCACACGCCGCGGAGCAACTGAGCCCGTGCTCCACAACTACTGAGCCTGCACTCTAGAGCCCCCGAGCCACAACCACTGAGCCCACCTGCCACAACTACTGAAGCCTGCGCGCCTAGAGCCCGTGCTCTGCAACAGGAGAGGCCACCACAGTGAGAAGCCCGCGCACCGCAATGAAGAGTAGCCCCCGCTCACCTCAACTAGAGAAAGCCCACGCGCAGTAACGAAGACCCAAAGCAGCCAATAAATAAATTAATACATAAAAATAAAAACAACCTTTAAAAAATGTATAATATACTTCCTAGCTCCAAATTTCTGTGATTAAGTCCATAATCATTAGGGTGTGCGTACAACATTAACATGTTTTAGGAAGAGTAAAGAGCCCAGGATTATAGTCACACTAAATGGATCCCCGGTTTTGTCACTCACTTGCAATGGAACTTTGGGCAAGTAACCTTTCTGAATCCCAGTTTATTCGACTTTAAAACCAGGTTAGTAATACTACAGCAGACACTGGCGATGCCATGCCCCAGAGCCCCTCGGCCCACGGCAGCTGCAGGGGCAGCACGCAGCCCGGTGAGCTGCCCACCTCTGCCTACTTCCAGCTCCTTCCCTGCCCCTGCTCTTCCTCTGATGCACAGGGACTTGCACAGCCCAGAAGCACCAGGGATTTAATGTCCCCAGATGCAACCCTCCACCAGTGAGAGACAGTCTTCCTGGCTCGCAGTGGAAGAACTCCGAGACACATTAACATGGCTCTTCAGTGGGTCCCCAGCTGGATCAAGTCCCCGTTCCCCAAAGTGGTGAGCAGCTCATTGACAAACCCCTTATTGGCTTTTCTCTCCTGCCTGTCTCACTTTCTCCACTATCTCCTTTGTGCTTCCTGGGATCACCTCCCAAATGACCTACTTGCACACAATTTCTTATCTCAGGTTTTGCTTTTGGTAAATCTCACTTCGCAATTGCTGTGCCAGTTACTTGAGAGCGTGTGGAAAGCAACTACTAGATCCAATAGTTAGGCCCTAACAAATAGTAATGATTATTATATCTAACAATTGAGACAGAATTTCATGGTTCTAGGAAATGTTTAGATTGTGTTTCTATAGTTAAGTGATGTTTACAGCCTGCTAAAGTATATTTACATAATTTTATGAGGTATCTAAAATGCACAGAGGGCTTCCCTGGTGGCGCAGTGGTTGAGAATCCGCCTGCTGATGCAGGGGACACGGGTTCGTGCCCCGATCCGGGAAGATCCCACATGCCGCAGAGCGGCTGGGCCCGTGAGCCATGGCTGCTGAGCCTGCGCGTCCGGAGCCTGTGCTCTGCAATGGGAGAGGCCGCGACAGTGAGAGGCCCACGTACCGCAAAAAAATAAATAAATAAATAAAAAATAAAATGCACAGAAAATTTTGTAAGTGGGGAAAATTTAGATATGATTAAAAACTGGGTATAGAAAATATTTGCTAAGGATTTTTTGCTTTTTCTCTTCCATTTTTCATTTCTCCTTTTCATTGTTTCTAAACTGAACTCATATTCCTACTTCTATATGAAATGTCATAAATTGAGCACTATTACCTTGAAGAAATAAGTAGAAGAGTATTAACAATATAGGAAATAGCTGGTACATAAATATAAATCTTTTGAGGGCGGGGGAGGGATGGACTGGAAGTCTGGAATTAGCAGTTGCAAACTATTATATATAGAATGGATAAACAACAAGGTCCTACTGTATAGCAGAGGGAACTGTATTCAATATCCTGTGACAAACCATGATGGAAAAGAATATGAAAAATATATATATATATAACTGAGTCACTTTGCTGTACATCAGAAACTAACACAACTTTGTAAATTAATAAAATAAGTTAAATATATATATAAATATTTTGACTATTATTCAATGATTCCACAGTGTTTAATCATGAAAAAGTCATTTATTTGACTTTATCTCACATTACAATTCTACAGAAGAATGCCAGATACTTTGTATTTCCTTCATGCCAGGATTGAATCCTTTAATCGTTTCTTAGTCTATGTCTTTCCTAGGCAAATGTATTTAACACCTATGCGTAGTTTCCTGTTAATGTCTCTGTTCAATTTAAAATGCATTCTTGGCTTGTAAGAAATTCCATGGAGGGACTTCCCTGGTGGCGCAGTGGTTACTAATCCGCCTGCCAGTGCGGGGGACACGGGTTCGAGCCCTGGTCCGGGAAGATCCCACATGCCGCGGAGCAACTAAGCCCGTGCGCCACAACTACTGAGCCTGCGCTCTAGAGCCCGCGAGCCACAACTACTGAGCCCGTGTGCCACAACTACTGAAGCCCGTGCACGTACAGCCTGGGCTCCGCAACAAGAGAAGCCACGGCGATAAGAAGCCTGCGCACCGCAACGAAGAGTAGCCCCCGCTCACTGCAACTAGAGAAAACCTGCACGCAGCAACAAAGACCCAACGCAGCCAAAAATAAAATAAATAATAAAAATTAAAAAAAAAAACAAGAAATTCCATGGATAAGGACACAGCTTATGTGGTAGTTCTAAAAAATGATAAAATGGAGTAGAATGAATGTTGTAGCAAGAAGCTGTAGGTATCTCAGTACTACCCAATTCTTAGTTGCACAGGCTAGCTGAAAAGACCTCTCTAGGACTTCGGTATTTATCTGCACAGGTTTGAACCCTCTGGGTTCGCTCCAAGACCCAAAAGGCTTCCCTTGGGCAGTGTCGGGTGCATGTGAAGGGAATATTTTTTCTTTTATGTTTTAAAAGTTATTTTTATTGCGATATAATTGATATATAACATTATGTAAGTTTAAGGTGTACAATGTGTTGGTTTGATACATGTATATATTGCAGTATGATTACCATGATAGCATTAGCTGGCATCTCTATCACATTACATAATTATCAGTTCTTTTTTGTGGTGGGAATGTTTAAGGTCTAGTCTCTCAGCAACTTTGACTTTTTTTAATGCCTTTTTTTTGTTTTTGGCCGTGCTGCGTGGCACGTGGGATCTTAGTTACCCCACCAGGGATTGAACTCCTGCCCCCTGCAGTGGAAGCGCAAAGTCTTAACCACCGGACCACCAGGGAAGTCCCACAACTTTGCTTTTTATAATACAGTATTGTTGTCGACAATCACTATGCCGTGCATTAGATCTCCAGGACTTATTTATCTACTGGTTGCAAGTTTGTACCCTTAAACGTCTCCTCAATTCCCTCACACCCAGTCCCTGGTAACTACCATTCTACTCTCTGTTTTTACAACTTCAGTTTATTTTTGGTTCTACATATAAATGATATCATATAGTATTTGTCTTTTCCTGTCTGACTTATCTTACTTAGCATAGTGCCATTAAGGTCCATCCATATTGTTGCAAATGGCAAGATTTCCTTCTTTCTCATCGCTGCATAATATTCCATTCATCCATTGATGGACACTTAAGTTGTTTCCATACCTTGCCTACTGTGAATAGTGCTGCAGTAAACATGGGAGTGCATATATCTCTTTGATATCCTGTTTTTATTTCCTTTGGACACTTACCCAGGAGTGGAATTGCTGGATCATATGGTAGTTCTATTTTTTTTTTTTTTTTTTTTTTTTGCGGTACACGGGCCTCTCACTGTTGTGGCCTCTCCCGTT
>NC_041220.1:67448530-67477859 GCF_002837175.3 Physeter macrocephalus
ACAGGCTTAGCGGTCATGGCTCACGGGCCCAGCCGCTCTGCGGCATGTGGGATCTTCCCGGACCGGGGCACGAACCCGTGTCCCCTGCATCGGCAGGCGCACTCTCAACCACTGCGCTACCAGGGAAGCCCGGTAGTTCTATTTTTAAGTAATTATTTTTTTTTATGAATGTATGGTGACTTGGTGACCCCAATATATTGGTAGTGGGAATATAAATTTGTTGGTTCTTTCTGAAAAATAACTCTATGTATCAAGAGTTTTAAAATATTCACCCTTATAGATTCAGTAATTTCGCTTTCAGGAACATTTCTTAAGGAAATAATAGAAATTTAGATACAGGTATGTGAAGATGTTTATTGTGCTTTGTATAATAGCAGGAAGGAAGAATGAAAGGAACAGAGGAAAGCAGGAAGAAAATAAAGAAAGGAGGTAAGGAGGAAGGAAAGAGAGAAAAGAGAGAAAAAAAATGAAAACAACCTAATATTCAATAACCAGGGAGTATTACATAAATTTTGATGTGCTTATATGATGGACTATTTTGCAGCCAGAAAGAGAATTTTATTTATCTATAATAAGGGTTGATATCTTTTACACTTAAAAGTTAGAAAAAATGTTAAACTAGCTCAAGAAAAAAAGTTAAACACTCCTTATGGAAATAATAGGCAAATATGATATAAGTAGGAAATTTATAAAGAAAGAAAAAAATGGCTAGTAAAAATATTTTTAAAATTTAATCACTAATTGTGATATAAATTTAACTTAAAAAAACTATAAGTTATTCTTTACTATAAAAATGGCAAAGATTTTTTTTTTAACATCTTTATTGGAGTATAATTGCTTTACATTGTTGTGTTAGTTTCTGCTGTATAACAAAGTGAATCAGGGACTTTCCTTGTGGTGCAGTGGTTAAGAATCCACCTGCCAATGCAGGGGACACTGGTTCAAGCCCTGGTCTGTGAAGATCCTGCATGCTGCAGAGCAGCTAAGCCCGTGTGCCACAACTACTGAGCCTGAGCTCTGGAGCCCATGAGCCACAACTACTGAGCCCGCACACCTAGAGCCTGTGCTCTGCAACAACAGAAGCCACCGCAATAAGAAGCCCGCGCACTGCAACGAAGAGTAGCCTCCGCTCGCCACAACTAGAGAAAGCCCACACGCAGCAACGAAAACCCAATGCAGCCAAAAATAAATAAATAAGGCAAAGATTTTATTTATTTCTTATTGAAGTATAGATGATTTATGTTACATTAATTTCTGGTATACAGCAAAGTGATTCAGTTATACATATATATTATTTTAAATATTCTTTTCCATTATGGTTTATTACAGGATATTGAATATAGTTCCCTGTGCTATAAAATAGGACCTGTCATCTCTGCCCGAAGGGGTACAACTCTGTTGCTCCAGAACTTCCCACTGTCTTGGCTGAGGCTTTTTTGACTCTATATTACGGTTCAGATTCCCCCTGTGCCCAATCTGGCTTCATCCCATTTCTTTCTACATCTCTAATAAACATCTTGCACCCCAAACTCCACTTTAGAATTTGCTGGAGGGTCACTGTCTACCCATCATGGGCCTCTCTTAACAGAAGAATTTTGCTTAGTATTAAGGATCATTTCCCTCTGAGCCTTACCTGGACCCCTAACTTATCCTTAAACATTGAAACATATTTATTTAATGCCTTGTCTGTTATCATTTGAAGAAGTCTACAGACATGAACTTATATCCTTCTTTCATATATGTATTTGAATACAAATAGCATCCTGATATACCCACTGTTGCTTTTGCCTGTCCAGCTGCCTTTACCCCTTCTTTTGGAAAGAGTATTTACATTTTTCTTTTGGGGACTAAATATGTCTGTGCCTTGTGATTTTGATGGGATCCATCAAAGTGCAGGTGTACACATGCACACTCACTGGCCAAGGTGTGGGCACGCAATATAAGCCAGGCCAGTCAGATTTTTACCTTGGGCCTCTGAGCTTCAGGCAGAGTGACAGAAAGTTGGAAAATGAAGCTGAGTCCTGCCATTAGTATTGCCTGAAGGGATGGTTCCTCTCCTCTGTGAGGCCTGAGTGTTCACTCCTGGGTGAGCTACCCAGACGCTTGTAACAGATATCTGTCTTAATAACTTCAGCCAGTGTCTATCTTTGTTGCTTGAACCAAAACCAAAACAATAACAACAACGAGAACAAAAAGACCCTAATGGATATATTTCTACTTTATAATCTTTTTTTTTTCTTTTTTTTTTTTTTATAATCTTTACACATAGCAATCCATACAAGTAAAGAATATTTCTACAACACTCCTGAAATGTAGAGCGCTGGGGGCAGTTAGAGAGAGGTGGCTATAAATGAGGGGTATTCTCAAGTCCCTACAATATCCATTAATCCCACTTCCTGGAATGTATTCTAAGGAAATAACTAAATGAATAGTGAAAGATATATGTGCTAGGCTGTTGACCACAGACTTATTTTAAAAAATGAAATATAGAAATAATCTAGATATCAATGGGTAGTTATGGTCATTAAAAATGTAATGAAGGGGCTTCCCTGGTGGAGCAGCGGTTGAGAGTCAGCCTGCCGATGCAGGAGATACAGGTTCGTGCCCCGGTCCGGGAAGATCCCACATGCCGCGGAGCGGCTGGGCCCGTGAGCCATGGCCGCTGAGCCTGCGCTTCCGGAGCCTGTGCTCCGCAACGGGAGAGGCCACAACAGTGAGAAGCCCGCGTACCGCTAATGAAGGCTTATATGCATTATATGGAAAGATGTTTTGATATACTTTTAAGGGAACAAGATGACTATAATACAAAATACCCCTTTTGTTTTTACAAATATATATTTATCTATATATGTAAATATGGGTAGAAAAAAATCTAGAAGTGAATATACGGAAATATTGACAATTGCTATCTGAATGGTAGGATTATGAGTGATCCTTGTTTTTATATTTTTCAGAAATTTCCAAATTTTTTGCAGAGGTCATAGTACATCTATAATCAGAAATAATCAATGGACTATTAAAAAGCAATGTTCTTGAATCTTCAACAATATAAAAATGTTAAGTAGAAAACAAAGGATAAAGTACTATTTTTAGCATCGCCTTAATTATATTAAAATATTCACTGTTTTAGAAGAAAATACACAGCATATTAATGTGCTTTTCTCTGAGAGGTTAGATTATTAAAGATTCTTATAAATAAATAAATAAATTGTGTATATACACACACATATGTAATTTATCTAAATAAAAATTAAAAGTAAGAAATGTTTTTAATCCAAACACAAATATAAACTTTGTCATCGCATAGGACCAGAGGAAGAGTTGATTACACATTTAAATTCAGTCCGTTTCTGGTTAGTTTGTTTCATCTGACTGGGAAGGCTGATGATAAGAAGGGTCAGAGGGGCTTCCCTGGTGGCGCAGTGGTTAAGAATCTGCCTGCCAGTGCAGGGGACACGGGTTCCAGCCCTGGTCCGGGAAGATTCCCATATGCTGCGGAGCAACAAAGCCCGTGAGCCACAACTACTGAAGCCCGGGTGCCTAGAGCCTGTGCTCTGCAACAAGAGAAGCCACCGCAATGAGAAGCCCGCGCACCGCAACGAAGAGTGGCCCCTGCTCGCAGCAACTAGAGAAAGCCCGTACGCAGCAACGAAGACCCAACACAGCCAAAAATAAATAAATTTATTAAAAAAAGAAGGATCAGAGAGAGGTGATCAGACTCAGCTTTGGATTAACCCTAAAACGAATTGATGGACTTGGCCTCTTTTTTCTCCCCAGTCCTATCTGGGAGGATGAATTTGATTCATGTCCAATCATTCTTTCAGCTCCCTTAATAATAATAATAATTATTATTATTAATATAATTTGCTACTGAAACTAGACTATCAATTGGGCATGCACAGTAGCCACGTCAAAACTTTTCAATAAGGGTGTTTGTTAGCCCTTCCATTTTTAAAAGTTGCTTTATTAGATACATATGTAAGTAACTATTCACTAAATGTCTCTCCTATGTATAGACTTATACGAAAAATGAAAAATTACCAAAATTAAACAATAATTTAACAGTGACAAAACAATTCAAAGTCTTTCCAGGATAGTATGTCACCATGTCAGAGGCAGGATGACATAGTAGCTACATGTGGTAGTCAGCCACCAAGATAGTCCCTAGTGATTCTTGCCTCTTGGCAAGCCCTGTGTGGTCACCTCCTATATTGAATAGAGATAATTTGATAGCCAATGGGATGTTGCAGAGATGATACAGTGTGCTTTTCCTAACACTAGGTCATAAAAGGCCTCGTGACTTCCACCTTGCTCTTTTCTCTGTTGTGGATCACTTATTTGGGGAAAGTCAGCTGCCATGTTATAAGGACATTCAATCAGCCCTATGGTGAAGACCACATGGGGAAGAACTGCATCGTTTCACCAACAACCAGTGCCAGTTTGCCAGGTATCTGAGTGGGTTGCCTTGGGAGCAGACCTTTCAGCCTTTGCCAAGGCTCCAGATGACTGCGGCCCCAACAACATCATGACTGTAATGTCATAAGAGACTCTGAGGCAGAACCACCCAGATAGGCTGCTTCTGACTTCCTGACCCATACAGACTGTGAGATAATCACTGTTTATCGTTTTAAGTCACTACATTTTGGGTAATTTTTTATGCAACAGTAGCTAACCCATACTCTATGTCATGATATATTAGTATCTTTTTGTTTTCTTTACCTTCTGCTTCACCATCAGACAATTGAGAGGACAGGGTCTGGGGACCAGCATCTCTGGAAAGGAAGAAGGATGCTGAGGGCTAGAGACACAGGTACCAATTTGTACATCACGGGCAATAGGGTACTCCTGCTGGGAAGATTTGGTTTTCTCTGTAAGTAGAAACCAGGGAATATCTGCTAGAGGGAATGACAGGCACTAGAAAATACAAAAAAAAACAAAAAACAAAAACAAAAACAGGGGTAGACAGCATGAATGTGTATTGATCTCATCTCTGGGACTCTGGTCTTTGTCTATCAATTCTCTGTGATCTAGAGGTAGAAATGATGAAAATAGCCAGCACTTGGGTAAAGCCTAAGGGAAATTTCATTAATGGCCAGGATATTCAGGGCACTGGCAGGGGAGACTGATGAGCCTAGTAGTAATGTGTATAATTTCTTCTACGTGAACACTGTGTTTAGGGATTCATACTGTAAAATTGCCAATATTTGACCATTTTGGCCTGCAAAAATGTCAATTTCATATAGTTCAACCTATATTAACAATGTAAAGGGTAAATCCATGTCTTCCTTCCAGAGGAGTTGGGATAGTTGACCTCATTGAAAGGAAAGAAGCAAATCTCTTTTAAAAACCCTTAAGATTAAAGGGGACTTGTCTCGAATACTCTCTATTTCTCAATGCCTGGAACACAGTAAACTCTTAAAATCCTTTAAAAGAGATGTACATGCACATGATTTAAAAAGGAAAAGATAGAAAGTATATAAAAGGAAAAAAGTCTCCACCTGCATTAATTGCTTTCAGCTGCAAGTAGCAGAAACCTGACACTTGACTAAAACTGGTTTAAATAATAGGGAAATGTATTAGTTCACTTATCAAAGAAACGTGAGATAGGGTGCAAGAATTAGTTGATTCAGCAGTTTAACACAGTATCATCAAGGACCAGATTTTTCCTGTCTTTCTACTCTGCTCTCTAGTGCATGGGCTTCAGCTTAAGGCTGATTTCTTCCAGTTGTAAAATGGAAACAGGTGTGCTTCACGCTCCCTTGTTTGTGTCCAACAAGAGTGAAAAGCTGACCTCCTGTGAATTTCTCCTAAGAGTGAGAAAGGATAATCCCAGAAGCTTCCAGCAAACTTCTCCTCTCATTTCACCAGATAGAATTGGCTCACATATAACAGGTCACTGTCAAGAGAATGGAACCACATTTCTATCAGTCAGAGACATCCCTGGAGAAAAAGTCAGTTTTCCAAATGCATTTGGGTAAAATGGATATGGTTGAGGCACCCACAATGTTTATTACCTTGGCCTACACCTTCCCCACATGACTTTTCACAGGCGCAAACACTATTAGCAGTTTCCTGTGCATCCTTCTGAAGATATTCTATGCATGTTCACTTAGAAGCCTTTCTTTTTCTGTGCTCTTTTAACAGAAATGATAGCATAGTATACACAGTCTTATACTTTGCTTTTTTCCATAATACATGACTGGTAAACATTTAATTAACAAATGGTAAGAACAAATATTTTGTAAGTCAGATGGCTTTAATCCTAATTATGCACTTTGCTTATTTGCCTTTTGCACTCCGCTAGCGTTAGTCTCTCTTTCTTGTTTTTTTTTAAGCCTAACCATCAATTTCAGTTAGGCTAAGGGGGAAATAGGGAGGGGTTTTGTCTGGATTCTGGCTAGAGCATTAAACAGGATCAGCAGATCCTGGGTGTCAGTAAGATAGTGGCAGCAGGAAGGAAGAGAATTGAAAGGGTCAGGTGAAATACAAAACAACATTAGCGAAGGTACGACAACAATAGCGGAGGTATGTTGAGCGCGTACATAGGAGACGTTCCAGGTTGTGATAAACATATACTCAGTAAGAACTGAGTTAGGTATGCCTGATCAGCTGTCTCTTCACACCTGAAGATTCTCTTTCAAATGCTAAATGGAGGTGATTCTCTTAGACTTGGTAAGTAAAATTCCAAAGAGCTGCATGAAGAAAGATGTGAGTGCTAAGGAGGGGATGGTGTGTAACCGAGCTGGGTTTGAATCCTGGCTCTGCCACTTACGGGTGTCACAATGAGAACTGGACATTGGACATTTTCTTAATGTCTCTGTGCTTCACTATCTTCATCTGTAAAATAGGGTGATATCAGAGGGCTGTTGTGATGACTAAATGAAACATGCATGCAAAATACCTTGCATGATGCCTGACACAGTAGGCATTCAAAAAATCTAAACAGAAGTTGGATGGTATGGACCTACCTTACAATTTTTGATGTAACAACAGCTACATTGGTACAGTAAATTTTTTTTTTTTTTTTTTTTGTGGTACGCGGGCCTCCCTCTGCTGTGGCCTCTCCCGTTGCGGAGCACAGGCTCCGGACGCGCAGGCTCAGCGGCCATGGCTCACGGGCCCAGCTGCTCCGCGGCATGTGGGATCCTCCCAGACCGGGGCGCGAACCCGGTTCCCCTGCATCGGCAGGCGGACGCGCAACCACTGCGCCACCAGGGAAGCCCGGTACAGTAATTTTAAAAATAAATTTTGTTGATGTATAATTTTATTGATGTCTATTGATGATAGACAACAATACATACCCATTTTAAGTATAGAGATCAATGAGCTGTGACAAATTAATTCACCCATATAATCATCACTAGAATCATGATATGGAACATTTTCACCACTCCAAAAATTCCTCTTGTGCCCTTTCAAGTTAGTCCTCCCTACCTGAGACCCCAGGCCACCACTATTTTGCTTTCTGTAGGTACATTCTGTGTTTTTAGCATATCATATAAATGGAATCATATTGTATGCACTTTATTGTCTGGCTTGTTTTACTCAGCATAATGCTTTTGAGACCTATCCACATTTTGCATGTATCTGTAGATTATTTCATTGTTGAATAGTATCCAATTATACAGATATTCCAAAATTTATTTACCAATTAACCTGTTGAGAGACTCTTGGATTGTTTCCATTTTTTGGCTATTATGAATAAAGCTTCTATGAATATCCTTTTTGTCAATACAAGTTATCTCTCTTGTGTAAATACCTCTGAATGGAATTATTGAATTATATGGCTTATTATTTAATGTTTAACTTTATAAGAAAATGCCAAGCCGTTGCCCAAAGTAGTTGTATATCTTATATCCTCACTGACAATACATCAGAGTTTCAGTTACCCCACATCCTCCCTAACAAGTGGTATTGCCAATTTTTCTAACTTTCATCATTTTAGTAGGTGGTATATAATTGTGGTTTAGTTTGCATTTCCCTGAAGACTAGTGATGTTATCATTTCATGTGCATTTGCCCAAACATATCTTTTTTTATGATGTTATGTGGCTGAACCACACTGACTCCATTTTGTCATCTCATCTTAGGACCACAGTCCTACCCCCTCCCCTCTCTGGATGACTGAACTTTAGCACACTCACAAGGAATGCCCCCAAGCCAGAAAAATTCCGTATCAACTTTTGTCTTTGCCTTCATCTGACATGAAAACTGGAAGAAGGCCTTTTGCTGATGCAGATGGTTAATGGTTATGAGACGCCCCCAGGGGCAGGAAAAAACTCCAGTTTCTGTCCATGTGGACATGCACCTCTCTAATGGTCAGATTCTTTTTTAGCTTTGGCCCTTTAAATTCCCCTGTACCTCTTTTAGTGGCGCGAAGTGCAGCTGCAAATGCCAATGGACCCATTGTCCACCCAAGCCTGCCTGTATGTAAGTTATCCACAATAAACTTCATAACTGTACTTTATGGAGTTTCTTACTTCGTTTTTCAGTCTCAAAGTTCCTTCTCAGTTTGGAGATTATTCAATATCTCTGCTTCCTAACAGATGCATGTGTTCACATATTTTGCCCATTAAAAAAAAATTTTTTTTGCCAGTGTTGCAGAATTTTCCCAGTCTGTGGCTTGCTGTTTCATTTTCTTAACATGTCTTTTAAGGAGCAAAAGTTTGAGTTTTGTCGATGTCCAGTCAGGTAGTGCTTTCTGTGTCCCCTCTAAGAAATCATTGCCTAACTCAAAGTCATTAAGATTTTTCCTATTTTTTTTTCTGGAAGTGTCACTGTATTAGTGTTTACATATAGACTGATCCATTTGGATTCAGTCTTTGTGTATAAGTGAAATAAGCGTTGAGGTTCTTTTTTTCTATATAGATATCCAATGGTTCTGGTATGATTTATTGAAAAGGCTATCCTTTCACACAAAACTACCCCGGCACCTTTGTCAAAAATCAGTTGACCATACAGGTATGGGCTCTCTATACTCTTTCAAAGGACTGTATGACTGTACTTTGGCCAATTCAACAATGTCTTAATTGTTATAGTTTTTCAGAAAGTCTTGAAATCAGGTAGTTCATGTTCTCCAACTTTGCTCTTCTTTTTCAAAACTGTTTTAGCTATCCTAAAACAGTTTCTGCATAAATGTTAGAATTAGGTTGTCAATTCCTATTTTAAAAAAAGCTCTGTGGGATTTCAATTGGGATTACATTGTATCTATAGATTGATTCAGGGAGAATTATTGTATATTTTAAAAATATTGAGCCTTATAATCCATGAACATGGTGTATCTCTCCATTTAGGTTTCTTTTCTTTCAGCAGTGTTTTGTAGTTTTTACAGTACAGATTTTGGACATATTTTGATAAATATATCTCTATTTTGTTTTTGATAGTGTTGTACAGTAATTTTGTATTTATTTATTTCAGTATCATAATGACCATATCTATGAGGTAAATATGAGCTTCATTTTATAAGAAAATGAGACTCAAAGAGATCAAAAGACTGGCTCAATATCATATGATTGGCTAATCTCGCTTCTGGAGATGTATCTTACAGATATGATTTCACATGTTCAAAATGACAAGCACAAAGTTATTATTGCAGCATTGTTTGTAATGGCAAAAGATTAGAAACAACCCTGAATTTACCAATGGGACTGTTCAATAGATAACAATACATCATTAAAAATACTAGGCAGGGACTTCCCTGGTGGCACAGTGGTTAAGAATCTGCCTGCCAATGCAGGAGACACAGGTTCAAGGCCTGGTACAGGAAGATCCCACATGCCGTGGAGCAGCTAAGTCCGTGCGCCAGAACTACTGAGCCTGTGCTTTAGAGCCCCTGCTTGCCACAACTAGAGAAAGCCCGTGCGCAGCAACAAAGACACAATGCAGCCAAAAGTAAATAAATAAATAAATTTATATTAAAAAAATACTAGGCAGTAGTATAAAAGAATGAGGAAGATAACTATACACTTATATAAAAGGATGTGCAAAATACACTGTTACATGAAACAAGGTATAGAATGATATACATAGTATGTTTTTCTTTTATGCATTGATAAAAAATGGAGTAGGGTAGGAAATAAGAACATATATACATCTTTGCTTGAAGTTGCTTAAGGGAACTCTGGAAAGATACACAAGATACTAATAAAGTATTTACTTCTTGAGGAGGGGGTGGGGACTTTACAGATCGTGAAAAAGGTGGAAGACTTCATTCTATACTCATTCATTCTATGGAATATTCATTCTGTAATACTTCATTATTTTTTAAATTTTTTATCCATGTAAATATATTACCTCTGAGATTGCTGATTCTCCCCCAGTATCCACCTCTCATTCTTTCCTTTTATAAATAGGATCCTCCTCCCAAGTTTTAGTAGGGCATATTGGTGCTATATAAGAGATTACAAATCCTAGCTACCCCTGCAACTAAATATGTTCATGGGACTTTTTGCAGTAGACTGTGAGCAGATGTGACATGGCTATGCTCATGTCACTTTCTTAAAAGGAAATTGTTTTCCTTCCACTTCCTCTTCTTCACCCTTCCCATGGGATAGACCATGGATATGGTGTTGGTGAACGAGCTTTGATCAGAGCAGATGAGATAACAATCAGAAGTTGATGCAGCAAGAAGATAGCAACAAGGAACATGGACTCTTGGATGACCTTAAGAAGCATAGCTGGGCTTCCCTGGTGGCGCAGTGGTTGAGAGTCCGCCTGCCGATTCAGGGGACGCGGGTTCGTGCCGCAGAGCGGCTGGGCCCGTGAGCCTTGGCCGCTGAGCCTGCGCGTCCGGAGCCTGCGCAACGGGAGAGGCCACAGCAGTGAGAGGCCCGCGTACCAAAAAAAAAAGAAGCATAGCTAAAAGGTCTCTCTGGACTGCTCACCGCCTCCTGGACCTTTTCATGAGACAGAAATGAATACCTTTGGGGCCACTGAGTTTTGAGGTATCTCTATTAGAGCAACTTAGCCTATACTCAAACTAATATATCAGTTTTGAAAGTTGCATAGCTTATGGTATTTGGAAGTGAAGGAACATGAGTCCAATTGTTCTGACTTCCAAGCCCATGGTTTTCACTGTGGATGAATAAGGATGCAGCTATGCAATGGCCGATTCTGGTATAACAGAATATAACAGAGTATAACAATGTTATAACAATGTTATATACATTTTATAGCAGAGTATAATAATGAGGCATGGAACATAATCTGCCAAAATTTATCATACCTACCAACCAATATCCACTCCTGTTGATCCAGATGGGACTAAATGAAACAGACAGAAGAAACGTGAAACACAGTGCTGGTGACTTTTGAAATTTTAGGTCGGACAGAGGGAATTAATGGCAGGGCAAATTGAATTTGAAAAAATTCACAAACGGAGATGAATGCAATCCAACAGATATTGATAGATGAAGAAGCAAGGAACTTTTGTTGAAATAAGTAAAGAAAGTTTTACCTCATTTAAAAGGAACAAGTCTACAAGAAGAGAGATGAGGGTACAGAGTAACCCCATGCACTAGAGAGTTATTCAGCTGGTGGAAATTGATGATGGTAGAACGACGGACAGCGAATAGGTTGAGACAAAACATGAAAATATAGAAGTGATATTGCTGTTCAAATATACAGGTATGTATGTATGATTCTATTCTAATTCAGTGGCAATATCTAGTGGTTGAAGGGACTTCAACTACATAAATTTTCTAGGCTCACAAAAAGGAATAATAACTGATACCACAATAACTGGCTATAGGGAGAAAGGAATTATCTGAGAATTAGAGATGTCAGAACTATGGGACCTGACCCGGGCTGGCTGCCAAGGACAGTGACCAGCAGGTCAAGTCATCATACTACAGGGAGCATGTCATTTCACAGGATGCTCCTTAATGAGATCAGATTTTAAAAAGAGCATGTATTAAAGAGTAGCAAAAGCCTACAAGGATTGATACTTTCTTGTAGGCTTAGATAATTTTTGCTTTTAAAAAGAATACCAAGAAATTTTCAAAATCTGTTTTTTGCTTTTCAAGTAATACTTGCCATAAGAGGGTGAAAAGAAAGGATGAAAATCACCACTTGATGCTGATGATATAATGCTATGAGATGACCAAGAAAAGTCAAAACTACCCAACTTTTTATCTCCTCTCTCAAAGAGAATTTTTTTTAATGAAAAATGTAATATAAACATGATTAAAAGGTTACTGAAATCCAATGTGGTAAGTGAGCAACCAACTGCTTTAAGTGAGTTAAACTCTCCAGGCCTAAATGAATTATCCCTGAAAGACTCTGCATAAGTGATTATGGATTAGCATTAGTCAGCTTTGGGAAACCAGAGAAAAATAAGAAATGCCAAAGATTGAAGAGGGCATATATTGTCCTGATTATCAAATAGAATAAAAGCAGCAGGAACAGGGCAGAGTTTGAGAAATATTGGTAAATTTAACATTATCTAGAATGAATTTTTAAACAACTGTTTTAACAGGGAAAGAGATTGAGCTTATAAATGACTATTTCAATTTTTTTTTTGTTTCCACATATATCTACCAAAGTCTCAGTGGGAAAAAAACCATTACTGCAGATGTTTCAAATGAAAAAAAAAACCTTAAATAAAGAGTAGAACTGTTAACACTTGCTAGTCTAGTATGATCACCAGATCAGCAGTATCAGCATCACCTGGGAGACTGATGGAACTAAGAGTATCAGGCCCCACACCAGACCTACTGATTTTAGAATCTGCATTTTAACAGGATCTCCAAGTGATTCATGTGTACTAAAATTCGAGAAGCACTGAAGTATAACAAATAAGGGACGGCAAGGCACCCAAAGACTAATAACATTAAGAAGTCATTGGGGACTTCCCTGGTGTCACAGTGGTTAAGCATCTGCCTGCCAATGCAGGGGACATGGGTTCGAGCCCTGGGCTGGGAAGATCCCACATGCCGCGGAGCAACTAAGCCCGTACACCACAACTACTGAGCCTGCACTCTAGAGCCCGCGAGCCACAACTACTGAAGCCCGCGCGCCTAGAGCCAGTGCTCTGCAAAAAGAGAAGCCACCGCATTGAGAAGTCCACGCACCGCAACGAAGAGGAGCCCTCCTCTCGCAGCAACTAGAGAAAGCCCGTGTGCAGCAACAAAGACCCAACGCAGCCAAAAATAAATAAATACATTTATTTAAAAAAAAAAGTCATTACCACTCTTAGAACTGAAGGAACAAAGAGAGGAAATTGTGAGATTGGAACTGGTGAATATATTAAAAACCATTGAATTGTACACTTTAAATTGGTAAATTGTATGGTATGTGAATCGTATTTCAATAAAACTGTTAAAAAGGAAAAAACCAAAAAAATACATGCAAAATCTGTATGCTGAAATCTCCAAAATATTAAAGAAAGCAAGCAGTGGAAATAAATAGAGTGATATATCATGTTCATGGGTTGGAAGATTCGATAGTGTTAAGATGTTAATTCTCCCCAATGATTCTATAGACTTAATGCAATCCAAAATAAATCCCACTATGATTTTTTGGTATAAATTTACAAGCTTATTATAAAATGTATATGGAGAGACAAAGGATTTAGATTAGCCAAAATAATTTTGAAAGAGGATAAAGTTGGAGAGTTCATTTTCCCTCATTTCAAGACCTATTAGAAAGCTACAGTAATCAAGGCAATGTGGTATTGGCAGAAGGATAGACACATTGACCAATAAACAGAAGAGTTCGGACAAGCACATATATACTTAATCAATTTTTGACTAAAGTACAGAGGCAATTCAGTGGAGAAAGGATAATCTTTTCAACATGTGAAGCTGGAAAAATTGCATATGTGAAAAAATAAGGTTTCACCCTTATCTCACACCATATACAAAAATTAACTCAAAATAGATTATAGACATAAATGTAAAAACTAAAACTATAGACTTCTAGAAGAAAAACAGAGATTTGACACAGATTTCTTAGATAGACACCAAAAGCACAATCCATAAAAGAAAACAAATCAATGCTATACTCCATCAAATAAAAATTTCTGCTCTTTTAAAAAATTCTATTAAGAAAATGAAACGACAAACCTTAGAGAGAAATACATGTGAAATATATATCTAGCATCTATAAGAATAAATAATAAAAATAAACCAGTTTAAAAAACAGGCAAAAAATCACATAACCAAAGAGGTATATAAATGGCAAATAAGCAAATGAAAAGGTTCTCAACACCATTAGTCACTGGAGAAATGCAAATTAAAACTACACTGAGGTACCACTGCAAAACTACTAGAATGACTAAAAAATTAAAAATTGAATATACTTACTGCTGGTAGAGAGCAGAACAATTGGAACCTCATATTTCACCATAATAAATTTTAGAACATTTTTATCACCTTAAAAAGAAATCCCATACCCCTTAGTTATTACTTCTGTACCACTTCATCCCACCTCAGTCCTGAGCAGCTAGCTGTCAATTTATTTTTTTCTGTATAGATTTGCCTATTCTAGACATATAATATAAATAGGATGATATAATAAATGATCTTTTGTGGCTGGCTTCTTTCACATAGCATAATGTTTAAACGATTCATCTAAGTTGTACTATTTAACAGTATTTAACTCCTTTTTATGGTCAAATAATACTCCATTGAATGGATCTACCATTTATTATCTATTCGTCAGTTGATGGACAGTGGGATTATTTCCACCTTTTGGCTATTGTGAATAATGCTATGAATGTGCCTGTATAAGTTTTTCTGTGGACATATGTTTTAATTTCTCTTGGGTATATACCTAGGAGTGGCATTGTGGAGTCATATGCTAACTCTATGTTCAACCATTTGAGAAACTGCCAAACTGTTTTCCAAAGTGGCTGTACTATTTGACATCCCCACCAACAGTGTATGAGGGATCTAATTTCTCCACATCCTTGATGAAACTTTACATGATTTTTTTAAAGATTATAGCCACCCTAGTGGATATTAAGTGGCATCTCTTTCTAATGATGTCAAGAATCTTTTCATGATCTTTTACGGCCATTTGTATATCTTTTTGGACAAATGTTTTTTCAAATCCTTTAACCATTAAAAAAACTGTCTTTTATTATTAAGTTGAAAGAGTTCTTTATATATTCTAGATACAAGTCTCTTATCAGATATATGATTTGCAAATATTTTTTCTTATTGTGTAGGTTGCCTTTTCACTTTTTTTGTTTCCTTGAAGCACAAAAGTTTTAAATTTTGATAGTCTTTTGTTGCTTGTGCTTTTGATGTCATATCTAAAAATTTATTGCCAAATCCAACGTCATGAAAACTTAGCTCTGTATTTTCTTCTAAGAGTTTTATATAGTTTTAGCCCTTACATTTAGATTTTTGATACATTTTGAAATAATTTTTGTATGTTGTAGGTGATAAGGATTGGAATTTATTCTATTGCATCTGCCTAGTTTCCCAGTACCATTTGTTAAAAAGTTTATACTTTCCCGCATTGAATGGCCTTGTCCAGTTGAACATAACACTTGAGTTTATTTCTGTCAATTCTATTCCATTGATCTTTATATCTCTCCTTGTGCCAGTACCACACTGCCTTGATTACTGTTGCTTTATAGTAAAATTTGAAATATGGAAGTGGGAGTCCAAGTTTTGACTATTCTCGGTCCCTAAAATTTTATATGAATTTTAGAATCAGATTGGTTTCTACAAATAAGCCAGCTAGGATTCTGATAGGGATTGTGATAAATCTGTAGATCAATATGGGGAGTACTGCCATATTAACAATGTTAAGTCTTCCAATCCATGAACATGAGATGTTTTTCCATTTACTTAGACTTTGAAAAATTTCTTCCAGCAATGTTTTTAATGGAAGTTTTGCACTTCTTTTGTTAACTTTATTCCTTAATATTTCATTCTTTTTGATGTTATTGTAAATGAAATTGTTTTCTTAATTTCATTTTTGGATCGTTCATTGCAAGTGTGTAGAAAAACAACTGATTTTTGTGTATTGATTTTGTATCAATACAACCTTGTTGAATTCATATTAGTTCTAATGATTCTTTAGTGGATTTCATAGGATTTTCTATATACAAGTTCAAGTGAATAGAGATAGTTTTACTTTTTCCTCTCCAATATGGATGTGTTTTAAAATATTAGAACATCTTTATATATATTATGTTGCAGGAGGGGTTCAGGATCTGTTGTCAGTTATACTGTTTGAAATGAAAGTGGTAATATCTTCTAACTTATTCCCTGTCTCTTATAGTGTTCCTAATTCATCATTTATCATTTTTTACTGGAATCAAGGTGATGTGTTAGTTAGGGTTGTTTGACTGCAAGTCACAGAAACAAGCTCTAGATAGCTTAAGAAATAAAAATAGATTATGGAATGCATAAAC
Source organism: Physeter macrocephalus (assembly GCF_002837175.3). NCBI lineage: Eukaryota > Metazoa > Chordata > Mammalia > Artiodactyla > Physeteridae > Physeter > Physeter macrocephalus. Next base: position 67,464,899 of record NC_041220.1, read on the forward strand.
TCTAACAATTTGTACTGTCTTTGGGTCCTTAAGTCAAGATTCAAACTTAACAGTGTCTGACTGACCAAGCTTAGATCACATGCTCTCTTGGATATACTTTGGTGGTAAAAGGAAGGATTTGATGGAAAGCAACTTTAGGAACCTCTCTTGTAGAGGCATTTACTCTCCATCAAAGTGGAACATTCTTTGGAAAATCTCCCCAAGCAAATTGGGGTTCCATTAAGAAGGGAATAGATCTGGCATAACCAACAATGTCAAATATTCAGTAGAGATCTTTTCTAAACTGCAAATATATGGTTAACCTCCTTGGCTCTTCATTGCCCACAGGATCACATTCCAAATCCTTAGTATGGCAATAAAGGCTTTTGGTAGCATAGCCCCTAGCCTCATCTCCATTCCAATGCAGCCCAACATTCATTGAATATATCAGACTTTGTGAAACACGAATAAGCACTCTTGCCTTGAGACACTTATAATCTTACTCATAATCTCTGTATGTTAGTATGATCATCTCTCAATTAATAACTTGTAATGGGCTTCCCTGGTGGCGCAGTGGTTGAGAATCTGCCTGCCAATGCAGGGGACACGGGTTCGAGCCCTGGTCTGGGAAGATCCCACATGCCGCGGAGCAACTAGGCCCGTGAGCCACAACTACTGAGCCTGCGCATCTGGAGCCTGTGCTCCGCAACAAGAGAGGCCACAACAGTGAGAGGCCCGCACACCGCGATGAAGAGTAGCCCCCGCTCGCCACATCTAGAGAAAGCCCTCGCACAGAAACGAAGACCCAACACACCCCAAAATAAATAAATAAAATTAAAAAAAAAAAAACTTGTAATAATAGCTAGGGTGACCATAAGTCCTGGTTTTTGCCTATTGTCCTAGCGTAGTTACTAATGGCACCAATACTCTTTTTCAGTCTCTAAAGTTTCTAAGTTTGGACGGTAAGTTATAGGTCATTCTAATAATAGCATACCTATGTTTTCTCAGTTAACTCTGAGCAAAAACAATTCTCTGATGGACTGAATCCGTTAAGGTTGAGATGGTACATTCCTATTGGATAATTTCAGTAGAGTTTAAGAAAAGGCTACTTGCAAAGGTGTGGGCAAAATGTAGAGAAACCACAAGGGGTTTACCCTAGAATAACCTAGAGTAACTGTGACCTTCAGATTTAGCCAGCCTGCAGTCATGCCATAGCAAGGGGCACTGGGGAATAAATACCCAGACTCTTTGTTGTATTGCTGTTGTTCCCCATTGCCTGAACTCAACTAACTGAATATAAGGGAAAGAAAGCCCTTTAAGTTCAGGTTCTCCTGTGGGCGGGAACATGGATATCCTCCATCAGAACTCACGATTACTACCCTATTTTGCAGTAGGAAAAAATGAGACGAAGAAAGGCTAACGTGCTCCATGTCACAAAGATGATAAGTGATAATCTGGAGTCCAAGTGCCGTGTTCTCCCCACTCTACCAGGCTCCCTCTAAGGTTGCTACATAGCAGCAATGCCAAATTACCTATCCTTCCCATAGCATCATTACCTTTGAAACCACTGAATCTTTGCTCATTCTCTTCCCTTGTTTGGAATGTCTTCCTTGCTCTCGCCCCTCCTCCAACTCTTTGATGAAGCCTTTCCTGTTCTGACAGGCAGTGAATAGCTCCTTCTGCTGTGCTTTGAAATCCCATAATTCATACATCTTTTCTAAGATTTGGCCTATTTATCAGAGTTGTTTAAACATCTGTCTCTCAGCAGACTGTGTCAGAGAGGCATCCTCAGTAAAAATTTTTTTAGTTCCTAGCACAGTGCTGGGCAGAATTAAAAGGTAATCTAATCTCTCAGCAATTCTATTAGGGAGGAGCTATTACTAAACAGGCTTTAAAGATGAGATAATTGAAGCACTGAAAGGTTAAGTAATTTGCCCAAGGTCACACAGCTGTGAAGTATCAATAGTAAAGCCAGGATTTTGGATCTAGGTAGTCTGGTTGTAGAATGGTACTTAACTTCAAAATGAGAACTGAAATTCTGAAATAGCCTTCCTTGGTTGAAAGGATTTAAATTGTATATTTATTAAATATATATATATGCCTACCTGCCAAAAAAACAAAGAGGGAGTAATTTAAGGCACCGCTCCTAGTCAGTGAAAAAAATCAGGCAGAAGCTGGGTAAACTGATGATTTTATCCTAAAAGGGTTTCCTCAAACAGATTAGATGTTGGAATAAGTGACTTTAAGCTTTTGTGATAAGCATAAACAAAATAACCTACCAACAAAGGGAGTTCACATTCTTAAAAACTAATCAGCTGTTTTCAACCTAAGCATCTGCAAACAAAATAAGTAAATAAAATTAAAAACAATGAATAAAATCCTGCAGTCTGGTCTGGTCTATGTAACATAAAATGGAGAGTTGGTTTGTAACTGCCCTTATCCGGTTGGCAGCCTGTGGAGCTGTCTTTTCATAGGGTTTACCTGAGACCTCTTGTCCATGGGCAGTGCCGCTGTGTAATCCTCCCTCTGGGAGAAAGAAAAAAATGTCCATCTACAGCGAGCTGCAGACCAAAGTATTTCTTTCCCCCTCCCTTTACATAGCATGCACGCACCTGGTAATCATAACTCAACGCTTATAGAGTGCCTAATGCATGCCTGACGTAAAATGGTGGTCCTTGTCTTCAAAAGATTTGAAGACTAGGGGTAGAAACTGGTCCAAACTGAAGAGGTTAGTGCTCTGAGGGTCTGGGCCACAGGCTTAAGGGCCCCTCATCTTTCTTTCACTGAGTGTACTTTCATCGTATTCTCATTCCTGGCGGTCCCACCAGGATGCTGCGGGTGTAATTCAGCTTGGGTGGCCTCTAGCCCCTTGACCGCTCCCGGGGCAACCTAGCGTCTGCCTCGCAGCAGCTGGATGCGCGCCCGGAGCCCACCCACCCTTAGCCAAAGGCGGCGCGGCGCGCGTTTGAATACTGCAACCCATCTGGGGGCAGAGACAGCAGGAGCGGCAGACGCAAGGCCTCGAGGAACCTGGGTGCTTGAAGTCTCAGGTCAGGCTCTGAGGCGCCCCAGTCTAAAAGAGGTGGTTTGTCTTTCACCTAATTCAATAGGCCAGGGTTTTCCCTAAGGGCGCAATCCCGTGGGCTGATGACAGCCCTTCATCGCCTCACCACACTTTCCCTGCGCTTGAATCCAACTGGCTCCCGGCCCCCGACCGGGAGCTATCCTCAATCACCTGGTCGTCGTGGACCCCTCCCTCCTCCACCCTAAGAGAGGCCGCGGGAATCGACAGCACCTCCGGCACACCTCACCGCCCAGCTCTTGCCGAGGTGCCGCGCCACCCGGCCTGCACCAGGACCCTGCCATTCTGCGCTCCACACAGACACGCAGCGACGCCCTCGACATCTGCGGGAAAAGTCCTTCCCCACCGCGGAGCAGTTTCCCATTCCCACGCGCTCGGAGTCGCACAGACTGGCGCCGTCGCCGCGCCCCCGAGCCGCAGGCCCGCGCGCCCGCCTCCGGGTCGTCTGGTCAGTCTCCAGCGATCAAAAAGAGTCGGCTGAGCTCTCACGTGTGCCCAGCTCTCGGGTTGCAGCCGCGGGAGGCCTCGGCCCCCACGCTCTAGGGCAGTCAACAGCTGCTTTAATTCTCCGGCGGGGGCGTCCTTTTCCTCCTCTGCGGCAGGCTGAGGTTAGTCGTCCGCCGCAGCAACTTCTACCGCCTCTTCCTCTCCACTGTGGTCGCCTACCCGGCCGCACGCTACAGTGACAGCTTCCAGCTGCCTGCCTTTTAATCTCTCCCTCAGGAAGAGAAGAATAGTGGAGGGGAACTCTTCCCTCGCGGGGGTCGGCCCAGCCCACCTCGGTCGCCCACCGCTCTCCCTAGTGGCCCGCTCCCCTCCCAAGCCGGTTCCTCCGGGCGGGGCGTGCTTGCCTGGGGCTAACTTTCCGCGAGATGCTGTCCCCGTGGACCTGTCTCGCCCGTGTCCGGTCTCCCTCTCCGCAGCCGCTCCAGCTACCAGCTTGGCGAAGCGCGTGGCGGGACCCGGGGCTGGGACCTCCGCGCCCAGGCTTTTACTCGGACTCCAGCACTTGGTGGAACGGAGGTGGCGGCCGGCCCACAGGCTGGGGGCTTTCGGTGGCACGGGAGACGGTCATTTCGGGACCGCCCGCTACATTCGACGAGGGCGAGCTCTGCGGCCTGGGCCTGCCGACCAGGGCTGGAGGCCCGCCCGCCTACCATCTTCCCTCCCACCGCCTCAGCCCGGGCGCGCAGGCTCACACCCCTTCCTGGGGAAGCAAATGGTCCCTTCCAGGCGGGTGGCCATGTTGTTCTAATAAAGCGGGAGGGGCGGCGGCGTGGGGAGGTGGGAGCAGATGCCGCTGGTTGCGCGCGGGAGCCGGGCGCTAGCAGAGCGCAGTCGCGAGGGAGGCGCGGGGGAGGCGAGCCGGAGCCGGAGCCCAAGCAGCAGATAGTGTTGGCGGAGGGCACCCGGGCGCAGCTGGAGCAGCAGCCGCGATGGCCGTGGCCGTGGGGAGACCATCTGTGAGTGCTGGGGCCTCGCTTCCCTCGGCTGCTTCTCCTCCGGCGCTGGGGGGAGTTCCCGCTTGCGGGCGGGGGCCGGCGGGGAATACTGGGGGCCGGAGGCGGGGGCCTCGGGGAGACCATCTGTGAGTGCTGGGGCCTCGCTTCCCTCGGCTGCTTCTCCTCCGGCGCTGGGGGGAGTTCCCGCTTGCGGGCGGGGGCCGGCGGGGAATACTGGGGGCCGGGAGCGGGGGCCTCGGGACGGCTGCGGCGGTAGCTGTGGGTGTGTGCATGAATTTGGGCGCGTGTCTGGGGCTGAGGGGAGGGCGAGGATCCCCGCGGCTCGGCTACTACGTGATGCAACAGTGTATCGCCTCGTCGCGCCCCGATTCCCGGGATGTGGGAGAAAAAGGACCCCTCGCCTATTTTTTCTTTAAGAGGATCCTTTTGGCCACGGTGTTTGTCGGCTGCCTCCTTCTCCCTGCGCACACCTTTCCCCTCGTGACAGTCGAGAAAGGCGCCGGGTGGGGGGGGTGGTTTCCTCCCGGCTCCCCCGCGCCGAGGGGCGACCAGGGCGTGGGAATTGTTAACCCAAGCGTTGTGTCACGCGGTTGTAGAAGCGCGTCAAAAATGAAGGGGTGGGATTGCTGGGTCGTATGGTAGTTTTATTTTTAGTTTTTTAAGGAACCTCCATACTGTTTTCCATAGTGGCTGTATCAATTTACATTCCCACCAACAGTGCAAGAGGGTTCCCTTTTCTCCACTCCCTCTCCAGCATTTATTGTTTGTGGACTTTTTGATGCTGGCCATTCTGACCGGTGTGAGGTGATAACCTCATTGTAGTTTTGATTTGCACTTCTCTAATGATTGAGCATCCTTTCATGTGTTAAAAATATATATATTAAAAAGGGGTGGGATTTCCGTGGTGGCTTCCCCAGTGCACTGTGAGATCCCGGACACCCTCAGGCACCCACGCTGGTGACCGGGCCCTGCCCAGGATGTGGACAAAAGCCTTAGATACACACACAAAGTTTTCAAAGAGCCCCGTTGTCGGAGTGGGTGGAAGTTTTAAAATGCTGTGCGGTTGGAAGGCCGGGGGCGGCGGGCCGGGGAGGCGGGCGCACGAGGAAGAGGAAGGGATGGCGGGTGCGTGGAGAATCGGGTGCCGACGGGGCGAGGGAGACGGGGAGGGAGGGAGGGGGATGCTTAGTCCCCGAGTTTGCCGGCGGGGCAGGGGCCGCGCCTCCGGCGGTGCAAAGCTCATTCAGCGACTCTGGACCCGGCCCGAGGGCAGCCGGACTTAAAGGGTGCGGTTTCAGCCGGGGCTCTGCATCCCGGGTGAAAGGCGGAGGCCAGGGGCGGCGGCGGCCTTCTTTTTTTTGCTGAAAGGAGCAGAGCCGGTGGGGAAAGGCGGAGTCCTCTTTCTTTCTCTTTCCCCTTTTCTTTGTCGCTGTTCAAAGTCACTTTCGCCCCACGGGCTTTGTGGACTCCTTGAGCGAGTTTCTTCCCGCTCTACCACCTCCTTTTCTTTTCCTCTTCTTCCTCTTCCCACAACTGTGTAGCTGCAGGTGGTGGCTTGAGAGATTTTGCAGGTACTGACCAAAGTCTCGCGGAGATAAGGGAAGCTCTGCAAGCCCAGAAATGCAAATTGCAAGACTGTGCTCTCAAACCCCCGGCCCTTCTCCCAACTCTTCCTCTAGATACAGTCGCTTTTTGTTTTTTGCACACACCCCCCCCTCCCCATAATTAGCGGAGTCCTTCAGCGTGCTCTAACCCGGTTTGGTAGTTCAGCTGCCGCGATGTTTTCAAAGACATTCTCCACCGTCAGAAACTGTGCAGTGGTCATATTGAAGTGTAACTGTGGGTCTTTTAGGTAGTTTAAACTCTAATATTTAACGACAAACACTTAAGAATTCAGGTCTCCTCTTGATAATTAGTGGTCATAGATTGTTGTTACTGCGGGAATTTGCATAGTCTCTGGGCTGATCCCTTTATTTTTCTGGTGAGAATATTGAGGTCCAGAGAGGTCAAGTTTATCTGGTTAAATTACCACTCCCACCCCCCTACCCCACCCCCCTTCCCCAACACACACACGTATTTACAGAGCACAGATTCAGATAAATAACAATATCTGCTTTAGATAATTGGACAGTGGCTAGATGCAAATGTTCTGTGTGTGTGTGGGCAGGGTGTCTTTCAGTAACACCTATTGCTGGTGCATTCTTGAGGCATGGGGGAGGTGGAAGAAATAATTTGCTGCACATTTTCTATAAATTAGTTCATATATGTCAGTTAAATAGGAACAGTATGTGGATTTAAGATTTAGTTGTGTGGCCACAATCATGTCCAACACCAGGTCTGCCAACCAGATGTGAGCTTAATTCCACAGAATTCTTGTGTAAGACCTCTCTCATTCAAAAAATAGAGGCGATTTTACAAAGTGTGTGTGTACAGAGGAGGTAATTGCTTTCTCTGCACATTCCCTGTTGTCATTAAAACTAAGATTAAGTTACTTACAGTTTGGAAACAGAAGACTATTTTTTTTTGGACCGAGTTGTGGTAGGGGTGATCAGGAGTTGACTACAAAGTTAAAAAGTCTTTTCATACATTTTCCAAGGAATTGTTGAACTGTTTCACTTTGTTCATTCGGTTCCTGTTTTAAGTGTAGCGTTTGCAGTTAGGTCTTCAAAACAACCCCAGTGAATGCAGAAGATTGTCCAAACCCAGCCCCAGGGTCTCTACACAGAATCCTTCATGGTAGAGTTCACTGCCCCTCCTTTTCCCGTATCTATTCTACGATTTGAACAGAAGAAAGGAAGGGTGTGTTGATAGAAAAGAATCACTCCAAAGTTGATTGTGAATGGAGTTTCCCTAGTTACTCCTTTAGAATTAGATTTTTTTGTTTGTTTAGGAAAACGTGAACATACCTCCTTCCCCTACAAACTGGCTCTCTCATTCAGATTGAAGAAAAGTTCAATCAGAATAACTTGCCCTCAACTTTAGACAGACATTCTTGAACTTGAACATCCGAGTGTGATACCTCAGGTACATATGACATTTTACTGGGCAAAAATCCTTATATATCAATTGCAGTATTTTCTGTCTTATGAATTGGTTATCTTCAGTTATAACCATTTTAACTTCAAGGCTAAATTCAGACGTTTCTTAAGTGGTTTTGTTGTTGGCTGGGAAACAGAAGCTTCAGTCTGGTGTGATACTGTTTATTTCCATTTTAATCTCAACCCCTAGCTTCTCCATTTTCCCAGGAGTGGTTTTTGGACTCGGCTCCCAGAAGCTCCTGAAGCACATCTGCTTTTTCCAGAGAGTGACTGATGATTAGCAAGAGCATTTCTCCCCTAGGGATGTGTGCACATTTCGGATGAGTTAGTATTTTGGCATCCAAGTCCCAGGGCCGCTATTATCTTTGTTTTAATCAGAGCATGGTAATTTACTCTACCTGGGAACAGGCTTTAAGTAGCTGATCCTCTCTTTTAAGGAGTGATGTTCATCAAGTTATAAGGTCTGGGGGTTTAAAGGGACTTTAGAGGTCATTTGGTTCAGCCTCCTCTCCAATGCAGAAAGAAATATTTTCCACATTATCCCTAACAGAAGTGTTTAAGTCTTTCCAGTGGTGGAGATTCCCCTATGATATCGTTCAAGAAACAAGTTTAATTATCCTTTTATCCACTGCGCCAAAAGGAATGGAAATCCAAGTTCATTCATTAGCTTATTTAACACTGTTTATCGAGCACCTCCTGTGTGCCAGGTACTGTTCTAGGTGCCAGGGATACAGTAGTGGACAACAGAGAAATTCCTTCTTACCTGGAGCTTTTATTTTCTGAGAGAATTAGTGTCCGTGTGTATTACAGAAACAAACTTCAATCGCGTATGTAAGCCATTTCGGGAAAAAGGAAATTATGTGCCTATTGCTGAGTCAACAGCTATGATGCAGGTAAAGGATCTTATCTGTTCGAGGATCATTATAGGCAGTTCCTAAAGATATGGTCTGTCTTCAGCAGGAGGGTGAGGACTGACAGCGAAATGTTATTTTCCCTTGTTGTAAAATTGCCATTTCTGTGACTTGAGGATGGCCCCTACATGGAGGGCTGTGGCTTTTGGACCTGGAGAAGGATTAAATGTTTTGAAAGCTGTAGATTATTTTTCTGTCTTCTAAAGTATCTTCTTTAAAAATGATGTGTCTACATCACGATGAAAAACTGACCGAAGGAATTGATTAAAAGTTGAAAACTACTCATATCCCATCATCCTGATGTAACAGTTCTTAGATTATTCTCATCAAGTTTTTGAGGTTTACGGCAGCAAGCATAATCCATACCATATAAACTGCTACTAAGAAACCAAACTGTGTGCCTGGGAGTACTCCGTCTGACTATTTGGACATTCATATAATCGAGGAAACAGATGCTTAGTGCTTTCACAGGGGCCACGCTATGTCCGTGTCCGGACAAAGGAATGAATGATTTGGATGGCCTGCTTTGATCGATTACCAAAAGACCCAATTTATTACCACTGATGATGCCACAGCTGATGATGATCTTCTGATTTAGGCTCCCTGTAGAGCAAGCTACAATCAGGGTTTTCTGTGCCTGTGTTTGTCTTTATAGGGCCTTAAACTTGGTTGGGGGGAGGGTAGGGGCTGCTCTTGGATTTTATCACTTATTGGGAACTGTCTTTCATAGCCTTAGCTAAACTGTCTCAACTGGGGTCAGCCAAGTTGAACGATTATTTAAACAAAGACCCAGTAGATCTAAAGCTTCAATCCTTTTTCCCAAAGAGAACTACTTTACAATATAATTGATACCCCCTTTGTTTTGTTTTTTTAGTTTGTTTGCTTTAATCCAGATTGACAGAAAACCCCCTTTCAACTAAACAATACCTCTCCTATCCACTCAGGCCTTCTGGCAGCCCATCAATGCGGCTGTTGTTGAACATAGAAACAAAACTTGGGCTAAGGTGAAACAGACAGATTTCCAAAAAGAATGCTGGTGATCTAAAAATCAAGTATGCATTGTCTCACGCCTGGCCTGAGGTAGAAATCAGGAGTCTGTTGCCTGATATGACCAGAGCCAAGGCATTAGAAACACCTTTTCAGGATCCGTGCCAGTGAGGGTGAGCGCATCGCTCAAGTCAGAGGATGCAGGAAGTTGAGTTGTGTGGATGCGTTCAGTCCACCTGCTGAACTAGGACCCTGTGGGGTGGAGTGTGATGTGTTGACTCAGGGGCCAGGCTGGGGTGGAGAGGTAGGAATGGCTTCATGCTCCAAAAGAACATCTTCGGTATCCAACAAGGGGGAGCTTGGTTCCTGCTTTTTTTTTTTTTTTAATTTTTAAAATTGTAGTGAAAATATGCCTAATGTAAAATGTGTCTGTTGTTTGTTTTTTTCACACACACACACTGTATTTTATTTTTATAAGAGATAAACTGACACCAAGCATTGTAAATGGATGACCACAATAAAAGCAACAATGATTGCAATTACCAAACACGAAACACACTAATACTATGTCATAATATTGACATTCAGTCCAGTAATCCTCCACTGTAACAGGTCCTTTACTTTGCAGTGAAAATTGATTTGTATATTTTTTGCCTCTGAGTCCTTGTGGAATTGTGTCTGTTTTTGATAATTAAGTAACATTCCTTTGGGAAGAATTTATGATTTTCTTATTTTTTCTTGTAGAAGTAGAATTACAATAATATAGATAGGTTAGAAATGGAAAAACAAAACAACTCTCAACACCCTAATGCATCAGTAGTCATTCTTGGCTTCCTAATCCATCTGCTTTATCAGATACATCTTGTGCACTTTCTTTGTGTAGGTGCTATGGTTATGACGTAAGTCCTTGAGATGCCGTCCCTGATGCTTATCAAATTTCTCTGAAGGATGAGCAAGCACTAGGTCTCAGCAAGGAAAGTGAGGTGGGGCGGTGGCTAGGGAAAAGTGTTCTCAAGCCAAGGGAACAGCATGTGCAAAGCTCTGAGGTGAGGCAGAGCCTCTTAAGGGAATCCAGTGTAGCAGGGACATTAGCATTCAGGATGGCGTAGAGTGGATGGACGTGAGGCTGAGAAGGTGGTGGGAAGAGACCACATCACTTTTGCAGTGCATTCTTCAAGACATGGGTACTTACTACATTGCTCTTTAAATATTTTATATGCTATCCACCCGACCCACCACGTAGGATATCCCAGATTCTTAGACTTGGTTGATGGAAGACACTGAAAATCTTCAGAGCACTAATTCTTCAGGTTACAGGGGAGGCTCCGGGAGTTGATTTCTTTCATGGCCAAATCAAGCCCTTAAAGAACAGAGGAAGGGCACAGAGAGGAGTGACAACATCACCAGGCCTTCCTCTGTCTAGTTTTCTGTATTGAGCTCTTCCTCAAGATGTAGAACTAAAGTCTTACTTCCTTACACACCAAAGCAATTGAGTCCTGAAGGGTGGGGTAGAATGCTAGGACTCTTCCCACCTTGGACTGCTAGTGCCAGTGGGTGTTGTCCATAAAGAAAACTAAAAACCCACTGGATCCTATGAAAACAGGAGGACAGTCTTTTAAAAGCCAGGGTTCTGTTAAGACTTAATCCTTTTTCATTCATCTTCTTTTGTGTACCGTTTTCATGCCAATATAGACTTCATGAATCTCATTAAGGATGTCCATTAAATTTACTCAGACCTGCTGTTGGAAGGAAAAGCCTTGACTCACAGCTTCTTTGTGAGGTATAGGAAACCTGTGCAGCATCCTGATTTTTAAGTTTTTTCTATTTAAATTACTGTCAAGACAATTATCTCTCTTTATCCTCACAAAATTTCTGAGACGTAATATAGGCAAGAAAACTGAGGCACAAAGAAGTTGTCACTTATCTAATCTGGTACAGCCAATTAGTGGGAGGGCTTGGCTTTGGAACCAACAGTTCTTAGACCAATGTGCATACAGACCTACCATTTGTATTGGTCAGTTAGACTAACTTATGTTGAGGTAACAAATTGGTCCCAGGATCTGGTGGCTTTGAGTTCCGCTCCATGCTGAATTGACCCTAGGACCCAGGCTGAGGGAACGTTCTGTCCTCTCTCTGGACATTGCCAATCTGGTGGCAGAGGAAGAAGAGGCATGCTGAACCCTGAACTGACTTTTCAAGCTCTTGGGTGGGTCACTTCCACGTGAACATCATTGACCAAAATAAATGGTTACTCCTAAATTCAACAGGATGGAGATGAATAATCCTTCTGCAGAGAGTGGCTCTGCCAGTCACTTGGCCAAGCTGGATGGGATGGGGAAGTAAACCCTCCCCTAGGGAGAGCCAGTGATTGTGTTGAATAGTAAGAGTTCACCATAGCTTCCTAGTCAGGGCATCTGCTAGAGAGAGCCAACGTTCTTTATTATTTTGTAAAATTGTCTCCCTGTCTGTAATGATTTTTCTCAGTCTATCTGTCCTACTCTGATTCTAGCTGGACATGGTAGAATGATGAGAGGGAGAAAGAGTGTCTGTGTGTGTTTAAGCAGCCAGAATGAACTGAAGGCGGAGAGTATGATTATTCCTATTCTTTCACAATGAGCTTCCAATAGCACCGTCACCAAATAAGGGATGAGTGGTGACCTTCTCAAAGACCTTCTGTGCTAGTCTCTGGTGGCCCCAACTCTGGGACTGTACTCACTGGGAAATGGTTTTGAGGCTATTAGGGCTTCCAACTGCTTGATAGAATTATTTCCCTTAGGATGCTTCCAAATCAGTCTTTTCCCAGCCCTGTCTGTTCCTAAATGCAGATGCATCTATGACACCCTTCTTTTCTGGACTTTGTTTTCTCTCTGCTGAGAGGTGCTAGTACAGTCATCCCTCAGTATCTGCAGGGACTGTTTCCAGGATCTCCGCGGATACCAATATCTGCAGATGCTCAAGTCCCTTGTATAAAATGGCCTAGTATTGTTGGCCCTCCGTATCTGGATTCAGCCAACTGCTGATGTGGTCCCTGCAGATAGGGATAGAGGACTGTATGTAGCATTTTGGTTGAGAATGTGGGCTCTAGAGCCAGACTGCTGGCCTCCTAGTGTATCACCTCTGCCATTTGACCACCTTTGTGACCTTAGATAAGTTACCTTGTGTACCTCACATTCCTCATCTGTAAAATAATTACAGTACCTTCTTCAAAGGTTTACAGGATTGAGTTATTACACCAGGTGCTTACAATGATGCATGAAACATTTGTCCTCAGTAAAAGGCAAATGAATACTGAAATAATAACTGCTTTATACCTAAGGCTGGGCTCAAAGCAGAACTGCCCCCCCCCCGCCCCCCCACACTCTACCCAGTAGGAGGCGAGCATTTGCCCCTTCCCTTGCTCACACACCTGAAATGTGCACTCTTCCCTTTTTCTTGTCAGGGCACACTTTTTTTTTTTTTTTTTTTTTTTTTTGCGGTACGCGGGCCTCTCACTGCTGTGGC
>NC_041220.1:67477884-67486271 GCF_002837175.3 Physeter macrocephalus
GTCGCGGAGCACAGGCTCCGGACGCGCAGGCTCAGCGGCCACGGCTCACGGGCCCAGCCGCTCCGCGGCATGTGGGATCTTCCAGGACGGGGGCACGAACCCGTGTCCCCTGCACCGGCAGGTGGACTCTCAACCACTGCGCCACCAGGGAAGCCCCAGGGCACACTTTTGAGGCACAGATCCAACATACCAGCTCCTTGAAGCCTCCATTCACCAACCCAGGTTTTGGTGACTTTTCTGTCTTTGAATTCCAGCAGCAGTAATGCCTACCACACTTATGTGCCACCTACATAGTATTCTGGTGCACCTCCAGCCCCAAGTTACTTTTTTTAAATAAAGAGGAATGATCAAATCTAGTTGTGAATGTTTACAAAAGCCTCATTACCTTAAGCAATATGTTCTGATAACCTTGACCACATTCATGCACTCTTAGCCCTAACTGACAGGCTTAAGGAAGGGGCTGGTGCTGTGCACAGACCCCACAGCCCAAGAGACATTTGACCGAGGAGTGGAAACTGGTCCTTGGATCCGTTGGATGAGACGTGTACTGGCTCCCCTCTTCTCATTCCACCCTTTTATTCCAGCTGTGCTGTGCTAACCTCTGGCAGGTGTAGACCTCATCTCTACAGCTTTCTGCCCCAGGCTTCTCGGCTGTAGTGTTCTGCTTCGCTGTTCTGACCTATGTACATATCTAGATGTCCAAGGGAGTTACCATTACATGACTCACCTCTGACTGCTGGGGGATAGAAGCTGGTAGATAAATACTTCTCTCTCTTGTCACTAAGTTGGACAATTCTGAGGCACAATCAGAGGGTCCACATGGGCCCCAGCCCTCAGGGGTGATTGGTCCATTCTTTAGGATAGCTTTCCTCTTTCGCTGTTAAACTTTTCCCAGTCCCCACTCCTGTTCCTCTGAATCACTTTCACATTAGCTGCATGCATGCAAACCCTTGTCTCAGGCCCCTGCATTTTGGGGAAACCCAGGTGAAAACACCTTGTTTCCTGGTATGGGGTTCTTCTTTTGCCTTATGCAGATGAGGGAGCCTGCATGTTGCTTTTGTAACATACCAGATTACTCTGGACATCAAAAAAAATAGGTTCAGAACAAACTGATCTTTTATCAGGTTTTAACTGTTTACTGGAGGATAGACTTCAAACTGCTGTAAAAACTGGACTCAGAGGGATTTCCCTGGTGGCACAGTGGTTAAGGATCTGCCTGCTAATGCAGGGAACACGGGTATAAGGTCTAGCTCATGCTCTCAAGAAGCCTGCAGTTCAGTTGAGGAAAAAGTCTGAGACTCAGGTAATGCTCAGCTTCCATGATTTTGGGGGGGTGGGTGGCAGCGTCTTGTCAGGCTCTTCTAACTACTGTTTAGCCCTCCCTTTTCCCTTAGATAGTAAATGTCAGGAACTCGGTTCCGAATTCAGAAAAGTAGGGCCCATTTTATTTCCCTTCTCTTCTCATTTTAGAAAGTAATTTGAGGAGTGCTAGAAAGATAACCTCAACTTTATTTCCTTCTAGGCTACCATTAGAAATTTATTCTTTTGGTTTAAGGTGAGAAAAAAGGCACAACAAAGGGAATTGACAAATTGTATTAGAGTCTGGAGGGGATGTTTTCAAAATTTCTGCCAGATTAGTTTGTATGCCCCATTCTCTCTTCAAAACATAGTGACTGCCACAGCATGCCAAATGCTTTGACTAGTAGACTAATATTCTATTCCAGGGCATGTGGGCATTTCTGTACCTACCATGCCTACTGGATCAGTAAGCCAGTACCCATGCTTACTGGGTCAATTGTTTGTTTCCAAACCCGCTTATGGCAGTTGTAGTAATCATCATACGTGCATAATTTAATAGTATGTAAATCTATGAAATATAAGTGCAAAAATAGAAAGATTTAGTAAAGGTGAGAATTTTGCTAAAGTAAAACTGCTGTGAATTTAATATGGTTAAGTTGGAGAAAAAAATTGTAGGAATCTAAAGGAGTCTGAATTCAGATTACATTGAAAATGTTTCAAAATTCTGACTCCACTTGAGAAACAAACTGGAAATCATAGATGATGCTTATGGGTTTGTACCAGAAAGACACCTCTAAATGGAATTTCTCTAACTCATTATGATGAAAAAAAAACCTTGGCCTTTTGTCAAAAAAATTGGTGCATGAATGTATGTTTATATGTTTTAAGGTAAAATAAAATGTTTAGGCTACAATGATTGTTTTTAAAATCCTAGTCTTTAAATACTTTTTAAGATAAATTATCCAATCCTGCTCCTAATAGCTTTGGATAAAGGGACTAGTACATAATCACCATTCCTCCCAACTTCCCCATTCCCATATTCTAACACATACGGTAGATGGGGGAAAAAGTTGAGAATTACTGGTTTTTCCTGGGTTAGATGTGAATGTCTCTGGAAGAGTTAACTCACTTGACATGATTTACCTTCTTTTACACCTGATGTAAATGGTTATCAATGTTGGGTTTTTGTTTTTGTTTTTTAAATCTGATATGAAAGAGGTGAAAGGACACAAGAAAATTTACCTGTTCCATCAGTTTCTTTTAGGTTAGTCCAGAATAAAGGGAAATACGATTTGGGGAGCAAAATAATCTCAATTTGGAAAGGTGAGGTTATTTTAGTGATCATTTAATTTTCTCTTTGAGATACATGAGCACATGAGAGATATGGGTTACTCAAAGATGTACTCTGGGAAGAAGAAATTACTTCATTAGATGCAGATGAAAGCTTAGACCATAGTCTTAGTAGTCAGTCTGGACTTTTGCATTCATTCCTTTCAACCGTCCTTGGATAATCTTCCATCAGCAATTTGATTTAATTTTTAATCCCAACCATGAGAAAATTGTGTTTAAAAAAAAAAACAAGTAGAAAGTTGTTTTTCTATTCCAAAATAAAGGTAGTGGGAGGAGAAACTTAACAAATTGGAAGCTGAAATGTGTGATTTCTCCATTTCTCAAACTAAAACTGGAATCATTTTTCAGATTTTTTTTGGTCTTTAAATACACATTTGAAATGTTGTTGCTAATTTGCACATTGGCTTTGCCACTAAACTTATTGCACACACAGCAGTCGTGTCCTAATTGAAGTTGTGCAATTCCACACATTTTTCCTGTGATAAGACTTCAGTGGGTAAAAGTTGACTTTTGAAATAACATTGTAAGGAAGTTTGATTAGATATTATTCTTTTTTTTATATACAGATTTTATTTATTTACTTTTGGCTGTGTTGGGTCTTCACTGCTGCGCACGGGCTTTCCCTAGTTGTGGTGAGCAGGGGTTACTCTTTGTTGTGGTACGAGGGCTTCTCATTGTGGTGGCTTCTCTTGCGGAGCACGGGCTCTAGGTGCGCAGGCTTCAGTAGCTGTGCCTCACGGGCTCTAGAGCGCAGGCTCAGTAGTTGCGGCGCATGGGCTTAGTTGCTCCACGGCATGTGGGATCTTCCCGGACCAGGGCTTGAACCCATGTCTCCTGCATTGGCAGGCGGATTCTTAACCACTGTGCCACCAGGGGAGCCCCGATTAGATATTATTCTTGACCCAAGCCCGTCAGCCCCTATTTGATGGATCAGGACTCGTACTTGATGAACTTAAGGCCAAGTCTTCTGGCTGTTGGTTATACCTCTTCTTACCAAAATGGAGATAACACCCAAGGCTGCAGAACAGTGCTGTCAGGTAGAACTTTCTGTGACGATGGAAATGTTCTACCACTACATTGATCAGTATGGTAGCCGCTAGCCGTATGTAGCCGTTGAACACTTGAAATGTGGCTGGTGCAACTGTAGAATTAAATTTTTTATCTTTAATTAATTTGCATTTAAGTTTAAATAGCTTCATGTGGCTAGTGGCTATCATACTGAATAGTCAAGCTTTAGGAGTGTAATCTAGAGGTATTTACAATCTGATATCTTTCTCATTTTTTAGAAAACTTTTTCATTGAGAAAAATATCAAACATACACAGAGTAAGGATGGAGGTGTTCATTATAACATTCTCTCATCACCCAGGCCAATCTTATGTCATCTGTTTTCCCTTTTCTCTAACCTCTTCTCTTCCCTACCTGTCAACCCCCCAAATTATTTTGAAGTAAATTCCAGGCCAGTCTGATTTCATTTTGTTTTAAAAGCTAAGATGGTGATCTGGGGGAAGGAGGGGAATGGTATTAGAGAGAGGTACTCAGGGATCTTCAAATGTATTGGTGATTAAAAAAAAAAAGACTTGAAGTATAGAGATGGGAAAAGTTATGGTTTGACAAAGGTAGGTAGTGAGTATACAGATGTGCTATGTTTTGTTTGCTTGAAGTATTTCATCACCATCATCATCATAAGAAGCCAAGCTTGAGCCCAGAGATGGAACAGTCACTGTACCGGCCTCACTTACCTGTGCTTATAGTGAACTTTGAGTTCATGGATAATTTAAACATTCAAACATTATTCGTATGCGATATTTATCATTGAGCTTAATTGAATGCCAACAGAGCTATAGAGTCATAGGATCTGTAAAAAGGTGGAAAGCAAGCTGAAGATCTTTCTCTTTAGCCCAGTCTCCTCCCAACACTTGGTTTCAGAGAGTGGTAGCTTGATTGGAGCTCACATTGAGTCCAGAGCTTTCTGTCACACCACACCTGCCAGATCAACTGATATGCTGAGTTAAAGCTTGCAACGCTAAGTCACTCCTACCTACTTTTTAAAATGGCAGATTCCTTTTTATTAATTAATTAATTAATTAATTTTTGGCTGCGTTGGGTCTTCATTGCTGTGTGCGGGCTTCAGTAGTTGTGGCTCGCTCATGGGCTCTAGAGTGCAGGCTCAGTAGTTGTGGCACATGGGGTTAGTTGCTCTGCAGCATGTGGGATCTTCCCGGACCAGGGCTCGAACCCATGTCCCCTGCATTATCAGGTGGATTTTTAACCACTGCACCACCAGGGAAGTCCTAGCAATGGCAGATTCTTATGATCTCTTTTAGAGCAGATACATTATTTCTAAGTCTACTTGCAGTTTTGCAGGTACACTTGTTGGAGGGAAATGTTTTTGTAATTAACAGTATAAAGAAGTCATTTATGAAATTTTATATTTGGGGCTGAGAATTGATGCCTGTTACTGGTGGAGAGTATTCTAGGAAATGCCTGTTTGTTTTTTACATTTCTGTTTATAAAAGAAACCCTTGTAGCAAGCACATTTTGGTCATGTGGACACATTGAAGGAAATAGTGCTTGCATCAATTATATTTAAAAGTGCAGTTTTCCTCTACTACGTGAAACAAGAATTGTTGCTGTGCTTTTGTAGTTCAATTTAGAGGCTAAAAATGATTTTCTTCCCTTCTGATAGTGTGCAGAATATGTATATTCTAAATTTGGAATGCTGTACTTAGGATCTCAGGATTTAAGGGGAATGCATTTGTGATGGTAAAGGATCTTGTATCATCAGAAATGCTCCCAGGCCTTGGCTCAGCTGTCCTGTTGATGGAGAAAGATAATATGCTTTAGAAGAAGCGCTATTAAAATTTTTAGCAACATTCTGAACAACTGCAAGCCTATGGTTGCAACAGGATGCTGTTCCTCTTCCATGGTCAAGTCTCTAAAAGCCTGCCCTTTGTGTTCCCTTGGTCTTTTGTTAACTACATTCCTGGGAGGGAGGGAAGAGCTTTGTCTAATCTCATCATCTACATTGCAGTTTGGTCCAGTTTGTTTTTATTCCATGGTTTGTGGAGATAGTGAATAGTTGGTTAACACCCTACGTATAAATGTTACCAGGAGTCAAGATTTATGCCGTTTTTACAAATAATACTCCCGTGAAATGAGCCTTCTTATCTCCACTTGACAAGAGAGAGTTGAATCCATGGTAGGGCAAGAAGATTTAGGGAAATGTTTTGTCAAGTCAGTTGCTCTGTCCTTTTCTTGAGGGATAGAGACAAGAAACTATTAGGGCTTTAAAAATGACTGTGACCTGATTAGGAGACTATAGCAACTATTATCAGTAAAGAGGGCACAAGATTAGTGTGAGTAGCAGGTTTTTTTCTTTTTTAATGTATTAAGTTTATAGATTTTGAAAAGCTTTTATATTAGATGAAATTTAAATCGAGCAATAACACATCTTGAAAAAGAAAATAAATTCATATACTCTAGATCTCAATTAAGCATTCTTACACTTAGTTACATTTAGAAAAATGTTAAACTTGATGTAACCATAACACTAGTAAGAAATAGGAGTTTACCATATGTGTTCTCTTTAAAATAGTTAATGAGCCATGGTTTACTAGCAATCTAGCAATCTTTGATAGGCCTCAGTTTGGTTCTGGAGTGAATTATTTATGGCATGGTAAGATAGTAAGGGAGAGAAGAATGTCAAACTGTCTTTGACCAGGGTGAGCTTCATTATTTGGCTCATTTACTTGAGGGGAAAAAAGTACCAAAAAGGACAACTCTCAGATTCTTCTAGTTAAACTGCTATAAATGTGCAAGCACGTGCCACCTCTTGATTCTGGCTGTTGAAATAAGGGTGTTAGTGGTGCCATAGTTTTTCAAGAGAAGACGGACATTTAGAGTTTGAGGTGAAATTTCCCCGTCTGAAAATGTTGGCAACGGAATCAAATATTTTAAAAATACTGTGTGGGCCACATACACACATGCTCATGGGCTGAGTCTGCCAGTATGCAGTCTGATTTCCACTGGAAATGATTCATTTATTTTTCTTGTATTTGAATAAAGAACTCATTAAAGTTTTTAAATTTTATTTTGTTTTGGTATGCCTTTTAGAATGCTTTAACATTTGAGCAATTATAGTGCTTTGGGTGGAAAATAACGCTGGTTTTTAAAAACAGAAGCAGCGCCTTGAACTCCGGTATAAAAATGTCTGGATTGTTCGAGGGCAGCATCAAAACTTGTAAACTGTTTCCTTCACAGGATATCTCCAAACAGGTTTGATCACATTGGGAGAAATGGAACCGGAGTTGTGTGGCATGACTAGGACGCACAGCAGAGAGGGCAGGGAGGGATTCATGAGTGTGTGGGATCCAATGTAAATATCCCTCTGCAAAAACATGTGCTATATATAGTGAATGGGGTTGGATTTTTTTTTTTCTTCCTTTTTGGTTGAGGTCCAATGACAGTTAATGGCTGTTTCTTACAGGCTGTGAAATTATTCATGAGTTTGGCAGTAGGATGATGTAAAATGCAAGTGGATATAGGTAGAATAAGGGCTGTTACCAAATTCCAGTAAACTGTGAGTGCTGGAGCTGGGAGGGAATTTAGAGGTCATCTCATCAGGGCCTGCCTTTGAGACGGGGAACTGAGGCCTGAGTTCAGCTGAGACTGAAATTCCCCATTCACCCTTCCCTGCCCGGCAGGAACCCAGCACTCTCCCTCCTTTTCCTCTCCCTGCCTGTAGGAAAATGTATCTTCCAGGAACTATTTGTGACAATTAGAGAGTCTTGGAAGACAAACAAACGAACAAAAGCAGATGTTTGGTGAACAGAACATTTAGAAAACAACTTGAGAGGAGGTTGTCTTTCTGATTGTTAGAACGTTTTTATTGGTAAAGTTTCTGTGGTTGTTTTTTGTGAGTCTTGATACCCTTCTTTCCAAAAGTCTACTCTTCCATAATGGGTATAAGAAGCAAAAAAACAGATCATCAGGGCTTCCCTGGTGGCGCAGTGGTTGAGAGTCCGCCTGCCGATGCAGGGGTCGCGGGTTCGTGCCCCGGTCCGGGAAAATCCCACATGCGCGGAGCGGCTGGGCCCGTGAGCCATGGCCGCTGAGCCTGCGCGTCCGGAGCCTGTGCCCCGCAAAGGGAGAGGCCACAACAGTCAGAGGCCCGCGTACCACAAAAACAACAACAACAACAACAACAAAAAGAAACATCTCAAATAAACAACCTAACCTTACATCTAAAGCACTTAGAGAAAGAAAAACGAAAAAAAAACCCAAAGTTAGCAGAAGGAAAGAAATCATAAATATCAGGTCAGAAATAAGTAAAAAAGAAATGAAGGAAACAATAGAAAAGATCAATAAAAGTAAAAGCTGGTTCTTTGGGAAGATAAACAAAATTGATAAACCACTAGCTAGTCTCATCAAGAAAAAAAAGGGAGAAGACTCAAATCAACAGAGTTAGAAATGAAAAAGGAGAAGTAACAACTGACACTGCAGAAGTACAAAGATCATGAGCAATTACTGCAAGCAACTATATGCCAATAAAATGGAGAACCTGGAAGAAATGGACAAGTTCTTATAATATCTACAAACAATAAATGCTGGAGAGGGTGTGGAGAAAAGGGAACCCTCTTGCACTGTTGGTGGGAATGTAAATTAATACAGCCACTAGCAAGAACAGTATGGAGGTTCCTTAACAAACTAAAAATAGAACTACCATATGACCCAGCA
>NC_041220.1:67487770-67531781 GCF_002837175.3 Physeter macrocephalus
CGCGGGTTCGTGCCCCGGTCCGGGAAAATCCCACATGCGCGGAGCGGCTGGGCCCGTGAGCCATGGCCGCTGAGCCTGCGCGTCCGGAGCCTGTGCCCCGCAAAGGGAGAGGCCACAACAGTCAGAGGCCCGCGTACCGCAAAAAAACAAACAAACAAACAAAAAACAGATCATCGACAGAAAAATGTGGCAATTAATTACCTTTAAGTCTGCACAGTTTCCTAGTGGTGGGTTCAACCACATGAACTAGTTGACTTCAGCTGTTTCTGAACTACGGAAATGCTAGTTTCACATGGTTCAAGATAGTAGCTTGAGCAAAAGGGTAATAAGTCCAGTTGACCCTTGAACAACAGAGGTTTGAACTGCACAGGTCCACTTAGAAGTGGATATTTTTCAATAGCAAATACTACAGTACTATGTCTGGTTGGTTGAATCCAAGGATGCAGAGAAACCACTGATATGCAGGGCCGACTACACATTATACGAGGATTAAACCCCTGTGTTGTTCAAGGGTCAGCTGTACTGGGGTATCTTCCTAGTCCTCTAAAAACATCCTTAGCGTTTTACATGGTCGCTGACCACTCAGCCCTTCTCAGTTTATCCTGCTCAAACACTGTTCTGCTGGGGTACTTTTACTAAGAAATGTGGAATTGAAAGCTCCATGTGCACACGTGGAACAGTCTTCCTTCCACATGTTACCTTTGGCTTGAAAAGCCTCCCTTGCCTTGAAGAAAAGACTACCCAGCTAAAGTCAGATGCTGGATTTGTTTCTAATTGTTTCAGGCCAACAGAAGCCAGTTGGAATGGAAGTCTTGGTCAACAGCAAGATAGTTTTGTGTTTTTTTAAAATTAATTAATTTATTTTTTAAATTTATTTTTGGCTGCTTTGGGTCTTCATTGCTGCACATGGGCTTTCTCTACTTGCAGCGAGCGGGGGCTACTCTTCGTTGTGGTGGCTTCTCATTGCGGAGCATGGGCTCTACGCACGCGGGCTTCAGTAGTTGTGGCTCGCGGGCTGTAGAGCGCAGACTCAGTAGTTCTGGCACGTGGACTTAGTTGCTCTGCAGCATGTGGGATCTTTCCGGACCAGGGCTCGAACCAGTGTGCCCTGCATTGGCAGGCGGATTCTTAACCACTGCGCCACCAGGGAAGGGAAGCCCCCAGCAAGATAGTTTGATATGCAGTTATATTAATGTTACAACTTGTATTGAGGATCTGAGACTTTTGGAAACATTGCCCTGTTATTATAATTGAATCCTAATTCTGATTTGGCAGTGGTAGTGGGGGTGGGGTGGGGTGGTGGTGAGTGAACCCACAGAAAGCAATGTTGTAAACTTTTAGACCTTTTCTTCTGCTTGTTTCCTAAATCGAATCCACTGAGTATTGGCTTTGTCAAACCGACTTTTGTTACACAAGTGGCATTTTAGCATTTTGTAGATTCGGAAAATAAGTATAAAATAAGAGACATTTAAGCTTAACTCTGAAACTTTTATTTGAGAGATGTTGTGATCTCAATAATATTTCAGACCTCTGACCAAATAGAGGTCTGAAAATCTTTTGACTTTAGGCATCTTAAGAAATTAAAAAAAAAAAAAAAAAAGAAATCCACCCAATATCCAATCAATAGGAGATAGCCAAACTCTACCAACTAAATGGTTCATAAAGATCAGAGTGCACTGCAACTGAATAAATACAACGAAAGAGCCACCATAAAGAGCAACTTGGAAATGGGATTTTTCTGTACTCCTTTGAACCAGAGGGTTAGTTAGAGATTCACTTCTGACATTTCAGCCCTTTTTGACTATTGGTTTAAAATCTGTGCTTTACTCCAGTTCTTAAAGCATTTCATAATACTTGTATATGAGCTGTAGAACTAAGGGACCCTTTTATTGATATTAAATGTTTTCCAAAGGAAAAAGGTACTGGAGAGGCTGAATCTCTTGAATTATTTCTGCAAAGCTGCCCTTCCATACTCTGCTCTCTTTGGGATGCAGGCTCACCTCCCCAGGGTGGCATGCTCTTCATGAGTGGATGCCTTTCCTCCCATAATCCCTATGAAGCTATTGCTGGGTCCTGAGCACATCTCCATGCAAACTCAGTCTTCGCACATCACAGAAATGCCTTTCTCCTGGCTTCTTCCACCCTCTACACCTACTCATCCCGCGAGACTCTCCAGGCCCTTTAACTTTCCTCTCACCCAGGCAGAGTCAGGAGGGCTTGTTTTCTGAAGTCCCATTTATCTTGGGCTCCTGTAATAAGCAGGTATTTTGTTGTACCATAATGGCTTTCATGCCTTATTCATTTTTGTATCTTTTTTTTAAAACAATTTTATTTATTTATTTATTTATTTATTGGCTGCGTTAGGTCTTCGTTGCGGTGCGCGGGCTTCTCATTGTGGTGGTTTGTTGCAGAGCACGGACTCTAGAGCATGTGGGCTTAAGTAAATGTGGCGCATGGGCTCAGTAGTTGTGGCTCACGGGCTCAGTTGCTCCGCGGCATGTGGGATCCTCCCGGACCAGGGCTCGAACCCGTGTCCCCTGCATCGGCAGGCGGACTCCCAACCACTGCGCCACCAGGGAAGCCCCATTTTTGTATCTTAAATACAGTATAGAATAGTGCCTGGCCCAAAGGAGTTCCTCAATAAACGCTTCAAAAATAAGTCAGCAGTAACAGGCCCAGGTTTCTGCCTAATGTAGAAGGACTTAATTAGTAAAAATTACTGTGGCAGAACATCCTAGAAGGAGGTTACGGAACAAAGAATTTAACAATCTGCTCAATTTTCCCCAGGAATTCTCAGTTATCTTTATTTAATGGTTGAGCACCTGACAGTAGGTTGCTGTGGAGGGCTGAGAAGTGAACACAAATGCAGCGGGCTGAAGGTTTTAATTTTCACTTCACCTGTTTCTTGTCTCAGCTCAATTTTTCTCAGCCCTGGGTTGCTCAGGTTATACCAGTTGGAGTTGACAGAGCATGATATAATTTATTCCTGCCCATCAGAAAATATTGCAGAGTGACTGGGTGAGGCAGCCTCAGTAAATGGTACAGGTGGTTCTCTTTGATGCTGTACTCAGGGGCTTCCCCTGGGCGTGTTTTTCCTAATTATTGAAATTGTACGAATAGCAATGATCCCTGAAGCTCTTCTACGTGGAAGTTGGTGGGCTGCTTTCAGTATTTCCACTTTCATTACTTATTATCTTCCAGAGAGCTGCCAGGTGAAGGTTCTAGAAATAATAGCATGTGAAGTGGTTATTCACAGTTGTCTTTGTCCTGTGGAAGTGAGGCTACAGAATTCATCAGGACAGTAAATATTTATACTTTTTAAAGTTTATATATGAAATCTATATGTGTTTCTTAAATAAACATCCTGAAATGGCTAGCAGAATTGACAATGAATTGATAGGGAAAAACATTTTAAATCTTGTTTACTGTGGAATTGCTTAAAGTGGGCAAGACCATACCAGATGCTTCCTATTGTCTCTGTGGAAAAACTGTCACAAACCTATGATATAGACATCTGTACTTTTCAGTGAAAGGAAAAGAGACTTAGAAGTCACCTGCCCCAAAGTCATTCAGCTCAAAGGTGGCAGAGCTCGAATTTTTATTCCCAACTGACTTGCAGCCCATGCTTGTGACACTCTTCCATGCTGCTTTATTTTTTGTATTAATTACAGAGAGATTTTTTTCCCAAGCCTATCATTTAAGATACTGATATTTAAATATTAAATTTAAAATGGCACCACCAACTTCATGCAGACCTGCCTCAAATGTTTGTTGGTGAAAGGTTACACTAATTACTTTAAAATTTTAAATCATTTTATGCGTTGTTCTGGAACAGAATGTTGCAGTGTATGTTTCAGCTAAATACTTTAGTTATGTTTTTTTTTTTTTTTTTTTGCCGTACGCGGGCCTCTCACTGTTGTGGCCTCTCCCGTTGCGGTGCACAGGCTCCGGACGCGCAGGCTCAGTGGCCATGGCTCACGGGCCCATCCGCTCCGCGGCATGTGGGATCCTCCCGGATCGGGGCACGAACCCGTGTCCCCTGCATCGGCAGGCGGACTCTCAACCACTGCGCCACCAGGGAGCGCCACCAGGGAAGCCCTTTAGTTATGATTTTTGAATGTTGGCTCGGTGCAGCACAACACCTATGAATATGCCAAGACTTTTATGAGCTTTTTAGAAGGGTAGTATTTGCTTGAAAGAAAGAAAACCATCTGAAAATGGATAGAACTTCGGGGTTATTCAGTGGTAACACTGCTCATCTTAGAAGAAGATCAGAAAGAGCCAGTGAGGGTCTGGGTGTGAAATGCCAGGTGGTTGTCACAGTGCCTCTTTTCTGTCCAGCTTCACACGGTATGTAAAAAATAGGCCTCTTAAAATATGGGGACATAAATTACTTTTCTTAAGTAATTCTTAAGTAAAGATGGCCAGTGGCTCCGCAAGAAACAGCCACCTCTAGGTGGTTATGATACTCAACTACTGTGATTGTAGTGAGGTTGGACATCTTTTCATGTGGCTGTTGGCCATTTATTTTTATTTCTCTGTGAATGACTTATTCACCTCCTTGCCTTTCCGCTCCTCTACCCCCCAGCTGGGCTGTTTCTCTCCTGTTGACGTTCGTCCTTTTTTTTACGTGCAAATAATTTTCTCTCCGTCTGCTATGTTTCTTTACTTTTGTTTTTGGTGTCTTGTTATATAGAAGCTTTAACTGCACCATCTTCTTTTTGGTTTGTATTTTGGTGTCTTGTTTTGGAAATCAAGCTCCCTTTTCACTGAAATTCATTTAATTATGTTTAACAGCTGTTTTGTCTTTTGCTCAGTACTTTACAGAAGACAAGAAGGTAGCACCTGTTAAGAAACAGAGTCCATTCATCCAGTGGGAGATGTCCTGAACTAATAAATTAGGACCAACTCAAAGAGGAGACAGACGGGGCTTCCCTGGTGGCGCAGTGGTTGCGCGTCTGCCTGCCGATGCAGGGGAACCGGGTTCGAGCCCCGGTCTGGGAGGATCCCACATGCCGCGGAGCGGGTGGGCCCGTGAGCCATGGCCGCTGGGCCTGCGCATCCGGAGCCTGTGCTCCGCAACGGGAGAGGCCATAACAGAGGGAGGCCCGCATACCACAAAAAAAAAAAAAAAAGAGGAGACAGAAAGGGAAGAGCTTGGAACCCAAGATGTGAAAAGGAGCTCAAGGATCCAGCCCCTTTAGAGGGGCACAGGCATTTAATGCTCTGTGATTTTGAAGAAACTTTTATGAGATAATTAACACCTAACTTGTAATTAGCAGTTGAGTACATACTGAGCTAGATGGAGGACGAGCAAGGGAGGCCTTGAGTTAGTGATTGGGTCTTTGAGTTAGAAATGTGTTGTTTGTGGGGAGAGATCCCATTTTAACATTCCTTTCAACTGGGTTATTTCCAGGTTTATAGATCAAAGTATTTTATCGGTAATAATGAGTAACAATACTGAACACTCACTATACAGCAGGCAGTGTGTCTAAGCACTTTATGTGCATCCTCTCATTTGGTTGATAAACTTATGAGCAGGTGTTATTATTATGCCATTTTCCAAATGAGAAAACAGGCTCAAGAAGGTTAAATAACTTGCCCAAAGTCACATAGCTGGTAAGTAAATGGTACCAGGACTTGAATTCAATTTTTTTTTCTGACCTCAGGGCCATCCAAATGTGATTGTTAACACATGTAAAAAAGTATTTGTGGAGATTCTGAATGTTGAGTCCTTGAAGTCAATGACAGTGGCTGTTCTGCTTTAAAATCAGGCTCTATCAGGCATCTGCTGGCAGGGCCTGACTTAGTTGCTCTCAATGGAAGTCAGAAGTCTCTGAAGGACTTTACCACTGGAAACCCTTAAAACAGATCAAAGCCGCTTCACTTCTGGGGGCCCTGCTTTTCTCTGCAGCCTTTGCTGTTTTCTGCCAAAGTGAGGAGTGGGTCGTTCTTCTCTTTCGAGCCCTGGCTTTGCTCTCCAGCAACCTTTTACTGAGTCAGGTCACAGGTAAACCTACATGTTGCGGTGGTGCGAGGGGACGGGCTAGACCTTGTCTTTGTGTGTACGTGACACACATGTGAGGGGAGGCTCAGAGCGTGGCCGTCTCCTCCCCAGGGCTCCTTGTCAACAGTTCCACCCCCCAGCTCAGCACGTATTTCATCAGGCTGTCCCAAACATAACCTTCTACTTCAGTGAAAATGTGACACATATCAAGCAAACGGGACGGAGACTAAAATCTCTTTATACGGAACAAATGCTGATGTGAATCGCTGATATAATTCCATAGTGATAAAGCAGGTTAAAAATCCAGGTTTTTTTTTTAATTAAAAAAAAATTAATTAATTAATTAATTAATTTTTGGCTGTGTTGGGTCTTCGTTTCTGTGCGAGGGCTTTCTTTAGTTGTGGCAAGCGGGGGCCGCTCTTCATCGCGGTGCGCGGGCCTCACTATCGCGGCCTCTCGTTGCGGAGCACAGGCTCCAGACGCGCAGGCTCAGTAGTTGTGGCTCACGGGCCCAGTTGCTCCGTGGCATGTGGGATCTTCCCAGACCAGGGCTTGAACCCGTGTCCCCTGCATTAGCAGGCAGATTCTCAACCACTGTGCCTCCAGGGAAGCCCAAAATCCAGGTTTTTTTTTTTTACTTACTTCCTCTGAGACCTTGGCCACGCTTCTTTGTATCTCCATGACTTAATTTCCACCTCTGTAAAATGAGGATGATAATATCTATCTTACAGGGTAGTGAGGATGTAAACATTAATGCATGTAAAGCACTTAGAATAGTGCCTGGAGGATAAATGGTACCTTATGAATGTTAGCTATTTTATAGATTTAAAGCAATAAGCCACTATTTCCAGAGCGGTGCTCCTGGTACTATTTCAGTGCGGTTCATGGACATCTTATATTCTTATCTCTGACAGTTTGGCGCACTAATATCACACTTACCTCCCCCTGTAGATGAAGGCATTTCTGTGGTCTCTAGAAAAGTAGAAAAGTTTATTTGAGCCCCAGAAATACTGCTGCTGGCTTTGGGTCATCCTTTCTCACCATGGCCATGTTCCTTTGATCACCCAGATGTAGTCCCCCATTTAAGCCTAAAGAATGGGTTCTCTGCCTTCTGGAACTGGCATGTGTTCATGAGTTATTACCCTAGCAGCTGAAATCAAGATGAAAACATCCCGACTGTCCCTGTGGTCTCTCCCTACCTCCTCTTCCTGTTGCCCTCTTCCTTGTTGAAGGTGCCCCTTAGCTATGGTCCTTGTGGACTGTTTACAGCTCAGTGGCCCGTGTCAAGCACTGACACTCCTCCAAGCCCTGGAGTAGATGCTGTGGAGGCACACTGAACACCACTGCAGGTTTCTGTGGCTTGGGTTTTCAGAGAGTGTTCAAGCAGGAACGACTTTTAAAGAAATCATCTCATCCAGCTCTTTCATTTTACAGAGAAGGGGGCCAAGACCCAGGAGAGTCAGTGACCTGCTTAAGGCCCACAGACTCAGAACTGGAGCCAGATCCTCTGACATTTGATCATACTACAAACCCAAGGACAGTTGAACGGAGGCATTCCTGATAGGTAGTTAGTAGGCAAATTCTTTGGTGGTTTCGCATTGCCTAGCGGAGAAAACCCCAAATCCCTTTCCAGTTACTGATCTCATGTTTGGGACCCTGGTCACTGACTACAGTGAAAAAAAAATCTTAGCGATTTTGGAGCTACACATGGAATGAATCAAGTTTAACTTGGGCCCTCAGTGCAGTTGGGTATTTATGGTGAGTCACCGTTCGTTAAAAAAAAAAAAATTGTGATTCCTTATAAAAGGCTTACATAACACAACTCGGGTTACTGTTGGTGGTGCTTGTGTGTGCATCT
This sequence comes from Physeter macrocephalus, assembly GCF_002837175.3. Lineage (NCBI taxonomy): Eukaryota > Metazoa > Chordata > Mammalia > Artiodactyla > Physeteridae > Physeter > Physeter macrocephalus. The sequence goes on from NC_041220.1 coordinate 67,495,636, forward strand.
CCAGCCTGTGGACTAGAAAATAACTAATGCCTTACCGACAACACAGGACATCATTTGAAAGCTCTCTACCATACCAAAGTGCTTACTGTGACAGTGTCAGTTTGGGACTTTTTTTTTTTATTATTAGTTGCATACTTTATGCCAAAACAAAGTACTCCCCGTAGCCATTCCTGTGGGGTTTTGTTGCAACGTCGATCCACTTCTATTATTATTATTATTATTTTTGGGGTACGCAGGCCTCTCAACTGTTGTGGCCTCTCCCGTCGCGGAGCACAGGCTCCGGACGCGCAGGCTCAGCGGCCATGGCTCACGGGCCCAGCCGCTCTGCGGCACGTGGGATCTTCCCGGACCGGGGCACGAACCCGTGTCCCCTGCATCGGCAGGCGGACTCCCAACCACTGTGCCTCCAGGGAAGCCCTATTATTATTTTTTTATGTTTTTTTTTTTTTTTTTTTTTTTGTGGTATGCGGGCCTCCCTCCGCTGCGGCCTCTCCCGCCGCGGTGCTCCGGACGCGCAGGCCCAGCGGCCATGGCCCACGGGCCCAGCCGCTCCGCGGCACGCGGGATCCTACCAGACCGGGGCGCGAACCCGGCCCCCCCGCATCGGCAGGCGGACGCGCAACCACCGCGCCACCAGGGAAGCCCCTATTTTTTTATGTTTTAAAAATATTTACTTATTAATTCATTTTACATAACAATAATCTTATTACCTGTTAACATTAATAACAGTTTTATGAAATGTAAATTTTTCAAGTCATTCAACGAGTGAGATGAGATACAATTGTTTTACATTTTTGTGGTTCTTTTTAATGTCTGACTTAATAGAAGACAGCTGGTCTTCAGGTCTGCTTTTTGTTTACCCTGATGCAATGTATTGTTTTGGTCGAAGTGCATGAAGTCCCAGCCTCACAGATATGTGGTTTGAAAAGAAGGCACTTGTACACCCCTAAAAGTTTCCTGGAAAGGCCTCAGGGAACCCCTGACCACACTTGGAGAACTACTTTACTTTAGAGTAACTCTCTCAGATCTGTATCCTCATTCATTCCCCTCTAGGGAGGAACATTGCATTTCCTGATAGATGACGTGGATGGAGAAGGGAGTGGGCAGTGCTATTACTGTGAAGTTAGGACTCTTAGTGACTGTGTGCTGATGGTGGTGTATAAGGTAGAGCTATGGTAAAAACCAAAACAACAAGAAAATGACTCAGTGCCAATTCAGGGTAGTGTTTGCATCTGGTGGTGGGCAGGAGGGAAAGGGTTGCCATCACATGTGGGGAACTCTGGGGCTTCAAAGCTTTTGGTAGTGTTCTGTCTCTTGGGCTGGGTGTTGGATATATGGGCGTGTGTTCTATTCTCTGCATGATAAGGCTATGTTATAGACACTCATATTTAAAGAGAGCTCTGGTTTCTAGCACTTGGGGGAAACAATGAATCAGTTTTTTTTCCCTCATTCTAACTCTTCTGCTTTTTTAGCTTGGAGTTCTTGAATCTTTCCAGTCTAGGGACACCAGTTTGGATACATGAGTTATGACTGTATCCATCACAGTTATTTTTCACTTGAGGTACTTGTGTTCACGTAAGATCTAAAGCTTATGATTCCCTCATTGTTGTAAGAATAAAGAAAATCAGAGACTCTGGAGCTCAAATATAGGGCTAGAGTCATGAGAGCTCTTGGTGTGGGAATGGTCTCGTGACAGTGGGCCCCCTGCTGCTCTGAGCCTTCTGTGTCATGTTGATCTTGGCCCACAAGGGCTGTTTGGTTGTTCTGCTTTCTGCTAGATGATAGGCTGGCTTTGTGGTCTTAAAAGCTAGAGTTGTGCTTCTTCGACAGGCTAACATACTCTTTGACTTGCACTTGGATCCATTCCTCTGTTTTGTCTTCTCCTTTGGCTTCATATTTTATACTTCTGTTTTGATGGCTGATTACTTCTAGTTGGGTTTTATTTGAAGCCTGGTATCCACTCTGATGTAGGCACTGGCATCCTTTCTTTTCTTACCCCGTGGTCAGTGATAGAAGCCTGTGATTGAAGAACTAGAGAGTGTTCGTGCACCCTTCCTCAACAACCCCTGTCCCCTCATCTGTGTTTCAGAAGATAAAACTGAAGCCCAGAGAAATGGTAGTTGCTGTCATTTAAAGCAGCCCCTAGCTGGCATATGGTTGCAAGCCCTGGAGGATTTTTAGCTGTGGAATGTAATGGCTAAAGTAGCTTTGTTTGCAAGTGTGCTTATTTACTTTAAGGTAGGTAAGTCCAGCTTCAGGATATAATGTGGAATGAGGTGGAGGGAAGAGTACGGTATTCTAAAGAAAGCATATTTGGTGGGAGAGAAATTTAGACGATAGGACAAAGCTCAAGAGGAAGCAACCATCAATTTTTATTGGAGAGGGAGAAAATGGTATTAAATAATATGTGACTTTAAATTTATTAAAGTTTGATTTTAGAGTGCTTTGACATGTGTTGCACTTGCCGAAATATTATTGCCTAAATAGATGACATCTGAATATGGTTTCCATGGGTATGAGTAAGCTATTAGTAATTACCTCATGGATTGCTAAGAAATCAAAAATCAGGTATTTTGTGTTGATGCCACAGTGGCTGGTGGCTTGAACATGTGTTCCAAATTGTGAGCTGCAGACAAGTGCATGTAAAGGAATGTGGGTGCAATTAAAATGCCTTCAGAATGGAAGTCTAAGTAAATATTAAGTGCAACAACATAAGTGAAATTGCCAACTAATGTCTGGCTCAGAGTAGGCTTTAGAATCATGAATGTTAGTTTCCCTGAAGGTAAAAATATCACTAGTTTTAAAAGTTTTATTTTTTAATATAAGCTCAGAAGTGGATAGTGGTGTTCCATCAATAAATCAGGAGATAATCATTCTCTCTTTCATCTAATCTTTTTTTAAATTAATTACTTTTATTTTTATTTATTTTTGGCTGCATTGGGTCCTCGTTGCTGTGCATGGGCTTCCTCTAGTTGCGGCGAGCGGGGGCTGCTCTTCACTGCGGTGCTTGGGCTTCTCATTGCAGTGGCTTCTCTTGTTGCAGAACATGGGCTCTAGGCGTGCAGGCTTCAGTAGTTGTGGTGTGTGGGCTCAGTAGTTGTGGCGCACAGGTCCAGTTGCTCCGCGGCATGAGGGATCTTCCTGGACCAGGGATCAAGCCCATGTCCCCTGCACTGGCAGGCGAATTCTTAACCACTCTGCCACCAGGGAAGCCCTCTCTTTCATCTAATCTTAAATACCTGGGTGATGAGCCTTCCCCTCTAGACAGGATGAGGGAATGAATCTGGAGACGTCCTCTCATCCCAAAAGGTGCATCTCTTTTTAGGATAATTAAGTTGATGTCTTGCCAGTTCCTTGCACATGGGAATAGGGGTACAGAAAATATTTGTTCTTCTCTATCCCCTACTCCTAAAAGTTTTTTAGAGTCCAACCATATGTGTGTGTGTTCCTCAGTGCTCTCTGAGAAGCTAAGGAGGACGTGATGGGAATTTCCGACGTGTTAGCCATGTGGTTTTAATCAGTCAGGACTGCATCCTGTCTTTCTTCTCTATCTCCAATGTGTTTTCTTTGCATCTTCTATGTGAACTTTAGTTGATTTTTCTCTCCAACTGGTTTTTATAGCATTTTTCGTATCTTCTTAGAGAAAACTAAGAAGGGAGGCTTGATAATCTCTGATGAGTGAGAGAGTGACTACTGTAGGCTGCTCAACTTTAACCTATAATCTTTCAGTTAGACATGTTCCTTCTGTGTGAGAAATACAGGAATCCACTCCAGCAGCTGGTGGTGGAAAGGCCTCTCTTCTCAGATCCTTCCTCCTCTTCCTTCCTTAGTCTCCCCTTTACTTTCTTTGTGTGCTCCACCAGGTGGCTTAAGGCACGTACGTCGTGGTAGAGCTGCCTCTCCTACTCTTACTGACCTTAGGAGATGGGAGTGTAGTGTGCTGGTGTGAGGCTGTGGATGTCCCCTGATGGCCAGCACACACACATCATTCTGTGGTTTATAAAAGGTTGACCAGAAGTAGCTTTCCTAGGCTCTTAGGCCTTACTAATTCAGTGGCACGGGTTTGGAAGCAGCCTGCCTGGCTTTGAACCACCACTTACTTGCTGCATGACCCTGAGCAGCTCAATCTCTGAGCTTCAGTTGCCTCAACTATAAAATGGGAATCGTATCAGAGGCGATGATGAGGGATAAGTGAAATCAATGTAAATTACCCAGGATGGTGCCTGGTGCTCATGTGCACACACACGCACACACATGCACACACACACACACACACACGTTTCCTGAGACCAAGTGCCCTACAGTGTTTGACTTCTAACTATGCACAATGAGTTGCCACTAAGTGCTGGGAAGGGACCATACTGATGCGTGTGGCTGGAGTATTAATGTCTAACTTCTCCAGTTTCCAAGGGCCTCTTCACCCTTACTTCCTCCATCACACCTACCCTGGGGGTTTTAGCCCATGAGGAATGCTCCTTCCAGCATGGCAGTTGTTTTGGTTGGGGAAGGCAGGGGAAGACTATTAACTCTGTGAGAACTGAGTCTCTGCATTTGTTCATCCTCAACATACAGATCAGGCTACGTGTGACACTGTGATAAGTGAGGTTCAGAGTAAGATGAGTAAGATGGGGTTCCTGTCCTCAGGAAATGTACATTCTTCTGGGGCCTAACCAGTGGAAAACTAAGTGTACTGCTAGATACAGGACGTGCTGAGTGGCCCGAATACAGTGAATGTTTGTAAAATAGAGAGCAGTGGTGTCTAATTCAAGGAACCAGGGGAGGCTTAATGAAGAAGGTGACATTTTGCCTGGGATTTTAAGGATGAGTAGGATTTGACAGGTGGAATTGAGGATAAAGCATTCTCTGTGCACAGGTGGTGTGCTTTGAAAAGAGTCAGCTGTCCAGCTTAAAGTCCAGGTGGCGGTGGACTTGGAATCTGTCACAACTGGTCTGAACGCTGCCTCTACCATTCATTTGAGCTTTGGTTTCCTCATCTATAAAATGGAGCCCCAAAATATCTACTTCACAGAGATATGAGGAAGATGTTTTAGGATAATTAAGTTCCTTGCACGTGGGAATAGGGGTACAGAATGGGAAGATGTTTTAAAGGTCCAGGTATGGTGTGTAGCACAAAAGTGCCCAGTAAACTATTATTTATGTGATGGTTGTAGTGGAAGGAGGATAGTATTGAAAAGCTTGAAGGGTAGAGCAGTTATGGTGACCTTGGAGTATCTTGTTTATTTTTGCTAAACTCTACTTAGTATCGTGGTCTTTACATAAATGTTCAATGGTTGCTTTTTGGTTGATTGATCAAGGGAAATGTTAGATCCCCTCTTTTTAGTTCTCTGGCTAAAAAAGTGGTAGAGCCTGTTTCCTCTTTTCCCTACTAGGAATATTTTAACCTTCACTATTGAGGTATTCCAGGCAACTTTGAATTGATATTTGTAAAAGATATCAATCTACTGTTCCATCTGGAACCCAGAATATGAGGTGAAATAGAAGGTACATTTCTTAGTGCTCTAGTCTCCCTGAGGACTGAACTTTCACTCATTCCACTGTCCAGATAGAACTGGTTTTACAGTGGTTATTCCTTGCGTATTTGGGCATGCTAGCAGCCAGATGACTTGTGGCTGTCACACTGTCTTCCGAATTATTAATATCTGGGCTAAAGAGTAGGAAATTGGACTGAGGAGGAATCCGGGGGAAGAGCTGCCAGGGCTTATTTCCTTACGTTGGTGGTCGCAGCTGCCACATTGCGCGAAACCCACTCCTGGTAATAACCAACCTAAGTATGTACAGTTGATGCAATTGTGGCCAAAGGGGTTTAACTCTGTGTAGCCATGATTACAGTAAGATATATGGTCTGACCCTCTCTATGCAGGAGGGATTTGAGGCTTGGATCTTTCTCAAATCCAAATGGCCAAAGTTGCTTTTCTTGTTTTTGCCAGTGTAATTATCACTTATCTTCCCTGCCTGCCTTTCATTTTCACTACATGAATAATAATTATTCTAATGAACCATTAAGGCTTTGGAAGAGGTTACTGATGGCAGCTTGGATCAGTGACTAAGACTTTAGCTAATTCTGTTCTTTCTTTCACCCTCGGTCTCATTTAACTTTCTTAGTTTCTCCTTCCTACAGAATGTATGAATTACAGTGAGGATCTCTTGCCAAGCTATAATCTTTCAAGTTTCGATTTCAGCTTAGTGCTTTCCTGTAATCATGCTATCAAAGACTGTCAGAAACATATTCTCATTCACATATCCCACAGCTCTTAATCTATTAATCTAGGAGCATAGAGCTGGGACTGGACTCCATCTCAGTGAGAAGTCTGGGCTGCCAACCCAACTCCTTTGTGCTTTGTGGGAACAAGATGCATGGAAGTGTAACCTTTGCTGTTGCATATATTCTGTCATCTAGTTTTGAAAGCTGATGGGATTTTGTAACAGATTGTTGTATGTAGTAGAGGTTTCCCAGTGTCCGACTTGGGTCCTACTTGATTGTTTAGAAATAACATGATGATAATGAAAATGCCTCTTTAAGAGGCAATAGAGGGGGCAGAGGGGACTGTGGGAACATTCTTCTGTGACTGCATGTAAGAAGGTTTGTTTTGCATTGGCTGATCAAGACAAGAAAGCCAGCATCTAAAATCATCCAACAGGGCTTCCCTGGGGGCGCAGTGGTTGAGAATCTGCCTGCCAATGCAGGGGATACGGGTTCGAGCCCTGGTCTGGGAAGATCCCACAAGCCTCAGAGCAACTGGGCCCATGAGCCTACTACTGAGCCTGCGCGTCTGGAGCCTGTGCTCCGCAACAAGAGAGGCCGTGACAGTGAGAGGCCTGCGCACCGCGATGAAGAGTGGCCCCCGCTTGCCACAACTAGAGAAAGCCCTCGCACAGAAACGAAGACCCAACACAGCCAAAAATAAATAAATAAATTTAAAAAAAAATCATCCAACAACAGGAAACTTTTGAGAGTAGAGGAAAATTGTAACGTAGCCTCTTGGGTCTGCTTTCCTAAGTACAGCAATATGTGTGAGAAAACCCCTACACCAACTTCTTCTTAGAGCTAGATGGACACTTCTATGATGTGCTACTAGAAGGCAGAAAGTTATCTGTTCTGCTGGAGTATTTATATTTTTAGGGGTTAACTGGCTCCATTTTTTTGAGAAAGAGAGTAGGAAGAAATAATAAAGCTTTAGTTTGATTAGAATGGCAGAAATTGTAGCCATAATTAATGGAGTCAAACTATTAGGTTTTCTGCAAGATATGTTTTTTGTTTTTTTTTAAATGCTCTGGAGGACATTTGCATCAAATAGCTTACCATTTGGCTGGTTGCCCAGGCTGGTAATCTAGGTTAAAACATTGGCTAGAAGGCAGTTCTATACCCAAGATCCCTTGGGCTGCTGCTCTGGTGGGAAGATCTGTTCCTAAGTGCACTGGGTGGTAGGAAACAGAAAAATCTTTCATGATGTGACCGCCCAGTGATTGTTCCTTGACTTCCTCTCTCCCTCAACACTGGGACACCCAGTGACAGATCCTGGGTATGTATTTAGTTATGTGTTGCTAACATGTGTCTTTGTAATGCTTCACTTTAAGGGATATTTCCAGTAAACTGAAATGTGAACCAGTTTTATTTAAAGTCTTATATCCTCTACGCCGAATTATTCTTTGGTTTTTCCAGTTTGTTGATTTCCGTGCCCTTTTGGACCTCTTTCCTGTCGCCTCCCCTAACAGACTCTACTTCTTTCTCTCCTCCCATCACCATTCCTTCTCTGTAGCTATCCAAATTGATTTCCCCTTATCATGAGCTAGATGATGTCTGACCCCCTCAGAGAAAGTCTTAGTTTTTTGCCATGGTCCATGTTGCTCTCCATTGTCTCACACTGATAAACTTTGTACTATATTTCATCAACAAACAGTTTGCAGTCATCTTCTGTTTTGTCTCGATGACTTTTCTCCCTAATAATGCTTAATTAAGTTCCTTAAAAAGCTTCTGCATCTAGAATTCTTACGTAGCAGCCACCTAAATGTTTGCAAGGTTTACTTTCATTGTTGGAAGACTTCCTCCAAAGGCAGTGACATTCCAGCTAGTTTGTCGTTAGCCGCCTTATCACTTTTGGTTAAGAGAGGGTGAAAATGCCTTGGTAACCTGATAGAGATCTAGTTTACTATGGTTTACTAATTTCTGTCTCCCCCCCTCCCCCGCCCCCAGAGACTTAGTTGTGTTTTGTTTTTAGTTAGGGAGACTCTAATAGTCATTATTTTATTCTATCCTAAAGTTACCTGGGAGAACATAGGAATATTCTAATGCACATGTAGTTGGCAGAATCCTAAGGTGGCCCCATGGTCCCAGCCTCTTGTGTGCACGCCCCGTATAACCCTCAGAACTTGTGAGTACAACGGGTTAGTCACCCCTTTGATTAGGTTATGTTATGGCACAGTTTCCTCTATGATATGAAGATTATCCTGGGGAGATCTGATCCAATCAGTCCCTGAAAAGGGACTGGACTCTTTCTAAAGAAGGTGATTTGAAATATGAGAGGGACAGAAGGGATTTTCTGTTGCCGCCTTTGGAGATAGGTGGCCATATGGCTAGTAACTGTGGGTGACGTTTTGGAGCTGAGCACAGTCTCCGGCTGACAGCAAGGAGAGGAGGCTCTCACTCCTACAGCTGCAAGGAATGAATTCTGCCGACCTGAATGAGATTGGAAGTAGAATTTCCTCCAGAGCCTCTCAGCCTGGCCAGTGCCTTGATTTCAGTGATATCGTGGGCAGAGAACCCAGCCATGCCATACCCAGCGTGCTGAGTTACAGAACCGAGAGCTAATGAATAGGTGTTTCCAGCCACCAAGTTTTTTGGTAATTTGTTGCATGGCAATAAGAAACTAAGACATACCCCAAGTGTACGCAGACAACCTCTGTTCCATCCTGATCGCTCTTCATCCAGGGCTGAGGTTAAGATGCAGTGCTATTTTATTTTCGGAAGGCTTGAGAATTTTGGCCAGGATTGTTTAGTAATATTTGCAGAGTGATATCAAATGTTAATTTGTATGTTTATTTCCTAAGAACGTATTTACCATGTCTTTGGTCATTGTTGGTATAGTCCCTCAATTTTCAGGTGCTAGAAATGAATTCTTGCACTCAAAGATGTTCTAAATCAGCCGGGCTGAGCAACTGAAGATGCTTTGGGAGGAGAAATCCCTGGTGCTTTTGTTTATGACTGCCACAGAGCTGGTTTGGATTTCTTTTTCTTAGAGACTGCCGTTATGTGGTCATTACAGTAACTGAAAGCCCCTTCCATCTTCAGAAAGGGACAGAAATAAGTAATATCTTTCAAAACGGAAGTGACTAATTTATATCCGGTGATAGAAATGGTGGCAAAGGAAGGAAGTGTCCCATCCATATTTCACTTTTTGCCGATGAATGCTTTCAGTGAATAGAGGTACATGAACTGAGACACAATATTTCTCAGATAGGAAGCACTGAGGAATTGATGTGTGAATATCAGGAGGAGAACCGTACATAAAAAGTTGAGAACAAAGCTTCCAGCTGATATGGGCCCCTTAATTATCTTCGACCTCCTATTCACCACTGTTTTGAGAAAGCTTGTCTGAAAGATCTGCTGCACTGTGAAGGCAGGGCAGAAGACACAAAAAGGAGCCACACGGCTGTGAGGATTTGGGTGGTCTTCTCCCCTGCAAGATAGGTGATATGTTGGAGACGGCATTGGGTTATTTGGGGTCCCACTGGAAAGCTGAGGGTTTTGAAATGATTAGTGACTCTCCTCCGTGGTTTTTTCATTAGCTTTCCTTGGTGTTTGCTGAGTGAAGGGCTTCTCTCTGTCTTGGTGATGTTGAGTGGTATGAGAGAACAGCTGTAGCATGTGTTTCTAATCGGAATGTGCCTTTGTAAATACTTCTTGCCTATCTGTCAATCCCCCTCCCCCTCCCCCTCCCACCCATCTTCCTCTGAGCCTGCAGAATTTGCGAGTCCCTGGAATGCACATGTGGGCCTTGTTATTCCCAAACATGAGACTCTCTGTGGATCAGCACTTTGTAACGTTAGTCTCTCACAGGCATTAGTCACTGTGACTCCACTAGAAAGACTGATCTTTGGAAAAGTAAGAAAATGTCTTTTGCTGTTGTTGCTATTAATTCTTGGTATCCAGTTAGATTTAGCCTTTGAGAATTTACATGGACTTCTAGCAAAAAGCGTTCTGTCTGTAAGAAAAAAAAGTGCTGCCACTTTTTACAATTTTGGGATTGTCACACTTAGTAGTTATTGGCTGCAAGACTATTTTACTAATAAGCCAATACCTCCCCCATCCTGGCTATCCTTCCCCCACCTCCCCAGGATCCAGGGTTGTGGGCAGCAGCTGGGATTTTGTTCACTTCAGATACCCGTTTCTGAGGACTGTTTTTAAACAGTGTATTTCCTAATTGTGAAAGATCTGATATCTAACCGGACAAAGGTGAGACTCTAATCCCAGACAAAGCAGTGAGATCTTGGAGGAAGTGTGGGCAGTGACTGTTTTCTGTGAGGGGAGGCTGTAGAGAAGACAGAAAGGAGCCGGAGGTGCGGGGGGAGGAGGAGGTTCGAAGCAGGACTGTGTCCTCAGGCCTTTGGTGTTAGGCTTCACTCAGCAACAGTGTGAATTTTCACCTTCCAGCTGGCCCAGGCGTAATGGAGGGCGGGGTGGACCAGGTGCCAGGGCGCTGGGTGCTGCAGCTCTGTCTCTCCACGTGGCCCTGCGCCTGGGAAAGACCCATCAGCCGCTGGCCCTGTCTCCTTATCCGAGAAAGATGAGGTTGGAAGCTAACGATTTCTGCGAAACCTCACACTGGATACAAATCTGGGTGAGGTGTAAGAGAGGTGGTGTTAGGAAAAGAGGGACATTCAAGTCGTGGATTTCCAGGCTCAGAAATAGAAATCAGCTGGTAGACTGGATGCACTTTTGTCAGTTAAGAGTGCTGGGTGGGCAAGTTTCAGCCAGAAAAGGGGTGATGGGTGGTTATTAACATCTGGGCACAGAGGAGAAAAATCTAACCTGTGACTGACAGGCTTCAGGAAACCTTCACCGTCTAATTCGGAGGGTAGCGGAGGGTTTAAGATGATTAACCAGTGGACTTCTTTCTTCTGCAAAAGGGCGGAGGCCTATAAATTTATGCATGTTTTTAGAAATATGCATACGAATTGATGTTATTCTCGAGGCCACTAATACCTTGAAGTAGATATTGTTGCCATTTGACATAAGAAAATCGGAGGAAGGACAGATTTGAATTGAGAATGGGGGATAGGGTGCGTTCTATTGGAGATGTTAGCTTAGGGGTGCCTGGACCATGGATGCCCAGGCATCCCTATGCCTGGAGGTGGGCAGCTGGTTATAACCAGGGAGTTGTTAGCTTGGGGTTGTCATGGGCAGGGATGGGGTCATCCAGGCAAAAATGTGTCCAAAGAGCTGAGGAGAGAGAATTATGTTAATTCTTGCAACAGCTTGGTGAGCTAGTTTATTTTAAAGTTGACAAGATTGATACAGCCACTATGCAGAACAGTATGGAGGTTCCTTAAAAAACTAAAAATAGAGCTACCATATGATCCTGCAATCCCACTCCTGGGCATATGTCGGGAGAAAACCATAATTCAAAAAGATACATGTGCCCCAATGGTCATTGCAGCACGGTTTACAGTAGCCAAAACATGGAAGCAACCTAAATGTCCATCAACAGAGGAATGGATAAAGAAGATGTGGTATATATATATACAATGGAATGTTACTCAGCCATAAAAAAAGGAATGAAATAATGCCATTTGCAGCAACATGGATGGACTTAGAGATTATCATACTTAAGTGAAGTAAGCCAGACAGAGAAAGACAAATATCATATCATATTGCTTATATGTAGAATCTAAAACAACCAAACCAAACCAAACCCCAAAAAAAAAGATACGAATTAACTTATTTACAAAATAGAAATAGACCCACAGACAGAGAAAACAAATTTATGGTGACCAAAGGGGAAAGGGAGCGGGGGAGGGACAAATTAGGAGTTTGGGATTAACATATACAGACTACTGTATATAAAGTAGATAACCAACAAGGACCTCCTGTATAGCACAGGGAACTATACTCAATATTTTATAATCTATAAGGGAAAATCTGGAAAAAAATATACATACATATATATATAATTGAATCACTGTGCAGTACACCTGAAACTAACAGAACATTGTAAATCAACTACAATTAAAAAAAAAAAGTTGATAAAACTGAGGCTGAGAAGTTAAATGAGTTACCCCAGGTCATACAGCTAAACAATGGCAGAGTTGCCCCATGTCTCCTGACTTCACCCGTCAGGTACCTTCTACTGTACTATTCTGCTTTTTTGCTTACTCTTGTCGCTTTCTGTGTAACTTCGTTCTGTTATTAGAAAAGAAATAAATACACATATTTTATCTTACCACCCACCTATTAGCTGCAGTAAAATTGCAGGCTTAGCTACTTTGAAAAGATTTTTATTATTTATTATTGTTATTCACATTTCCTGATTTTTATTTATTTATTTAAATTCAAGTTGAGACTGTCCTTTAATATAAAGTCACGAGTAAATTTCCTGTGGTCCTGACACATTTTTTTTTTTTAATTTATTTGGAGTATAGTTGCTTTACAATGTTGTGTTAGTTTCTGCTGTACGACGAAGTGAATCAGCTACATGAATCAGGATATATACATATATCCCCCCCACCCTTGGACCTCCCTCCCACCCCAGCCCCCCAATTCCACCCATCTAGGTCATCACAGAGCACCGAGCTGAGCTCCCTTTGCTACAACTTTTAACAAGAAAAAATGTTGAAGTTTTGGTTTTCTTAGATTATATTGTCCACGGGTAGCATGAAAGAATTCACCCTAACATATCAGCACGACTTATCTTACCGTTTCTGCCTCTTTTTATATTACGCAGATTACTGGCACCCCTTTCCCTCACTGTACAAAATCTGAATATGATCCATTTCCTGATTTTTAAAATCTCATTTTCTATTATAAAAGTGTGAGGGTTGTTTTTTTTTTGATAATTCAAATATTACAGAAGCATAACAGAAAGTAAAAATTTCCCTATAATCCTACCATCCTCAAAGAAAACCCCTACACCATATTATTTTTGCAAGGATCTAGAAAAGTAAAATCTGTCCCTCTGCTGGGAGTCTTTTGGAGAAAGTTGCTTAGAGATGGCACTTAATATTGGAGCAGTTACTTAATATTAATCAAGATCTTTCCTGATTATTTGGTGGTGTTTCGAGAGTGGCTCCTGGGTTTAATAGAGCTGACATTCCTGGCTCTGTGACTTGGGGACTTGCCCCTGGGTGCCTTTTTTTCTCAGTCCCAGCTTCCAGCTGGGCTGCACTCAAGCTCTTTCCTCATATGGTTTTCCTCCTAAGAGTTCTCTCTTCTTCCTGGCTCTTACTATTCTGCGGCTTGTGTGAGACAATTTCCTTGGGGGCTTTCTTGGCTCTGACCTTGGGATTTCATGGTATAGATGACAAGCAGAGTAGCAAATGTTGTCCAAGTCATTCTTAAAGAACGCAGTCCTCATTGGTAGTGAGATGCTTCAGATGTTTTATATTATGGAAGTGGCCCTAGCAATGCCTAGCCTTGAAAACATCCCAGTGCAGGCTTCGTAGTTGTGGTTTGGGTTGATACTTTGCATACCAGTGTTTTCCTTTTTGCATGAGAACTAAGGGCGTGTCCCATTGTCCCACCAACTTTTCTTTCTTTAAAAGAGAATATGAAACCAGTTGAATACTCTCCTGAATGTATTTAGATAAGTGTATGTATTTACAAAAATGAACAATCGGGCACTTGGGAAGAGCTTACTTCTTGGACAGTTTGTGAGGCCAGGATTTCTCCAAATACTGAGAAGTGGCTGGTGCTCAATCAGTGATTTTGCGTGAGGAAAAGCATGTTCTTCTCTTTGCCTGTCTCCAGCTGGCTGACATCTGTACTACTGAAACAGAGCCTCAAAAAAAAGATTCTGTCTAAGATGATGAAGGGATTATGTACCGCTCCTCTTCTCCAAGTGGACATCTCCTTTATGGGAAAAGACAGAGAGTAAAGGGAGTATGCCCCATGGTTCCATCTCAGCTCTATTTTAAATTGGACATTCATTTTCTTAGGACTTGAGTCTTAATTATTTCTACCTCCTCCCATCAGGCAATGCTGGTCAAAAAGACTCTTTGTTTGCATCTGAATACATAAAACTTGCACATCAATTGTACATAGGAGCTGTCTACTAAATTAATATCAAACAATGCTACAGACTAATACATGTTTTTATATCCTATAAGCTGGTGGATCTACTGCAAGAATGACTGGTTAATCACATGAGTTATAAGGTTGCATCGAATTCTGTACTTTGGATAGCTTGTGATTATACGTTTGGATTGCTTGATTAACATCTGTCTGTCCCACTAGACTATGTGTTCCATGAGTTAGCAATGCTTTGCTTTCTCACCATCATCTCCTTAGCATTTATCACAGTATCTGGCACGTGTTGGTGTTCAATAAATATCTGTTGAATGAATGAAAGCATGAAAAATTTGCTTTTCTTCTTGAAGAGATGATTAACTTACACAGAAGAATTTTCTACATTTTGTTTTGAGGCTATAAATCCACTTTTCAAAAAATTTCTTGAAGACTGCAGATATAGCTGAAGAAAAAAATAGTTTTTTAGCAGGACAGTTGTAGGGAGTGGGTACGTAACTTTTGTTTTGAAACTAAGTCAAATTATTATAGTTAAGCAAAAATGAAAAGTTCATGTGGAAGACACGGAGGTACACACACAGATTTCTATTACGTTTGGAGTTAACCAGGGTAACTGACAGGAACTTCCTTTCAAGGGTCATGTAAAAACTGAGCCATCTTGGATCTGGCAATAGAAAATACACTGCCAAGAAGTTTTTGCCCTGTGTTGGCTTTCCTCAAGCAAAATGACAGATTTAGATTTATGTATCTCTGATTTCCAAATGCAAGAAATCTTAGAATTAGCATTAGAACCAAAGACTTGGCTTAGAGGTCATTTGGTTAAATCTTATTTTACAGATGAGGAAACATAAGCCTGGATTTTAAGTGACTTGGATCAATGTAATTCATTCTCCATAAAATGAGGCTTTGAGAAGAGTGTAATTTCCAGCTCTGTAATATATAAAAGAAGTTACCTGTTAAGTTTAAAAAATAATAATTTAAATTTTAAAGAGGCAGAATCTTTCTAAACTTAAATTGTAATGTCTGTCTTTAAAGGTAAAAAAATGAAGTCTAATTATTTTCAACATACGTGAAAACAGATATCACCTCGGTAACATGCTCTCCACCTCCCGCTGATTGATAAGGGTCAGCAGCTGTAGACTAGCTACTAACCACATCTACTGAAGCCTTCAGTTTTAAAAGGAAAGAACTGGGTTATCACTTTTGAGTATGGTGAATAGAATCCGTCTGTGTACAGCCAGTTTGTTAATTTCAGGAGGCTCTGGGCTGGACTAAAATAGAAGGAAGAGTGAAGATGAGGAATCCTTAATGGTTTCCAGCCGTGGAGGATATGGATGCCTGCAAACAGGAATGGAATTCTGTGGCTTTCCCCTCAGCCTTGTAAATGAGCTTCCTATTTAGGGTGGATTTTCTTCCCACTAGAGTCCCCATTCTCTCTTCCATGTTCTTTTTCTCCTCTCTGTTCCTCTGTGAGTGATTCTTCCTCCCTGGTTAGTCTGCCGGCTTTGCCCGTCCACAGTTTCTCCCCGGGCTCCCAGCAGCAGTAGGAGGGCTCCTCATTTTAAAATGACAGCTGTCTCTTCCTCCCACCTAATTTAGGGAAAGGAAACCCAGGTTTCCTGAGGACCTATTAAATGCTGGCCCTCCCACACATGTACCATTTCCTTCGTTCCCCCCAGCCACCCTGCCAAGTCCTCCATTTTTACTGATGGAGGACAAAAAGTAGGGAATCAAACCCATGGCTGTCTGACTCCAAGCCTTTTTCCATCCTACTTGTGGTTAAGCAAGATTTGGAACTGTGGAACATATTTTAAAGCAGCACTCAGAATGTAGGTGTTGGCACACATTCTTATATAATTTGTTTTATAATTATTTCCATAATGAAGTCAGCTAGACAGCTTCTGAAAAACTTGTCGATTATAATCTTCAAAGTACACATTCATAATAAAGTGACCCTTTGTGTATAGATAACATTTATCTGGAAGGCTTCTGCAAGCTGGACTTCTTTTCCCTGGTAGATTTGGAGAGCTCCAGCCTTGCTGAAAGATGCCCCCCTGACTTTCCCTAGCCAAAAGCTGCCTGTTTCCCCTTTGCCATCCCACAGTTAAAGTGATGGTATTTATCACTTTTATCCTTAATAGTATTACATTTACTTGTGTCCTGTCTCTACTGCTACATTGTAAACCTCTGAAGGGCAGGAAGAGTGTTTATCAATGAATAACAAAAGTAATGTATTTTTGCTCCCTTAGCGCTTTGAGCAGTGAAGTTTTTTTTGAATGAACAAATAAATAATTGTGTTCATGTCAAGATGATCTGGAAAGAGAAGAATGAGACTGTCAAGTTAAAGACTGGTTATTTTATTTTATACTATAGAATTTAGTCATTGCCCATTTCAAGATGGAGTGGGCCTAGAAATCATCCAAGTACAGCCCCTCCCTAGATAGATTAGCAAATGGAGGACTAAATCAATTAAGGTCTTATAGTTACTTAGAGGCTCCAAGGTGGCACTTGCATCTCAAAAGTGGTCCAAACTAAACCTTTTATTATTGGCTTCATGTGCCATAGATGCAAAAATCAAAGTCTCAGCATTGCCGGGACCAGTGAAAATATACTTAGAGCTACTTTGCCAATTTTAATTCTCAACTTCCACCTCTTATGGTTGCCAAAGAATTATGATTTTAGAGATCATTTTTTTCTTTCTAGTTTAATATATTGGATTTCAATAGCAGCGACAATTACGGTATTGTCTGGGGCTACCTAGGAACTTAGATCATCATGTGGTAACAGTGACTAAGTGTGAGGACTCTGGACTCTGGCACCTGACCTCCTGGGTCCACATTTCAGCTTCTCACCTTATTGGCTGTGTGACCTTGGGCAGGTTACTAAACTTCTGGGCCTCTGTTTTCTCATCTGTCAGTTGAGATTAGGTAACAATAGTAACTACCTCATAGAATTGTTAAGATAAACTAATTCATTCATGTTTAGGGCTTTTCTGGAACCTTGGTCCATAAATGTTAATTAGCTGTTATGATGATGATGGTGGAATACCAAATAGCTCGAGCTACTTTTATCCAATTATTATTTTCCTTTTATTGGTAGGGGGAATGTTTACTGAAGTTCTCCCTGAGATTTCGTAGTAAAGACAAGCCTGGAGATGAAATTTCTGTGGGATCTGGAAGGTTTGTATATGTAAACACTGGCTGTAAGGTCCTTCCAGATAGAGGAAATGGTATGAGTAAAGTCTGATGAGGAGAACCCTGGGGTTTTCTCCCAGGAACTGTAAGTAATTCCATTTAACTGCAGTGGAAGGTGCTCCCTGGGAGGAGTGGGAATAGAGATTTGAGTTTAGCCCATGGAGGCTCCTGAGATGGCAGGCCAAGTTTGGATTGAGTGTCTTTGAGTACCAAGATCCCTTTGGCAGCAAGGTAGAGCGAGGGAAGATGAGAGGGAGTGGAGTCGAGGCAAGGTGACAGTTGGAAGGCTGTTGAATTAGTAAGCATAAAGAGGAGGAGGATGTGGCATTGCTAACAGTTTGGAATTGATGCAGGCAGGTGGGTTTCAGGTACAGATAAATGCCATTAACAGAAACAGGGAACCCTGGAGTGTAGGGGTGGGTTTGCAATAGAAGAAGATGATTTCAAGTTTCTTGAAGAACAATTTGAGGGACAGAAAGGACAGCCCAGGAGAACTGCCCCTTTGGTAGAAATTTAGAACTGGAATGCAGACAGAGTTCAGTACTTAGAAAATTCTGAGTCGTTGCTAGGTGTGTGATAGCGGTAAAGACATGAGAATATCTGAGATTCCCTGAGATCACGCCTGTAGACCCAAGAGCCCCGCACGCATTCTTCGGATGGAGACATCTAAGGCATGAAGCCATAAGCGTGGTGCCATGAAGTGCCGGGGTGTAGGAGTTCATTCTAGCTGCTGTGTTGCGAGATAGAGCTCCCCTCACACATCCTGCAGTGCTTTCAGTTTTAAGCCTGTTCATGAACCAAAGGAGGAACTTCCTATTTTCCCTTTCCCCATCACTCACCAATGGGCAATAGCCCAGTAAAGGATTCCTTTACTGCTGGGCAGAGAAATAGGCTCAGATTATGGAATTTTTAAATGGCATTATAAAATTGACATATTTTACATGGCAAAGAAGAGAGAGACTCTGATGACATAAATTTAAATTAAAAAAAAAATTTCAAGACCAAACTGTTTTATAACCCTTCATTTTGTATGTGGTTTTCAGCGGGTATAAAAATACTCAGTGGGTATGTGGGTGGTTTCTCATGTTTTGGAAATGGTGAGAATATGAGATGCTGAGCATTGGGTTCTGGGATGAGAGCTATAATTACTAACTTTGATTCTTTCCCCGGATTGGCTCCTGGGTGGATATCTGAACCTAAAAACCCAACAACAGTCCAGAATCCAGAGCAGTAAACCACTCTCCTCCGCCCCACCCCCCACCCCCCCGGGAAATTAAAAGAATTATTGTGGCAAAGAGGAGAGGGAGGGCAGGACTATGGTTCTAACTTGCCTTGTCCCCTTTCGTGCAGCTCGCTGACTGTTCAAGGCCGTGGTGCATCAGGAAAGAGGCTGGTGTGATGGCTTCTCCTCGCAGGCTACACAGCCGCCCCTGTGCAGCTGAGATGGAAAGAGTTCTAAATATAACCCAGACTCCTTTCAAATCTTCCTCCCCCAGTCTTGGCAGATGTGGTAAACACCCTAAAAATACCTGCTGTCTGAACCTTTGAGGTCTTTGGAGAGGAAGGGGCAGGTGGTAGGCCTGGGGCCACGGGGTGCTGTCAGGAGGCCTTGCCAAGCTACCGGGGCTGTTCCCCAAGCTGTTTGGTGCACTGTCGGCCAGACCATCCTGCTCAAGGATAAGAGCCCACTCTTGAGGCTCATAGTCACTGCTGGCAGGTTTCAAGGAGACTATTCATAGACTAGACATCTGTTCTCTGTCCCGTTGACCTCAAACCTGCAGCTGCCACCGTGGTATTCAGGCAGTGTTGTGGCTTCCAAGTCTTGTTTCACAGAATCAGAATTGTAGAGCTAGCGAGGCCCTCAGATATTATATTGTTCATAAAACATTCCATTAAAATCACAACATTTATGGAGTTACATTTCCCTGCCTCTATAGTGACTGTACGGGTTTGGAAATGGAGTCTCAGTCTTTGATTATTAAAAGACCTCGCTGTCCTCATTGTGTAACACACATAGGAGGATAGCGAAAACCAGTCTTTTTAAAAACAGTGACCAGATGATCCTGTGCAAGACTTTTTCTTCTTTATTAAAAAATGGAAATTTGGGGCTTCCCTGGTGGTGCAGTGGTTGAGAATCTTCCTGCCGATGCAGGGGACACGGGTTCGAGCCCTGGTCCGGGAGGGTCCCACATGCCGCGGAGCAACTAGGCCCGTGAGCCACAGCTACGGAGCCTGCGCGTCTGGAGCCTGTGCTCCGCAACAAGAGAGGCCGCGATAGCGAGAGGCCCGCGCACCGCGATGAAGAGTGGCCCCCTCTCACCACAACTAGAGAAAGCCCTCGCACAGAAACAAAGACCCAACACAGCAAAAATAAATAAACTCCTACCCCCAACATTAAAAAAAAAAAAAAAATGGAAATTTGAGGCTCATTTTCTCACCCCAAATTCAGTATCTCGAGTATAAAGCTTATTGGCAACATAGCCAGACACGAGGAGTCTTATTTTCAGGAAGGCTTTCAAGATCTAGTTTCTGGAATCCCATACCATAACTGTGGTGTTTAATTGAAAGACCATAGCTGACCTCTGTTTTCCTGGGAAAGAAAGGTTTCACAGCTGATCTCCAATACCCAAGGAATGCATTCAAAGTTGTGGAGGCAGTCAGTACCATCTAATGAAACAGCATAAAGCATCCAGCTTTTAACTGTATGATAACTACCTTAGTCCCAGTCTCCTTCAGGAGACTCTTGAGAAGGTGCGGGGAGTGCAGAACCTGTGCTAGGAGCTGTGTGAGGCAGAGCAGAGTAGCCCCAAGAAGCCCGTCCAGATGATGGAGGAGAAGGAACCAAGTCCTGTGCCACGCCATTTTCAATATGTTCATCATGGTAATTCCAGAATTTCCATAATTGTAATGGGTATGCATCCTCCACTGTGAGCTTCTCGGAGCTCCTTCCTGTATCTGGAAGAGTGTCATTTATTTTTTGCCTCTGGGCTGAAAGTAAATTGAAGGGTTTTCTTGAGTGCTTGAAGCTGTCAAAATGGTTGAAGTTTTTAATGTCACTTAATGCATGTCTGAATCAGCCACCACTAGAAGCTTATTTCCCCTGGACCAGTGCACCTGTAACTGGACCTGAGCTGCCTGGGAGGGGGATTGGTGTACTTAGGGACTCCGTGTGATTTTTGTGGAAAGAGCATAGCTCTGGAGTTGGTAGCTTCAGTTGTGTAGAAGCCAGGGACGGGGTGGGCACAGAGCGGTCGCCTTTTTCCATGCGTGTCAAGAAGAGAGGATGGGAGAGGGAGGGGTACCCAGGTGGCACTGTCATGGGTTATCAAATGTTTCCCTTCTGAAATTCCAGAATGAAGAGCTTCGAAACTTGTCTCTTTCTGGCCATGTTGGATTTGACAGTCTCCCCGACCAGCTGGTCAACAAGTCGACTTCTCAAGGATTCTGTTTCAACATCCTGTGTGTTGGTAAGTGACTCATCGCTTGCTGCTGAGCAAGGAATCTGACTCTTAGGTGTTGGCAGGTGACTGTCAGAGGGGCACTTTTCAGGAAATAAGGGGAATAATATTTTGTACTCTTTCATTATCAGTAAAGCAGGGCAATAATACCCACTCATGTATGTCACACAAAGATCGAGACTTGTATTTAGGTAGAATGCTTTGTAGGCTTTGTGATATTACTCAAAATGTTATTTTTATTTGTGTCACATTGTCAAGCAGTGATCAGTTTAATATTGCTATTGAACCACTTATTTAAATTTTTTATGGGGGGAGGGACTTAGACCCTAGCTAGACTATAGGAAGTTGAAAGAAGGACCTGAGATGCACATACATAGGAAGAGCATTCAAAAGCATGTTAAGAATTTGTTTCCAGGGTCTTTGACTATGTTGCAATAGTAATCTCCACTGAAGTCTTTTTAAAGATATGCTGTCTACAGTAAGTAAAATCTGAAACTACTTTAACCACTTTGATAAACTTAGAATATTTAAAATTTTTGCTTTTAGAGCAAAAGACAATTTAAAATTCTATTTTATATTTGAAATACATTTTCTGCCTGAATTAATAAATTAACCTTTTTGTCCTTAAATTGGAATCTGAAATTGACCTCAGTTTATTCCTGGTAGATAAATGGAAAAGGCCAAAGAGGTACAACTTACATATTTGCATCCTCAGGATGTGTTATTCATATCCTTTAGATGTTATGCATTGACGTAGGCCTCTGGCCTTGGTATTTTTCTTCTTCTTTAGCCATATCTTTCTTAAACTAAGACAAGGAAGGTAGGAAAGGAGGTGGAGAAAAAGAGGAACATAGAAATAGAAATCTCCTGTTGGTTTGAAGCAGACATGTCCCTGGAACAGATGACGGCCTTTCCTTCACCCTCCCTGTCACTCCTGATGAAGGACCAGGCTAAACAGCAGTGAAGTGGCTCGGGCTGCATTGTTTTGTTGCCATTGTCCTCTGGGCACAGACTTCAAGACAAATTAAAAGGAATTCTGTATGTAGCCGATAAGTGTTCTCTGTGTATCCTCCCCCAACGTTTGGCAGAATGTCCTGACTTCTCTTGTCTAAGTAAAATGAAGTGACTTTAGAAAAGAAAGATGTGCATTCAATGTAAGTTAGTTGTTGTGGGGAGGTCCAGGTATTTTCCTTTCTGAAAATTCTTCTAGAGGAGCATATTGAACGTGGCCCCTGCATTGGGCATTCGCTAGTAGAAAGCCGCCACTGACTTGCACACCAGATGGCTCGCTGTCTGGCATTACGTCTCAAGCACTGGAGAGAGAGTGACTGGAGAGAAACATGACCAGAGCCGCCAGCTCTCCTGCTTTCCCCTTTTCCCCACTTGAAGCCGATTAAAATTCAGCAGGGGACCCCCTGGAATGGCAGCTCTCAGAGTGGCATAAATGAGTCATCTTTTCTCTTCTGCTAAATGCTCATTGCAGAGCAGGACAATTCTTCATTAGCATAGCAATTTGTTGGCAATTTGTTGATTTTCTATTGAAAAGTGTGCTAAATTGTAGGCCAGTTACTATTCTGGCTTCTCTTCTCCGTCTCCCCCAACCCTGTCTTCAAAATCAGTTTCAAGAATCTATGTGAGAGCTATGGCCCAGCCCCTGCAAGTAGGATAAAGCCTTCCAGTGGGACTGGGCTGGAAGGACCTAGTTTGACTGGGTGTGTGGTGTGCAAGGGGGAGTGTTGGCTCGTTGGCTGACCCTTGTGTTACTAGCACAGTTATGGTGCTAGTTGGAATTCCTCACAAGCCACATCCTTGCTGTGCTGTTGAATTTGTAAAGCAGCTGCTATTCTGACTCTCCTGGGTGGGTGATAATCCCTATGATTCTTAGGTTTTTATTCTTGTTCCATTCTTAACCATGTTGAAAGTTAGTTTTTCAAGTTATTTAAAATAATGCATATTTATGTTAAAAAATTATAAAATGTCCCCCCTTCTCTCCTACCCTCATTTCCATTCCACAGAGAAAACACTGTGGAATCCTAGGAACTTTCTAAACTTTTCTGTACTTGAAAATTATTTTCGGAGGCTGAAAAACAACACCAGTTATCTCACAGTTTTGTAGAAGTCCCACGTGTGTCTCACCAGGCTAAAATCAAGGCATCCGCAAGGCTGTGCTCCTTTCTGGAACCTCAAGGGGAGAAGACATTTCCTTGCCTTTTCCATCTGCTGGAGGCTGCCCACATTCCTTGACTCTTGGACCCTTTCCTCCATTTTCAAAGCCAGCAATGTTGTATCTCTCTCTGACTGTTCTTGGGTTAAGAAATTTTCCACAGAGAATTGCAGAAATCTAGTTTCGAGTCAGTTAAGGCTCTTCCTCAACCCCCAAACACACTAAAAAGATAATATATTGAATTGTGTAATTAAGAACAGCTGGCTCTAGGGATGCAGAGTGTTTGCAGGGCTCCGTTTCTGGTTTTTGAGCCTGCTTCCTGCCACGTGGCTTCATGGTCGGGCTTCTTCTTCAAGGAGGTGGTACAGCCTCCAGCAGTGTTGCCAGCTGAGCAACCCCAGAGGAGAGAGAGGCCATTCCTGACAAGGCCTTCTCAACAGTCATAGGATCTCTGATCAACCAGGCCGGGGTCATCTGCCCGCCCAGGGTGGGAGATGGAGATCGTCCACCCCGAAACATACAAGGGTCCCATAGGAGAGGAGACATGGGCAGAAAGGAGAAAGGGCATGGGAGAGACACACACTGGACAGATATAAACAGGTCTCTCATGACTACATAAGAACTTTTTTGTTTTGGTGTAACATAAATGAGATCATGCCGTTCTATTCTTTTGCATTGTCTCTTTTCACTCCACAGTAAGTCCTGCCTATCCTTCCACGCCCATATATCTAGCAGGTTCTTTTCCATAGCACTTTGGAGCTCTTCCGTTGGAGCCGACATTAGCCCTTTGGGAGATAGGGGTGTCAGCATTAAGGTAAACATACATATCTTCAGAGGGTAGGACACATCAGATCCCTTCACAAATAATTTACAGCAAAATATCTGTATAAGGAATCAACTTTCACTGTCAATTAATGCTCTGTCTATTTTTTAAAGTAAGAGTCTATGAAAAGCATTCTAGTTGATCAAAATATTTTGACAGCCCCTTAGAGGAGTTGGTGTCATATTTAACTCAAGAGTATCCATGGTCCTTTCTTTTCTCCTTGTCATCCTACTGTGCACTTCTGTTTTTTATGCAAATGCATGGTGTTTATAGCATCATTATTTCCATGTGAAAAGTATGGAAG
The DNA here is from genome assembly GCF_002837175.3 of Physeter macrocephalus. NCBI lineage: Eukaryota > Metazoa > Chordata > Mammalia > Artiodactyla > Physeteridae > Physeter > Physeter macrocephalus. The sequence continues at coordinate 67,519,836 of NC_041220.1, forward strand.
GGAATTGAGGATTTTTTTAAAAAAGAGTTATGATCCCAGTAAGGAAGCTGATGATGTTTTTCAAAAAGGTCTTAGAATTGTAATTTTGTTTTGTGGCAAGAGCCTACAGGTTGCAAACAGAGAGGAAACAAACCGGGACAGAAATGAACCCTGGCGTGCACCTAGTTTAGTTTTAGAGGCACTGAATTAAGTGCTTTTAGAACCTGTCTCTCTTGAGTCCTGGATAGAAATGTAATAAAGAGCAGGAGAGTAGTGTTCACTTAACTGGGAAGAGAATTCTTGATGCTAAATCGGGTACCAGACACCCAAGAGTTCATAGTTCCCCTACTCTCCATCTTGCCAACAACACAGCAGTTCACCCACAAAACTGCATTTTGTTTTAAATAAAGCCTTTCTTTCTTACCCGCTGTATTTCTCCAAAGAATCTAAATTAGTATTCAGCCTTTCTTCACAATTTTAAATTTATACATCTTTGTCATTCACTTTCCAAAATGACACCAGCTCTGTGAGAAACTCCAGCATCGATCCAGCTGTATGTTGGTTCTTTGTGCACCTACACAGATGGATAAAATACTGTGACATCCCTGCTTTTGAAGAGGAACCAGTTCAATAGCAGGGTCAAAGTAAATTAATAACATATTTTGAAAATAGAATTAAAAAATAATAATTCCACTGTATTGTTTTGAGGGGAAGCCAGAAGAGGAATAGAAAACAGACAAGTTTAAGATCATTTTAGCCAAGGCTATAGTGTCAGCATAAGCTGTAGAATTTTACAATCAGATCTTAAACATTTTTATCCCATCTTGCTTTTCCAGGAAAGGCTCTGAAGTGGTTTACAGGGTGAAATGAATGAGTTAAAGAATAAAGATAAAATTAACCACAGAAAATAAAGTGAAGCCAAGGTTACAGTCAGAACTTAAAGCCATCAGACCTGCCTATAGCAGTTGATTCTCTCAGGAACGCATGTACCTCTCCGCCAGTGGTCAGAGCATGAAGGGCCCCATTCATTCAACAGATTTTTGTTAAACACATATTATGTGCCAAACACAAGTTAAAAGTTTAATGATGACAGACTTACAGTAGCTATAAAGTAAAAACAAAAATAGTTGCTCCAGATGAAACACAGTTCACCGGGAAAAATCTCTCCCATGGATTTTCAGAAAAGACATACGGTGGCCGTCCCTCCATTTAAGCCTGGGTCCCTGAGCGTCCCCCACTCAGTGCCACTGAGCCAGGCAACGCCGAGGGTCACATGCTGGGCTTCCAAGGGGACTTGAAAGACCAGCATGCTTTGGCTAATACCGCGGCTGGTGGTATTAGCTAAAGCATGTTCCATCAAAGGCGATTCTATGAGGAGTTAAAACAACACAACGTAGCTCTCTGATTATCTGGCTTCATCCAAGAATAAAATCCAGAACGTTTAGAGGAGGCAGACAGACCTTCATGCACAGCTATTTGAATAATTATAATAATAATTATATATTATATTATTACATATTAATATCAATAATATATATTATTAATATATAATAAATATTAATATATTTATTATTATTATTATTATTATAGCAGTTGATTCTTGGATAATAATTATCCAAGTAGCCAGTCTTGGCAGTCAGAGTAAAAATGCTGAATCATGGATCAGCTATTTGCTCAGTTTACAATTAATTACCTTCTAATTCATAATACATTCCTCTGTGTGTTGTTTTGTTTTTGTTTTGTTTTTTTCTTTTTTAATAACGTCCAGCTTAGAGCTTGCGGTTTAAGTAAGCCCGAGAACAGAATGGAAGGGGCAAGCCTGCTTTCCACTGTGCGATGGGTGTTATGCTCAGCACCACTGGCAGCAGCAGGAGAAACAGAAGCCCCAGACAGCGCTTTAGGCATAAATCTCTAATCATTCTAACAGCTGTTCAGGCAGGTGGATTTATAACAGAGTAAACAACAATCTCTGAAAAATCTACCAAAGTGGCAAACCTCAATATAAATGATCACCACGATCATTCTTCTTTTCAGTTAAATGAAAAGAAATGCCTGAAACTGAATGCCTGCTCTGTGCCAGGGATTCTGAAATGTTTCAGAGTTGCTGCCAGTCATTAATTGTCTCAAAATATTGTAGCTGTTGGGTTTAAATTGGAACCTATGCCAGGTAGGCTTTTGGTTGCTCAATTCAAAAGAAGCCTTTGTGCTCTTGTGTGTCCTCAAAAATATAGAAAATGCCTTCTTTTCTGAGGCTAGAGATTGACCTCAACAACAAACGCATTGAAAAGCTCTCCTAGTTCTAGAATTCCTTTTATTCCAAAAGCTGTCATTTCTTAGTGAACTGCTTGTGGTGAATTGCACTGCTGCTAGAGTAGCTGTGTCTAATTAGGGCTCTTAAAAGCACAGAGCATAGGAACGGAAAGCAAAGCACTCTGAAATTTAGAGGAACAGTGGTTTTTCCAACCCCGTTGATTAACCCGGTGCTGTAAGTAGGCCCTGGAATGCTAATTGTTCGTAATTTCCACCTTAATGCAAATAATAATTAAAATTACCTTGCCTTTAAAAACAAAACAAAACATGGTGTTCTTGATTCACATATGCTTAACTAATTCTCAGCTTAGTAAAATGTGATGGTAATTTCAGTCCTGTCCAGGTAACCTAGAATCCTTGCCATGTAAATTGAAGTCTTTACTGCTGTTTTTTAGGAAAAGAGATGAAAGTTAAGTGGGTCACTTTCCACTGATAGAACCTTTACCTTATAGGGGAAATTTTATAAGATAGTTCTGCTTTTGTGCCTTTGTCCCTGTTCTGAAAATAGGTAAATTCTGAAAAGAAGTTTGCTCTATTGAGAAAGATACTCAAGTAGGTACTTAAAATGACTGGAGTACCTTCAGTGTAGAATTGCCTTCCAGATTCTATGTACCTTACAAGTGAGAACCCTGTTTTGTTTCTGTGTCCGTTACTTAGTAACTTTGTTTTGCTCAAAGTTATTTTGTTAAGTCACCAATGGTGGATATGAGCTTGTTGAGCATTAGGGAACAGAGACTACTTTAGGTTACTCTTATTGATGGGTCTTTTTTGGTAAGAATATGAAGGAAAGTAAGGAAGACAGGAGACAGTCTCAAGTGCTACACAGCTAGACTTCATGGAGATCTGGAATGACATTCAGGATATTACAGAAGTTCAAGAAGTGTCAGTTGCTGTGTTTCTTCACCATTTTATCCCCAGCACCTATGCTTGTCACATAGTAAATACTCAAGTATTATTAATGAATAAATTTCAGGTACTAGTGTCTACCATATCTCTCTGCTCTCTTTCTCCTGTATGCCCCGCTAATGGTCTGTCAGCAACATGTCTTCTATTTATTGACAGCCTTTGCTGCCTCATGGCATCTGATTTTTCGCTTCTCTCAGCATATCTTTTCTTTTTCATGCCATTGTGCTGTGTGCAGGTTCAGACTCCCAAAGAGAGAAGTGTGATTGGATAGACAGATCACTGTCCAGTATGGAGCATTCTCACAGCACTGGCGTCCATGGGTGCCTTTGGACAGGGGGCTAGCCCTGGGCCAGTTATCTGTGGTCATTAGCAAGGTCCATGTTATAAACTATGGTCTTGCTTGTGAGAGGAATGTGGTTATGGCAGACATTTAAAATATCATTCCCATAATAGTAAATCAGAGTCTGGCTGGTATTCAGTCATGTTCCAGGTCAGATTCTAAGCTATGGGAGATCAGGCCAATTCGTTGTTGTATTCCCAGAACTTGGTACTAAGCTGGAAAGGATACTGGCTGAAAGAAGATTGATGAAGGAGGAAATTCTTTGATCTTAGGTGTCCAATGGGTAAAGCTAAAGAGTTAGGCAAATGTACTTGAACAACTTTTATCCTACAAGTGGTAGTCAGTGGCAAACCGCATAAAGCTTCTGATTAGAGAAAGCTCAATTACAGAAAGATTCCATTCTACTTCATGTTTGTACTGTGTTGCAAAGCAATGAGTAATACAGAACTTCTAATTAGTAAAGGTATTTTGCTGTTGGGAAAGTTGCCCTAAGGCTATAAATCTCAGAGCTCTTTTTTCCCCCATGGAATTGTCACCATCCTAAAAGTCATGGCAATTTTTCAGAAGAGAGGTACTGTTCCTAGGACCATCATGGGATTGGGATTTGTTGAAAGGGCTGCAGTATATTGGTATGTTTAAACTGAGCTGAAAATCTAATTGGGAAATTTTCCAGATTTTTTTTTTTTTAAAGGCATTCCTATGGATAATGTTTCTCGATTTCTACCATCACACACTCAACCACCACCCCTGACAAGGGTGGTTTCTTTCTCATTGCCAACTATTTTTGACTCAAGAATTAGTATATATAGAGAAAATTTTTCTTGGTCTTATTTTGAAGATCAAGCTAAAGTTCTCCCTGGCTCCACATTTGGGTCTTACCATTTGATTGGTGTAGTGGTGCTTAGGTACCTGCCACTCTCCTTTGCATATATTAGGGGCTCAGTAAGACTTACTGACTTGAATTATCAATGTGAATTAATAAGGCCATTGTTGCAGGTTATTTAACATCATTCAGTTTCATTGTCACAAACATCCTCTTGAAACTGGGAAATCTAACAAATGCTTGCCATCTGCTGAATAGGGAAATAAAAATGGAGATAACGGAGGATTCTCACAGATTCATAACCGTACCTAAAATAAATTAGGCAGTCAGTTTTCTCTGTAACAGTAAAGTCAGGATGCTGTGTTGGTTGAGAGTAGGTGTTAGAACCACACAAACTTGGGTTAGAAGCCTGGCTCTGCCACTTAACATTGTGACTTTAGTCAAGTTACTTAGACCTTATCTAAGCCTTAATGCCCCATCTGTAAAAGGGAGGAAAGAGCAGTACTTATTCCATGGGGGTTAGTACTAGGGTTTAAATGAGATAGTGCATTGGAAGCTCTTACCACAGGGCCTGGTGCAAGGTAAGCACTCAGCAACTGTAACTGGGTTTGTTATGATTGCTGTTATTTGTCAAGAGTGTTGTTTTGAAAAATGTAATTCTTTTCCACAGCAGTAGATGGTATCAAGTAATTCAATACAAATGAATCAGTCATTTGAATTTTCTTTGTAACAGAAACTCAGCAATATAGAATTTTTTTTAAAGCAAAATAGTGTTACATGCCAACATTTAGGGAAGGAGGAGCTACAGTTTATGTCTTTGAAATGACCACAAACTGACCACAGGCAAGCTTATAGGTTCTGATTCTCTATGCAGAGGTAAAGAAAAGCATCTTGATCTGTAAGTTCAAGATCTTTTCTACTGAACGGTTTTGGAAATTCATTAAGGCGTTTCTCGGGAAGTATTCCATAGATCACACACGGAAAGAACTATCTTTTTGTGGTGGGATTTTTGGTGATACTGACTTTTCAAAAAATTGTACTATCATGATGATGAAAAACTCCTGATGATGTCAACTGGTGCCTCAGAGGCATTGACACAGTCTTTGATTTCTCCCTTGTGGTCATGCAGGCGAGACGGGCATTGGCAAATCCACGTTAATGGACACTTTATTCAACACCAAATTTGAAAGTGACCCAGCTACTCACAATGAACCAGGTGTCCGGTTAAAAGCCAGAAGTTATGAGCTTCAGGAAAGCAATGTACGGCTGAAGTTAACCATCGTTGACACTGTGGGATTTGGAGACCAGATAAATAAGGATGACAGGTACATCTTGGGATTTTGTGGGGATGTAAATGAGTGAGAAGGTAACAGGATCCATCCCGGGTAAATGCAAAGACTAAATGTTCGCTAGTTTTGGGGCTTGGTCTCCTATCACCTAAAAGATAAGACATTCTTGTCCTCTGAGAAATTTTCTTAGAATGTTCTTGAGGTCAGAATCAGCTAGTGTAATTGATTCCAGCTAGGGTAAGGAGAAAAGGGATTTGTTAGAAGGCATAAGCTACCTTATGGCATTTTTTCAGGAGACTCATGGAACCAGGCTTGGGCACTTTCCCACCTGGAAAAGCAGTCTAGAGAAACACGTACAGTTAGTGGAACCCCTGCCACAAACTACCTTATATAGTTTGGTACCTGTGACACCGGGGAGAGGTCTCTAGAACCTCCACCCAGTCTGTCTCAGAGAGCCAAATGCCTTTACCATCACTTGCAAGAAAAGAACCCCTTTCCCTGTGTGGGCCTCTGCCATGGGTGGCTCCCTTCCTGCTTCCAGGTCTTGTATGGCTGCATCCGCTTGGTAGAAAGTAGACCAGATCCAGAACACTAGCTGCAAGAGAGTCTGGGAAGTGTGGTTTCTGGTTTTTGTTGTTATTGCTGTTTTAACTCTGCAAAAAAAAGGCAGGGGGGAGGGGCATTAAAAAGGAAAAGGAGTTTGGAATGAGCATCTGCCATGCTCTCCTAGTCTCTGAGGCAGATTGGGATATTTGACTGAATCCCCAAATTCCTGCAGATCTGAATGAAAACTTGGAGTCAATGTGATTTTTCCCAAGAAGCCAGAGCCCAGGATTTAGTAGACCCGGGTTGTGATCTGGATTCTGCCCATGAGCAGCTATGGGACCTTGGCAATTTATCTCACTCTAAGGGAATGACGCTGGATACTCTCGGGTCTCTTCCGGTGGGATCTGCATATAGTCTCTTCTTAGGTGGGGTCTAAGGAAGGGCACTGGGGAAGGCTAAGCCTGGAGGGAGGGGTGTGGTAATAATACACAGCTGATACAGTGGTATCAGCTCCTAAAACCCCAAAGTGAAGAAAGCATGTTTGTGAAAGATCAGTTGGAAGAATAGTCGTTGACTTCCAGCCAGCGCAGGATCTTAATATTGATGCTAGTGCTGTGGCATGAGCACTGTGTGTCCTTTGTGCATTGTCTGGGTCTTCCTGTAGGCTGCTCATAGTTGGGGGGCCCGCTGGGTGCAGAATGGCCACATTGAGTCTGAATATTGAGTGTGGCTTCAGTGGAGCCTAGTGAGGAATTCAGATCGCTCTCTATCCAGCAGGGGTTTGTTAAGCTAATTTGATAATATATATAACAAACTTCTTTGTCAGTGTAGAAGAAGGACATGTTTAAGCTGCTTAAGGAATAAAATGTCTTTTCAGAATTTGGGTCCTGTAGTTTGTATGTAGACAGAAGCTGTTAGCTAGGTCAGTCTCATGTATTCATTCACTAAAACTGGTTTACATAAACTTGATGATCTAGTTATAAAATAATATAGTGAGGTTTTACTTTAAAAAAAAATTTTTTTTGAGGTGAAGCAAACAGTCATTTTATTGACTCAAGTTCTTTTTACATCTTATCTCAGGCTCTTTGCTTAGTAGTTTAGCACCCATCAGTTAGTAGAGAAGGCTGTCCGCATCCAGAGGTTTTACTCTTATAAAACACACATAGTCATTTTATAAAGCCAAGCAAGTTTGGCTCTTTTCTCTGAGTTGCTGTGTGCCCTTATTTGAGGGAAGCTGTTAAGCCTTAAACCTTGGTGTTAATCTCAAGATCACCCATCCTATTCACTAATCTTGACTTTAAATGTCTTATGATTGTTTTATTTTACTTTTTTTTAACTTTTATTTTTTTTAATTTTTATTTTGTATTTTTGAATTTATTTTTGGCTGCTTTGGGTCTTTGTTGCTGCACGTGGGCTTTCTCTAGTTGCGGTGAGCGGGGGCTACTCTTCGTTGCGGTGCGCGGGCTTCTCATTGCGGTGGCTTCGCTTGTTGCGGAGCATGGGCTCTAGGTGCACAGGCTTCTGCTTTACAATGGTGTGTTAGTTTCTGCTTTATAACAAAGTGAAGCAGCTGTACATATACATATATCCCCATATGTCCTCCCTCCCACGTCTCCCCCTGCCCTCCCCATCCCATGCCTCAAGGTGGTCACAGAGCACTGAGCTGATCTCCCTGTGCTATGTGGCTGCTTCCCACTAGCTATCTACCCTACACTTGGCAGTGTACACATGTCCGTGCCACTCTCTCACTTTGTCCCAGCTTACCCATCCCCCTCTCCTTGTCCTCAAGTCCATTCTCTATGTCTACCTCTTTATTCCTGTCCTGCCCCTAGGTTCTTCAGAACCATTTTTTTTTTTTTTTTTTTTTAGATTCCATATATATGTGTTAGCATACGGTATTTGTTTTTCTCTTTCTGACTTACTTCACTCTGTATGAGAGACTCTAGGTCCATCCACCTCACTACAAATAACTCAGTTTCGTTTCTTCTTATGGCTGGGTAATATTCCATCGTATATCTGTGGCAGGCGGATTCTTAACCACTGTGCCACCAGGGAAGTCCGTTATGATTGTTTTTAAATACTTAAGTTCATTCCCAAAAAACGTTTGAGAAAGTTAAAATTAAACTGTCCCAGGCCCAAACATAATTCCAGAAGGAGGCTTCCAGAGACATTTTTGTGCAGTGACAGCTTAATGAGAATAAGACACCAAATCATTAAGTTACATTATGTTTGCTTAGGGCTCAGAAACTTCATTAGTACCAGGGTTTTTTGTCTGTTTGTTTGCTTCATTTTCCTCAAAACTGTGTATGTTATATGTGTGTGTTTTGTAAAGAGGAATTTGAACAACTTTGTCTAGGGCTATGTATTGTCTAGATATATTTTAACTATCTGTGATAGAAATATGAGCACATAGTAACAGCAGAGAAATATTTAAACTCATGCTCTGGCTGAGCACGGAGCTCTATTTTATGTATAGGGCAATTTAAATGCTCTTCAGTAAGCATTGGCCTGTAATACAGGAGCAGTTGTTAGACATAGTAAGAAAGATTTCATTTTGCATCTGTCAAAATGGACTATCTGTACATTGTGTTGGAGTGGAGGAAAGCTAAGCACAGCTGAGCAGTTGCTCTTAATTTATGACCTCAATGCCAGGGAATGATGGAGAGGTTCTTGCCTGAAGGCTGTCTGTAATGCCCACTGAAACAGATGAAGAGAAAAGCCTGACGACAGGCAAAAGTGCATGCTGGTCCTCGTGTGGTCACGGAGCCCCCGTCCGAGCAAGGCGGGTCCCCATCTCTGACCTGCGCAGGTCTCTCCCTGGGGTTGGGGAGTGCCACGCTTGTGCACTCCCTGATGGGAAGACATCAGCTGCACCTTTTCAGGATGTATTCCAGCAGGAATGAGAACCGTCTTCCTGCATTTTGCTGCTAAGTGTCCATGAGCTGTTCCAGCTCAGAGACGTAGCCTCAGCACTGCCGTTGCATTTTTACTTCCCCCCTAAATGGGGACTTTCCCTCAGTCTGGTGGGTTTTCACTCACCAGCCCTGAACAGCAGGTGGCCAGTGCAACGCTGATCCATCCACACATTTGCAGCTGGAGGCCTCTTTCAGAAATTATCTGACTCATTTGGGTCAAATAATAGTTTCCAAGGAGACTTAGAAGAGAGGAAGTGTGATATTAACCTAACCTACATACCAAGTATTTTTTTTTTCTTCTGAAATTTCTTGACAGCTGTTGCATAACCTCTTTAAGTGGCATTTAGAACTCTGTGCCCCAGAATGATAGTTGCCACTGTTGACTGTAAACCCAAATGTCTGTTCTTAAAAAAAAATAGTCATTTGGATAGGGGCTGCTTCCATCAAAAAATTGGAAGTGGGATATGCATTTTTGTATCTATATGTAAACATATGGAAGGGGATGTGCTGTTTCTCTAAACCCATGATTATTTTTACTACTTTGAGGATTAGGCAAGCTTTTCTGCCATCGATGCAAGACTTCAAGAATGTCCCAGTTTGTTTATGTAGGCTTCGGACATGTCAGCATTCCTGCATCATTATCTGCCTGGGACCAGGCTAGCTAGAAGGAGGCAGGAAGAGAGATCTGGTAAGGTTTCCTGTTTTGTTTAATAGCACAATTAACTCTTCGTGGTCTAAGGGCCTCCTTGTTTTGCTGTCTGTACTCTTCAGTAAAGAAGGAAAGAGGTCTGGAGAAGAAGGGAAACCAAATTTTGCTGTAGTGCTGGAAATAAAAGAATTTGTTGGCCTCGCATTTGGGAGGTGGGAGATAGAATGTCAATGGCATATTACAAACTATAATGATAATCAGTCCTAAAAAAGCATGGATAATTGAAATCCGCTGAGAGAATCCTCGAACTCACCAAATCTTTATCAGAGTTATAAAATGGTAATGGAATGGACTGTTTGGTCTTCAAATTCTGTCTTAATTAACACTTTCTGGTAGATGTGGTTGAAGGATAAGGAAAATTAACTTTGGCTAATAGATAGCAAGATGGTAGGTATCTGGTCACATATGAAATGGAGAGTCAGTCCCCGAACAGTGGCGTTAGCTATTTTGCAGGTGGGTAGCTTGGGTGGATAGGAAACATTGCATAAAATATTTTTTCCCCATTAGTTTTAGGGTCAACCTCTGTCAATTTTTTGTGTTTTTTAATGGCTGGAGATTTATGGGGGGAAAAATAAGTGGTAGATAAAAAGGACTATCCCATGCCTTAAAAAGAAATTATGTGAAAATGTAAGGACTTGATTGGATCTGCCCTATCCCCCCTTCTTCCCCCACCTTGCCCTTTCCTCTGCTTGATATGGCTAAAATCCACAGAAGTTTGAATTGGCAGAACAGAATATAAATAGGTATCCTCGCTGTAAGAATGGAAACTAGCAAAAGGCAAAATAGGGATGAAGTTTCCTTATTTTTATGACTTTGAGTGTAGATAACATATGGACAGGAGTAGGAGAGAGGGCAGAGAGTTTGTTCAAAGGATGTGAAGGGGAGTACAGAGCCACTAGGCTGACTCATTATGCATCAGGAAGAAACTGTTTCATCAACATAATTAAATCTTGAACACAAGGCATAGTGATTATGGTAAATTGGTCTCCTGAAATACATTTATTTGTTTATAATGATATAGAGGGGAAAATGGATGGGATTTTATGCTTGGCTGTGTGTAGGAGGTAGGAGAGGAGGTCTCTGGGTTGAACCCCAGGGTTCTGACACGGCCAGTGGTCTGGATGCGGGTGCAATTTGCTGACCTGAGGAATACGGGGGTGGGTTGTGGGTTTGGGGACAAGAGGAAGAATTTGATTTTGGACATATTTAGAAGAGCAAGTGGAAATATCTGGTAAGCAGTAGGATGGATTGGTCTGAAACGTGGGTGAAAGATCTGGTCAAGTGAAACACAAGAGTAAATGTGATTTTCCAAGGAAACCACATACAGGGAGAAGAGGGAGATTGAAAAGATTGGCCCAAACTCCTTAACAGGGCATGGCAGAAGGAAACCCGAGGAGAACAAAAGATGTCTTTGGATATACCAAATCCAGGGCAGAAAGCATGCCTCATTGGAAAAGGAGAGGTGCTATGCCTCCCATAATCTTGGAGGATCAGAATCAAAACCAAATGCAAACTGTTGGTGGGAATGTACATTGATACAGCCACTATGGAGAACAGTATGGAGGTTCCTTAAAAAACTACAAATAGAACTACCATACGACCCAGCAGTCCCACTCCTGGGCATATACCCTGAGAAAACCATAACTCAAAAAGAGTCATGCACCACAATGTTCATTGCATCTCTATTTACAATATCCAGGACGTGGAAGCAGCCTAAGTGTCCATTGACAGATGAATGGATAGAGAAGATGTGGCACATATCCACAGTGGAATATTACACAGTCATAAAAAGAAACAAAATTGAGTTGTTTGTAGTGAGGTGGATGGACCTAGAGTCTGTCATACAGAGTGAAGTAAGTCAGAAAGAGAAAAACAAATACTGTATGCTAACACATATATATGGAATGTTTTAAAAAAATGGTTCTGAAGAATCTAGGGGCAGGACAGGAATAATGACTCAGACGTAGAGCATGGACTTGAGGACACGGGGAAGGGGAAGGATAAGCTGGGACTAAGTGAGAGAGTGGCATGGACATATATACACTACCAAATGTAAAACAGATAGCTAGTGGGAAGCAGCCGCATAGCACAGGGAGATCAGCTTGGTGCTTTTTTTTTTTTTTTTTTTT
>NC_041220.1:67532633-67608799 GCF_002837175.3 Physeter macrocephalus
TGACCACCTAGAGGGGTGGGATAGGGAGGGTGGGAGGGAGACGCAAGAGGGAGGGGATATGGGGATATATGTATATGTATAGCTGATTCACTTTGTTATACAGCAGAAACTAACACACCATCGTAAAGCAATTATACTCCAGTAAAGATGTTAAAAAAAACAAATGCAGAAAGGAAATGAATAGAAAGAAGCAGCATACTTGGGCCACTCTTGTGGGGAGGTGCTAAGAAGCTGCAAATCAGAAACTGGGGAGGCAGGAAGGAGCACCTGCTGGGAGCTGCTTTCCTCTCCTTGGGGCTAAGAGGGTGTAGGAGGACCTTGATTCCCCCAGTCACATGCCTCAGTGTCAGGAGACTGAAAGATCAGGCCCTGGACTGACAGGGCATGGGTGGGCCTCACTGGAGTGGCCTGGTCCACTGCCCTACAGGGCATGAGTCAGTAGCAGAACAGTTACCACGGAAAGTGGGTCAGTGTAAAGTTCCTTTTTTTTTTTTTCCGTCTTTTTGAAAAGTCAGGCCTTTCTCTCATTTGTTGTTTATTATATTACTGTGAAATAGTTATATCTCACAGTTTTATGGGCTAATTCTTTACATATATTAGCTCACTTAATTTGTCACATTAGCTGTCTGATATAGGTAATATCTTTGTCCTTGATATTACCTATGAGGAAATTGAAACACAGAGAGGTTTAGTAACTTGCCCAAAGCCACACAGCTAGTAAATTATGGATTTGGAGTTTGGTCTTAGGTGGTCTGGCTTGAGTCCATGTTTCTAACCCCCATTTTATGTAACTATCCTATCATAATAATGGCTATTGCTATTGTTATATAATTCCTGCCTATATTTTAAAATTGGAAATTGGAGGAGAATCTTATTACTTGCTCATCCTTTCTGTTGGAATTCATTGGGATTTCTACTGTCAAGTTTAGAATTTTATTTAGGCACATTCTACTTTTTCTTTAAACCTCTAGAGATTTCGTCTGCTCAAATTGAAGCAATGGATTATGATAAATCACCAAGGGAAAATTTAAGAAAGCTTTTTTCTGTTTTCAGTTTTGGTCATACATTTTTGTTTGCTTGTTTTATTTTATTTTGTTTGTTTTTTCTTTTAGGGCATCTGCTGTCATCCTCATTATAAAAGATTTATAGTTCTCTTTCAGGGATTTCAGTTTAATTTATGGATCCGAGAGTTGACTGTTGAGAGGTTTTTATTTTTCTTAATGCCTAAACTATTCCTCAGCAAGGTAGTAAGTTTGGGGAAGAATTAACCCATTTTATTCCTAATCAGCCCATGTCATTGCTGCTGACACTTACTTCTGAGCAGTCCCCTTGGAGACCTGGAAGAGTTCATGGCTTTTCCACAGTGACCTAATGTACTGTTTAATCCCTGGAGGACATATGGTTTATTGAATATGTCTTCCCAATATGCTATTAGTGATTGTGTTTTTGGTCAGTTAATAGAGTTATGTGTAATTATTCAAAATAGATTTGAATTATGATTTGGTGAGAAGAGAGGGTTACAAAGTTTACCTTCAAATCATAAAATTTGAGAGTTGGGAAGAATCTTGATCATAATAGACCAGGCAGTTCAGTTTATAGATGAGGTTGTGGCATGCACAGGGCTTTATGAGAGTACGGAGAAGCCCTCGTCCCCAGGGGATGGGGGCACAGGAGCAGGGAGGGGCTGCCAGCAGGAGGAGGTGCCGCATCCTGAAACTGCAGAGCCGTTTCATCGTGTGCACCGATGCCAATCAGCTGGGAGAGGCTGTCAGAATCACTTTATTGGGACAGATTTTGAGGCTCAGTTTTGGCCCAGCAGGAAAGAATGCGACAGTGTCTTAGCAATACCTTCATGGGTGCCATGGCGGAAGTGACAGTATGTCTCACATATTTCCAGTTGCTGTTTTAAAGGCTGAATGTTAGCCAGGGGAATAATAGGAAGAAGACCATTCCAGGTTGAGGTGTGGGGGGAAGGGATGGCTATTATGAGGAAAGGCACAGAGGCAGGCGAGAGCTTGACATGTGGGACAGAAAGGGTGAGCCCGGGAGGGAGTTGGAGAGAGGGCCTGGGGTGATGTTCAGGGGCCAGATGGCTAAAGGCCTGGGCTGCCAAGGTAAGGAACTTGGGCCTTAGCTCTTAGGGAAGAAGGAACCACTGAAGACTTTCCTGGAGGATTGTACAAAGAGGTTTGAGACTAGCAACATGCTGATTTGAAAATGTGTTTTAAAAAACCTTCTTCTGCATCCTAGCTATAAGCCGATCGTGGAATATATCGATGCCCAGTTTGAGGCCTACTTGCAAGAGGAATTGAAGATCAAACGTTCTCTCTTCAACTACCACGACACCAGGATCCACGCATGCCTCTACTTCATTGCCCCCACTGGACATTCGCTGAAGTCCCTGGACCTGGTCACCATGAAGAAGCTGGACAGTAAGGTACTCACTGCTGCTCTGGGTACTGTCCACTCTCCTGTAAGATCACTTTTATCTGGGGGCCCCAATTTACCTCTGCTTTCGGTGTAATTTGGTGTTTTCTTTTAAAGACCATGTTCTAGAGCAGTTTTAGGTTCACAGCAAAATTAAGAGGAAGGTGCAGAGGTTTTCCACATACTCGCTGTCCCGTGACATGCATAGCCCCACTCCCACCCCACTGCCAACATTCCCATCAGATGGTGCATTTGTTACAACTGGAGAACCTACAGTGACACATCACTGTCACCCCAGGTCCATAGTTTACATGAGGGTGCACTCTTGGCGTTGTACATTCTGTGGGCTTAGACACATTTATAATGACATGTATTCATCACTAGAGTATCATACAGAGTAATTTCACTGCCCTAAAAGGCTTCTGTGCTCCACCTGTTTATCCCTCCCTACTTCCTAACCCTGTATTTTTTTTTCTGGTTTACGGAGCCATAGGGTTTTTTGTTTGTTTGGTGTTTTTTTTTTGTTTGTTTTGTTTTTTGCGGTATGGTACGCGCGGCCTCTCACTGTCACGGCCTCTCCCGTTGCGGAGCACAGGCTCCGGACGCACAGGCTCAGCGGCCATGGCTCACGGGCCCAGCCGCTCCACGGCATGCGGGATCTTCCCGGACCGGGACACGAACCCGTGTCCCCTGCATCGGCAGGTGGACTCCCAACCACTGCGGCACCAGGGAAGCCCGAACCATAGGGTTTTGAAAAAAATGGTTCAAAACCTCTCTGGATATTAGGACAAAACAAAACAAAACAAACAAAACCATGTAGCTTATTACAAAGTATTTTTAGTTCTTAAATTAGCACTAGTGTATGCTCTGTTGAGGGTTGGGGAATTATACAGTGGAGACACCTAAAGGGTCGTAGGAAGGGTTAAATTTAGGGAGATTGAACTGTAATTTCATGCTTTGTTTATTTTCTTAAAAACTTTCTTTTAAATCTCTCTGAAAGGTTTTTACAGGCTTGGCTTTAATTTGAAGTTTAACATGCAAAAGAAAAGTGTTTATTTTTTTTTTAATCTATGTGATAAGGATGGTCCAACTTCTTAGATTTTGAAACTGAGCTGTACCATGTGTTCAAAAGAAGTAGAGTCTCAGATCAAGTCTGACCCCTAATCTTTGCACATTTATAACCTTTCTCCTTCACAACATTTGGAGGAAGGGACTGGTGAGTTTGACAACATTTGATGATCTACTTTATGATTAATTTGATTTTCCATTTTGAAATAAATGGAAGACAATACATTCTGAAATAAAGAAGCAGCAAGTGGCAACAAGGACGCCCACAAAATTGAGCTATAGGATTTCCTCTTAGATTCTAACCTCCTTTTGAGTTCAATACAAAGTCTTACCTTTAGAGGGCTTTGTTGGGTGTTATTTTCTGTCCAAACAACACTGTTTAAAAGATGCTTTTTTTTGCTCCGGAGGGACATAATAGTGAGAGAATGCTGAGAAGATCAGCCTGTCCCCAAGGCCTCTGCCTGTACCAGCCCAAAAAGGGCCTGCGGGCTGACACCAAGCCAGGCACCCGGGGCCCCCAGCCTGCGAAGACGCACTGCTTTACAGAAACATATTCTGCCAGCCAGAAAGGAGTCCTGCAGCTAGAGCACTCTTGGGAGAATAAATGGAAACCCTTCCTCATCACATTTGATTCAGCTTCAGTGAACCCTCGATGGTGGCTCACTCGGCAGGGAGGTCTGCTTCCTTGAGGGCAGGGCTGGAAAGCAGACAGAGGGAGGTGGCTTCCTCACTGAGGCTGAGCTTGCAGACCACCCCAGGGTGATATCCAACAACAGGATTATGCTTCAATTTAAAAAGGGAAAGAAAATAAGGCAAAACAAACAGCTAATCAAAACAAAACAAAACAATCACTACAAAGCTGGTTAAACTGCTTTCAAAGAACTATTATTATTGTAGAGCTGGAGTGCTAGGGAGTATCTGAAAACGGTGTTGTCAAAGGTTTGTTGATACAAGTAAAGTGAAGAGTTAAGGCAAACATATGACAATTTCAGACAAGATTTCCAAGCACCTGCCACTGAGGAAGAAGAGATTTTAAATCTAAATTTGCTTGGTTCTTCTATCTACGCTAATCAAATTGGCCAAGAAAATATGAGCCTCTGCCATTTTGTCCATGTTGATATTAACCCAATACTAAGTGTGCACAAAAGTTAGCCAGTACAAACCATAGGGAGGGGTTTGTTCCCCACGTCCTGATCCAGGCATTCTCCCACCCTCAATGATGTGTGTCTCACTGAGGCAACTTGCTGCAGGAAGCCCATCCATGATAAGGTTAGGATTGGGTTGAGGAATAGGGCAGAACAGATTTTCCCTTCAACGGGTCATCTCACTCTGGTTTATCAGGGATTTTTGATTTGGCTCTTGGGATAAAAGGAGAAGCAAAGGAATGCACATGTGACCCGGAAAACCCCCCTAGAGACTCCCTCTTCTCTGGCTGGGACTGATTGCTTTCTCACTGAGCCTGTTCCCTTTTCACCTGAGCTGGGTGAAGAGCACGGTCCCCGGTATCAGATGTCAGTAGCAACTTGTTGAAACCTCTGTACCAATCAGGGAGTGGAAGAAAGTTAATTGTAAAAAATCAATTTTAAAGATTGTGTCCCGTGGACAGTGCTGGGGTCAGTTGGGAGCAGAGTGTCCCACCTTGGGCTTTGGGGCTTGCGCTTGAGGGTCCTTGGCCCTCATTCTGGGCTTTCTGCCATTGTTGTCAGACTTCA
This sequence comes from Physeter macrocephalus, assembly GCF_002837175.3. Taxonomy (NCBI): domain Eukaryota; kingdom Metazoa; phylum Chordata; class Mammalia; order Artiodactyla; family Physeteridae; genus Physeter; species Physeter macrocephalus. The sequence goes on from NC_041220.1 coordinate 67,537,841, forward strand.
GAGTTCTCACCTGGTCTTTGTATCTGATGCCCTGAAAGTGAGCCTTGTCTTTTGGCACTAGGTCTCATTCTGGCACAAAGAAGTAATGTGATAGAAGCTGATTTTCAAGAGAATTAGTTGGTGTGATTTTGAAAAATTTTGAAGTAGGTGAAATCAATTTTGTTTTGGTTAATACTTAGGTTCTCTGCTTCCAGCAGTTCTCAAGTCATCAGAAGAAAGAAAGGATGCTATCCTGCATAGAGCTGCGTATTCCACTATTCTAACTAATGAAAATCTTGGTATTAGACTGATAGAAACATGCAGAAATCAAACTCCTGAAGTAGCTGGGAGGAGTCAAAAAGGAGTGGTTACTCAAAGAATAGGCTTCTTTGTTACCGCTCTTTGTCATAGAGTAACACTTCCTTTTACACCGTAAAGAAGAATGAGGTGGCATAGAAGAGGAAATTACGAGGATGCTTTCTTTCAGTGCCAGATGGGAGCGAGTAAAACTGTTCAGAGATGGAACTAAAAGACTATTCCATATCTTCTTAATTTTGCATCTAGGTAAAAAGCCCAATATTTAATATCATGTCTATTTCTAAGTGAAGTCTTACAATTTCTGCTTCTTTGTTTTCTGTATTTTATTCATTTGTCTATTTTTCTTACGTTGGAATCGTATAAAAATGGATGTGTTTGGTTTATAGGTGAACATCATTCCAATAATTGCAAAAGCTGACACCATTGCCAAGAACGAATTGCACAAATTCAAGAGTAAGATCATGAGTGAACTAGTCAGCAATGGAGTCCAGATATATCAGTTCCCCACAGACGAAGAAACGGTGGCAGAAATTAATGCAACGATGAGTGTAAGTCCTCAAGTAAGAAAGGACCAACCAGTGATTTTCCTGAAAGCTTTTCTTAGTAGCAGCATTGTGCAGTGGGCTAGAACATTGGACTAGCATCTAACATACCCAGTGGGGTCCAGCTCTGCTACTGTTTCAACTCATTTAATCACCCTACTCCTCAGTTTGTCCATCTGTCAAATGGGAGAGTTAGACAAGATCTCAAATCTCCCTCCTGCTCTAACAGTTATGATTTCCACAGCAACTCTTGTGGGAAGGGAATGCCAGCCCAGCACCATTTCACACAAAGCAGCTTAGAGGAACTAGCTCTCCCCTTGCTTCTGCCAGTGTCAGCAGAAATATGTCCACCTGCCTCTCTTTTGCTTCTGTGATTGGTTCCTGCCTTTTTTTTCCTTTCTGCATCCCCCACCGTTTCCTCAATCATGAGGTAAACTGGCAGCGGAGGGTACAATTTTCACATCACGGGGAGGAATGGTCAGGAGATAAATGATGAAAGCTTCAGCAATCTAAGTGTGCCTGTGATATAATCTCTCCTGATGACACTCCGTCCTGCTAGTCGATACCCAAGTCTTTCCCACTGCTCCTGTGTGTCTCGTAGCTGTGGCTCACCTCTGTGTCACGTAACTGTACCCATCTTTCTTCAGTTGGGAATGCCCGACTTCTGTAGGAGAAGCAGCATTCTTCACACATAGTTGATGCCCACTGAGGGATTTTGGAATTCTTAAAACTGCAGGTTAGCCTCAATGGAATGTAATTAGAAGCTGTTAAATAGCTTGGCCTTCCCTGAATACGTGCTCGAAATTGATTCAGAAGTGTGCTGGTGGCAGTGGAAGTCAGTCTAGGTTTTTTTGTTGTTGTTGTTGTTTTGCGGTACGCGGGCCTCTCACTGTTGTGGCCTCTCCCGTCGCGGAGCACAGGCTCTGGACGCGCAGGCTCAGCGGCCATGGCTCACGGGCCCAGCCGCTCCGCGGCACGTGGGATCCTCCCGGACCGGGGCACGAACCCGTGTCCCCTGCCTCGGCAGGCGGACTCTCAACCACTGCGCCACCAGGGAAGCCCTAGATTTTTAAATTTGTGGTCCGTTGAGGTATGTTCTACTTTCCTCAGATCTGATCATGACGAGTGTCTAATCAAGTCATTATTAAAGGTGCTTTTTTAATTAACAGCTTTACTGAGATATAATTGATATACTGTATGACACCCATTTAAAGGATACAATTCAGTGGTTTTTATTCACAGAATTGTGCAGCCATTGCCGCAATCAATTTTAGAACATTTTCATCACCCCAGAAGGAAACCGTATACCTTTTAGATGTCAGCCCTCTAACCATCCAGACATTGGCAACCACTACTCTGCCTCCTTGTCTCTGTAGGTTTGCCTATTCTGGACATTTTATATAAAGAAAGTCATACTGAAGCTTATCTAGAGAATTAAATGACTTGGTCAAAGCCTGCCAGTTAAGAGCAGCACTGGAATTTTGACCCAGCCCACCTGGTCCCAGTCTTGTTGCTGTTTGCTGTTTGCCATCGTAATTAGGAGATCAGACTAATTCCACAAAACTGCTTCTTCTTCCATTCAGCATACGGACTTTTCTAGATATGGCTCTTATCATTTAAGGAGGAACTTTTCCCATAAATCACTCCCAACATGATTAGGACTTTGGAAGGGAATGTAACTTTCCCCTTCTCTGGGAAATCGTTGAATTTAAAATTTTAGGGGGCGTCCCTGGTAGCCCAGTGGTTAAGAATCATGCCTGCCGATGCAGGGGACATGGGTTCGAGCCCTGGTCCGGGAAGATCCCACATGCCGCGGAGTAACTAGGCCGCTGCACCCACAACTGCCGAGTCTGTGCTCTAGAGCCCGCGTGCCATGACTACTGAGCCCGCGAGCCACAACTACTGAAGCCCGCGTGCCTAGAGCCCGTGCTCCGCATTAAGGGAAGCTACCGCAAGCCCACGCGCTGCAACAAAAAGTAGCCCGTTCTCACTGCAACTATAGAAAGCCCGTGCACAGCAACGAAGGCCCAAAGCAGCCAAAAATAAATTTAAAAAAAAAAGAATTTTAAAAATAAAATAAATAAAATTTAGGGATCTCATTAATACAGAGATAGACCAGCTCCGCTCTGTCCTAGTCTGGTCACACTGAGTCATGTGACCCCCTCTGGCTGTCGTGCTCCTGTGTCCAGGATAGTAAAGGGTCTGGAATCCTTGGAAGGAACTGGAGAGCAGGTTCTTCCTGGGAAATGGCCATGAGGGCGTGTGCTAAAGGAAGGTAATCATAGGGGAGAGCGACTACACTTACTCAAAAGGCAGAACCAAAACCAGAGGGCAAAAGAGCAGTGTGTGCTTTGGGCCCAGTGAAGTGCACGTTTAACCCTTGGTGCCTCCATCACAAGTAGTTGGTGGACAACAGATTCTGTTTCAACTCACTCAGAAGAGATACCATGGAGGGAATTCCTACACAGATTCCACCCCTAAAATTCTCTGGTTCTGGGTACTGAGAACTTGGTGATAATAGTAGTGCCTGACATTTTGACATTTATGGAGCACTTATTACTATGCATTGGGCACTGCTCCAGGCTCCACATTTAATGTTCACAACAGTCCCATGGGAGGAGCTAATATTATTCCTGCCTACCATGTGAGGAAATGGCAGCCCAGCACCTAAGAGTGCATAGCTGTCTGTAGTGGAGCAGGACGTGAACCCAGGTGGCTTGGCTCTAGGCGACCTCTCACCCTTTATCCTAACGGCCACCCAAGCCGTTAGGAGCGTACTTGGTTACAGCATCATTAAAAGCTCTGGCTGGGACGGCACGTGTTTATTCCGCTGTAGGACTGCAATTTGGGATCAGTGGGGTTCAGGAAGTAACATGAATGAATATCATCCAGTTTTTCTCTGTATATCCCTTCCTGTCCTTTTAAATAATTTTGCATGGCCATGAAACTAAATTTGTCTTAAATTTCTTGGAAAGAAAATACCCATGAATCTTTGCTCTTTTTCTCTCTTTATCAGATGCACAGAACTGATATTCCAAAATTCATTTTGCTCTTTGTCAAGGAATTTTCTTATAGGCTCTTCCTTACAGGCAGTTCCTGGTGATGAAATCCCATATGATATGTGGAAAGCAGATTTCATTGGCGGTTGCTTTCGTCACTCAGGTCGAGTGGAGGGAGCAGTTCCCTGGGTCGTCACAGCAGAACGTGGGCTGGAAGGGTCCTGTGACCCCTCAGCTCCAGGGAACCCCATTTCAGTTCCAGATGCTGAAAAAGAGAGTGTGCTTTCTTTCCTTCCTACAGAGTGTGAGATGAGCTAGAAAATATAAATATCTGGAGCAGCAGACCAAATACCAGTTGGGCGGCCTGGGCTGAGGATTTTGCCAAGTTCTGGGAGAGGATCTGGCTTTAAAACACTCTTGTCTGTCTCAGTGTATCTGTAGTGAAAGAGCACTGGATGAGGGAGCCCTAAATAATAATTCTCAGAGCAGCCATTTCAGATGTTATTCTCACGTGCTAATAGGAGAAAGATAGAATTACTGTTTGCTCCCCGGAATGTAGCCATAGTTACCAAATAAACCAACGTGGCACAGCCAGTTGTCTTGAATAGTATCTCTGCTCAAGGTAAGTCGGGGTGCGAGGCTTGAGCCAATAATTTGAGCTAAAGTATATTTGACTTGAATTTTGTGCAATGATCAACTGTCTAAAGCAGTGCTGTTCAGTAGAAATATGAGCCACACAAGTAATTTAAATTTTCCAGTAGCCACATTTTTAAAAAGTAAAAAGAAACATAAAATTAATTTTAAGAACTTATTTAACCCAGTATCTCAAAAATATCATTTCAACATGTAACCAATATACAAATTATTAATGAGATGTTTCCATAGCAGGGCTTTGAAGTCCTCTGTGTGTGTGTGTGTGTGTGTGTGTGTGTGTGTGTGTTTGTGTGTGTATGTATTCTTTTTTTTGTCGTACCACGTGACTTGTGGGATCTTAGTTCCCCAACCAGGGACTTAATCCAGCCGCTGGCAGTGAAAGTGTCAAGTTCTAACCACTGGACTGCCAGGGAATTCCCCCAATGTATAGTTTATAATTACATACATCCCAACTTGGACGCATACCCAACTTACTGCTAACATATTTAAAAGTTTTTCAATATGAAGTAAGTACCCAAAAGGTAATTTTCCTTCATGTTTGCATCTACGTTACCAAAACTCTGGTTCTTTTTTTCTTTTTCTTTAAGAAGGTCTGAGTTTGAAGCAAAGTGAAATGCAGTCCTACCAAAACAATGAAGTGATAATTAATGGAAAAATATTTCACACTGCTTCCCTTTAAATGTAAATCAACTAAAAGTAAATAAAATTAAAATTTTCTTCATTTCACAAGCCTCACTTCAAGTGCTCAAGAACCACATAGACCAGTGTGGCTAGTCTCGGGCAGTGGACATCCCACGCTTACCATATAATCGCAAAGACTCCTAGTTTCCCCCGGGTCCAGCTCACGTCAGATCCTTGGTATCTGGTTGGATACACGAAGCCCAACCCCGCGGAACTGTTGAGCCCCTCGCTCTCCTGCCCTCCCTCGCCCTTTTCTCTTGCCCCGAGCAGAGGCCTGTGGGAGGAGGGGGCGTGTGGAAGCGGAGGAGAGCATGTCTTTGCCGCACGGGGAGGCTAACGGCTCTCTGTCCTTGTGTTGCTGGCAGGTCCACCTCCCTTTTGCAGTGGTCGGCAGCACCGAAGAGGTGAAGATTGGTAACAAGATGGCGAAGGCCAGGCAGTACCCCTGGGGCGTGGTGCAGGGTACGTGCGCATCGCGGGGAAGGGGTTCCTCACGTGTCACCCCCGGGGTGGCTGTCCCCGCTGGGTTTGGGCAGGTGCTTGACGTGGGCGGGTGGAAGGGGGCAGCAGGGTTTTACACCTGGCAGTCGTGGAGGCCAGAAAGAAGCAGGGAGGCTGGGAAGCAATGGAGAGAAGTGGCTGCAGAGCCCTAGTGCCGATGAGGCGGCCCTCCAAGAATGCTGGGTTGTGTGGGGGAATTTCGTATAAATTCCTGCTGGAAGAGAGATCTTCCCTGGGAGTTTGAATGAGTCCTTCATCAGCAAAGAATAAGAAGGCTGCAAAAAGCTTCTTGCGAACCAGAGGATACTTGTTTCTCCATTATCTCTGGAAAACTTGTCTTCTTGGTTTTTTTTGTTTTTGTTTTTTTGGAAATTGTCTTCTCAGTAAATAGCTGAGAACAAGTGACCTATAATTGTTGTGGGACATGAGCACAATCTCTAACCTGAAGACATTTCCTCTGTCACTTTGATGGGCAAGGTCTCAGATTCTATTCCCAACCCTTGTATGTTGTGAAGGAGGCTGTCCAATGCTATGGATTAAGTAGGGTGGCTGCAGAAAGTTCCTTCACTGGCTTACGATATATCAGTCCTCCGTTTCCTTCTTTTCTGAGTAAAGGCGATAAATCTGTGAGACATGAGAAAGCACAGTACCTTTGAGATATGTAGGAAAATTATGGTTTTTCTCAATCTTCCCAAATTCTCTACAATAGAAAAACTTGCTTCATAGCGTTGTTGATAAAATTAAAGGAGATGATACATAAAAACTGCCTTGTACAGGTCCCGACAGCACGGGAGGGTAGAAATCGGCCTGGCTTTGGAGCCAGAGGTGACAGGGTCTGAGTATAGACTCTGCTGCCTCTGTCTGGGAGGTCAGCCTCCTCACCAAAGCCACGCTCTGCGTCCGGGAATCCTGCTAGGCAGAACTGCTACCAAGAGTCAGGACAGTATTGGCAAAGCTCCTCCCACGGTGCCCTGCCCTCAGCAGTCACCCTCATCATCAGCAGTCATGGTCCCTGCTGTCAGAAGTCCTGTCTTTGTAGGGGTGTAAGGAGGAGCCAGTGAAGGATCTTCGGGTGACCTTGAGACCTCAGAGATTTCAGGGGCGATGGTAACTACGTCTTAGAAAAATCACTTCAGATTTTAGTGACATCGCTGCTGAGAGCCCTGCCTGCTCTCTTCCCCATCTCCTGCAGTCGAGAATGAAAACCACTGTGATTTTGTGAAACTTCGGGAGATGCTGATCCGTGTGAACATGGAAGATTTGCGAGAACAGACTCACACCCGCCATTATGAGCTGTATCGGCGCTGTAAGCTCGAAGAGATGGGGTTCAAGGACACCGACCCTGACAGCAAGCCCTTCAGGTATGTGGGCACCTGGCAGTCAGGCCCCCCAGGCAGCGGTGTGAGTGGCATGCTGGCGCATCACAGAAATGCTTGTTGGGTTGAGGTATGGGTGGTGGAGGGACCTGGCGGGGGCAGGTTAATAGCACGGATTGCCAGGCATTGTGATAACCCCTTTATTTGTATCGTCTAGAGTACCTGATGTAGCTGATGTCATTATTGCATCCTCATTTTACAGATGAGGAAACGAAGGCACTGCAGGTGTAAACAGCCTGCCTAAATAGGAAGTGACAGGTGTGAGTTTTGAACCTCTGTTCTTAACTGTTATACTCACAGAGGCACAGAACCTGGTCCAGGCATTTACAAAGGTGTGGATGCTCACTACAGTTTGTCCCGTTCATTTTTGCCAAATAGGTTTAACTTACCGTGTCTCCTACTTTTTGACGTGCTCTTAACTGGGTTCCAGTGAACCAGTACAATTCTAACAACACGAATGAGTCGTAAAGGAAATAACTTACAGAACATGTGCTATGTATTTTCCCACACCGCTGATGGATGGAGAGGAAGAGGCAAAACGTGAAGGGGAGAATATCGAAGTTAATGTAGAATTAGTGGCCCCGCAAAGGCCAGGCCCTGTTAGAGCCCAGTGGCGGGGAAGGGTCGGCGGGGGCAGAGTGCCGGGGCCACTCCAGGCTTGGTGAACGGTCAGAGGAAGGTTTGCCGCCACCTGGTACAAGAGAGGATTGCTCTGTGCCTACTGAACCCGTACAGTTTCTTCACGGGGATCTGAGTTGAGGTAATGTGAGGTGTGTCTGTGCTTGGCGCCTGTACTGATCCGGGGGCCACGGTTCCTTGGAGAAGACTGTTTTCCTCCTCTTTTTGTGGTTGGCCTGGGCTCCCACTCAAATGTCTAGGAGCCGGCTGGCCGCGGTGCCTGCGGCAGCCTGTGTGCAGTGCCCGTGGACTCCCTCCGCTGGATCTGAGCTGCCATTGCAGTGGCAGGGAGGTTATTTTCTTGGACTCTCTTTAGTTTGGTGAAGTCTGGACTGGTCTCCCAGTGGAGTGCTCCTGTGGAATGTATTTGGTGAGAACAAATGGAGACCCCAGACAGAGGGCTTCTAACCAAAAAGTTAGCTTCTAGCTAAGTATGCATCATTTAGTCCCGCTCTAGGGGCTTGTAAAATTGGCCCTCTTCATTCACATGAAATGTGCTTTCTGAGGCAGGGTAGAGGATGCCCTTTTGTGTACACAAGTTTAGGGGATTGAACCTTGAAATGCATTGACCAAAACATAGCCCCTACACAATCAAGCCTACTCTCTGGTTATTAAGCCTGAGGAAAATGGGTTTTGTGTGGCAGAGACTATCTTTAGTTTTTCATAGAGGTTTTTTTTTTTTTTTTTTTTTTTCTTCACCCATGCGTAGAGATGAAACAAAAGGAACCACAGTAAAAATGGAACCCATGTGCCCTCCGCCCTCATTCAAACCCGGGCGGCCGTGAAGGGGCAGCAGTGTGGGTTCAAGTCTTGACCCTGCTACTACCCAACTCCTTAACCTGTCTGGGCCTCAGGTTCTTCATCTGTAAAATGAGGAACTGGGCTAGATCAGGGGACAGTCAGATCTAGTAGGAGGACTTGTTCCGGAATGTGCCACAGAGGAAATGCTCTAGGCTCTGTGGACCATGTAGTCTCTGTCCCAGTGATTCAACCCCACCCTTGTAGTGTGAAAGCAGCCAGAGGCCCTAACGTAGAAGAACAGGAGTGGCTGTGTTCCCATAAAAACGTATTTACAAAAAACAGGCAGGGCCAGATTTTGCCCTCCGGCTGTAATTTGCCAGCCCCTGGCCTGGATCATCTCTTGGAGCCCTGAGCTGCCTGCAGAAGTTAGAATGCATGTGACTGTTTCCTAAGTCTGTCAGAGGTAATTTACCTCCCCAAATTTAAGAACCATTCAGCACAGCTGTGTTTTTTCCAGCTCTGGAATTTGGAGTCTGTGATGCAGGCCCCTTCACTAACCTTCCACCGTCTCGACCAACTGGGGTTCCTGGTTCCCAGGAACCAGGGCTGGTGAGGACTTCCTGCTGCTGCCTGTGTCTCTGCGTTTGAGTTACAATTTCTCCTGCGAGGCCAGGGTAGCTGCCGCCAGGAGGAGGGTTGCTGCGTGGGTCCAGCAGGTCCTGCAGGGCCTGGCAGAGCTGGACCCAGCTCACTGCTCTGGCGTTCCTGTCCCCAGGGGCTTCAGGACCCGTGGTGGACTTGGCTGAGGCCTGACTTGTAGAGAACGTGCTTTATTCACACGTATCCCCCTCCCCATTTGGTTCCTCTTCTACTGGCCTGAGGGTTCCTTTTGGAGGATGAAAAGGAGGGAAATATATTTTATATAAGATATATTTTGTGTATGTAAATATTTTATATATAAATATATTATATATATATGTATATATATAAAACCAAGGCCTTTACTCTTTTCCCTGTATAAGAAAATAAGAAACAGAGAAAAGTAGACCTTCTAAAAATAAACACCTTCTATCATCTCAGTTCCTGGGAACCCTGGAAGTCGTTTCTCCTCTTAGAAACCCACTCAGTCAACCTCAGGTGGCCCTCTTGGTGCAGACAGGATCATTTGGAACATGAAAGTTGGCTTTGAATCACATGTCTTGGCAGATGGCAAGGTGAAATAAACTCGGTTTTCCTCTCCTTGGAAACCACTGCTTTACAAAGGGCCCAGCCTCTCCCTTGGAGGAGTTTCCAGCCTCCCCAGCACTTCCTGTGAGCCTGACACTGAGGGTGCAGGAGGGGACCTGCGTGAATGATGACACAGTTAAGGAAAAGCCAAAGCCACAGTTAATTTCAGGGATTTCCCAGAATTACACCTTCAAAGTCATCATGCCTGGATGCTCATAGAAGACTTTTTTTTCCTTGTGAATTTAGGGTGAGCTTGGAGGAGTACCGGTGAAGGACTCAAGGCTTTTATATTCTCAAAGTAGAGGATCCCTTCACGGGTGTACAGTGAAATCCGTCCTCCCCTCTGGGCACCCTGTGTCCACCACTTGCCCTCTGGGTGCCACTTGTGTTTATACCATGTGTTTATAAAGCAGAGGGTGACCTCTACAGCCGAGGCCCGTAAGTGGGGGCTCCCCTGAATATATGACACCGTGTGAAACCAAACCAGAAGCTGGGCGAGCACGGGAACAGGCCGCATTTAAGCCTTGGAAGTACGTCCCGGGCACAAAAGCTGAATCTGTCCCTGGTGCTTTCCTTCAACCCGCCTGCGTTCAGAGTTGTGTCTCTTTTGTCTTGAGGTAGAATCGTTCTCTCTGTCACTACACGTGTATACGTCCAGGCGTCAGCCTGCTTTTTCTTGTGCGCAGCTTTCCCACCTGCTGCCCTGCAGCCTCAGAGCTCATGCCTCACCCCAGCCAGAGCACCCATGCCTTCCCTGGGCCCAGGTCCCCCAGACCCTGGCCCCTTCCTGGCTGGCATTGGGGGAAGATGGCGGGGATGTCACACAGGAGCGGGGATGGGTCTTGTCCCTGCTGCTTGTCTCCTGAGATGCCACCGCCCTCTTCCTAACACTCCCTGTCCTAACACTGCATCCTCACCTCAGAACACCACCTTCTCCTTGACTCTACCTGTCAGGTCACAAAAAGTGCTCCTTTACTGCCCCTCTCTCAAGAAATCACAAAGTTTTCAGGCCCATGAGACCATTCATTTTTAGGAGCATGGAGGCCTCACTTCTCCAGCCTTGGGAGGTGGGGCTCCCACCTGAGCTAGGTAGCCCGGCTGAAAATCCCATCTCTGTCACTTCTTCACTGTGTGACCTGCACAGGTTACTAAGCCCCTCTGTGTCCGAGTTTCTCCATGTATAAAATGGGAGGTGATAATAATAGCTACCTCACCGCGTTGTTATAAGGATAACACATTTGCGCGTGTAAGTTCCTCCGTAAACCCCGGTGGCGTGTGGTGCTCTGGCCTGCCCCCCACTGGGTGGTCCAGGAGACGTAACAGGGAGAGAACTGTGCTACGTGAATTATGGGAGTGCAGGATGAACTGGAGTGTCAGGTCTCGTTCTCCCTTCCCTTGACCTCCATGAGCAAAGCCTGCCTCTCCCAAAAGCTGTTAAAAGAGAATGAGAAGATAAAAGCCCCAGTTTCAAACCAGCCCAAACCCTCATGAAAAAATTGTTCACTTCTCACTTGGAAAAGGGTGTTAATAACTGCAATTAAAAATTAAGTTGGAAGAGCTAGAAATTGCAAAAGGTATCATCACTTTAGGTATCTGAGAGGATACTATAGATGCAGTTCCTTCTGGACTGGTTTTCACTGGCTGGAAGCATAGGGGAGGGTGTCTGGTGTCTCTCATTCACATGTGGATTTCTGCAGGTGCCCAGGGAGTAGGATCTGTGACTGCATTGCTAAGAAACCTACTGCAGGTGACTCCTTGGAGTGGGGGGGTTTATGATTTCTTTCTTATACGTTGCTTATGATTTCCAGTGTCAGAGTTGCAAAGCTGGTTCCTTCCTATCCCCAGATGCAGCCATCTAATAAGCAGCATGTGTTGAGGCCATCTGGCCGGTGGCAACATCACTCCTTAACCTTTCTCTAGAACATGCACTTTCCAACTTTGGGCTGCAACCTTCTCTATCAAATGTGTTCTACATCGTGATCCAATATACACATATCATGAAGTGATACCTGCTCTTAGAGTTTGCACTGCATTCTGGTTTCTTCTATCCTGTTCTCTAAATTTTTTTTTTTTTTTTTTTTTTTTTTTTTTGCGGTACGCGGGCCTCGCACTGTTGTGGCCTCTCCCGTTGCGGAGCACAGGCTCCGGACGCGCAGGCTCAGCGGCCATGGCTCACGGGCCCAGCCGCTCCACGCCATGTGGGATCTTCCCGGACTGGGGCACGAACCCGTGTCCCCTGCATCGGCAGGCGAACTCTCGACCACTGCGCCACCAGGGAAGCCCTAAACATTTTCTTTTAACATACTGGTTAAAACCCTTGATTGGGTCATGACCCATAGTTTGAAAATGGATGTCCAAAAACTGGAGCCTAAGCTAGGTTGTGGTTGGGACTGGATCAGGTCGAGTCATGCTGAGAGGTTTCAGAATTCCAGTAGTATTACCTAAAGGACCTTCTCTCTGTGGGTCACTTAACAAAAGTTTCCACAATTAAACAAAGTTGGCTCTAAGTGAATCAACTTAAACAGGTTTTTTTTTTTTTTTTTTTTTTTTTTTAATTGAGGGACTTTTCAGAGCACTTAAGACAAGCAGTGGTTGGCAGACTAGTTACATCAAGTCACCTGGAAGCATTTTAAAAATACAGATTACTTTTGCCTTCGCCTGACATCCTGAGTCAGCATCTCCAGGAGTGGAGTTAGGAAACTGTGCTCAGAAAAGTCCAGTAAAACATGCCCAGGCGACCCTGACATGCTGCAGGGCTTGGGAGCCACCGTGCGCTGTGGCTGTCCTAAAGGGAGGTCACACATTGCATTTTCCTTTTGTTCTTTTGACTTGGGAACCCCATTTTTGAAGATTTCTTGAAACTAGCGATCTCTGGAACACACTTTGGGTCATGTTTCTTGGTAGTGTTTCTATACTAGGTGTTCCACTGCTTGTTAGGAAAAAAGAGGAAGATGGATCCATTATCTTAAAATCAACAAAAACTGGGTTCCCCCAAAATTTCATAGCAGGGACAAGTCATCCTCTGCCTTTGCCCATTCTGACACAAATGATAGTGATAGAGTTTATTAGAAGCTAACAAGCAAAATCAAACTCATGAGTTATTTTATAGTTTCATTATCCATGCATTTCTCTATCTCTGTGGCTATATAGCTTAAATTTCAAGTCCAAATTTTGCTATTAATATTAGCCAACACTAATGTCGGCCAAACTTGCTTTTGTCTCCTAAGATAATGTGAAAGCCAAATATACCTCCAGAAACTCCAAACTCATGATTGTCCATTACCCAGGCAGTGTTGACACTCTTGAGGGCAGGGGAACTGATTGTTCAGCAACCAATAAGAGCATTGATTATAGAAGTACAAACAATCCTAATTAATGCATTTTGTAAGTATGCTGCTCTTTATAAACGTATATTCACATGCACACGCCCCTCCACCACCTGATTGTTCTTCTCCTTCTACATGGACAAGTGTGAATGCTGGGTGGCTCTGCATGGAGCCTGGGCTCATCCACAGGCGCTCTTCATTTTGGAATCGGCACTTTGGATGAATTTGGTCCCTGGGTAAAAGTGGATAATCCTGCTGCAGACTTGTGTAACTGTAACAACCCTTGTTCTACGGAAACTGCAAGGGAGGGAGAGAGAGATAGCAATTACCGGCAAATGTATCTCTGTTTGTGTAAGTGTGAGTGTGGGTGTCTGTTTTTTTTCCTAAGTTGTGTTACCAAAGGTGATTTTTCTGTAAATATATCTGTTCTGACTTGGAGGTAAAACTGAGTGATGGCCTTTGCTTTAAAATATTGGGCCCCAAGTTCTGTAGACAGTCAGGGGGAGGATAAGGTTTAAAATAAAAATCAAACTCCTCCCTGCTCTATTTACAATTGGTAATACCACTTGAAGAGCAGCAATTTTCTGTAATATATTTAGATACACTATTGTCTCTTTAGATGGTTCACCGAGTCTGTTTTCTAAATCGGGGGCTGGAGGAAGAGGAGTGCGGGGGTAACATTTATTAAGCACCGATGTTATCTCAGATGCTTTACTGACTCTGCCCACACTTACCTCCCGAAATCATGGGCCCCAGAAGGCATTGTATTCAGAGAACATTGAGGCTGAGAGGCCGTGCCCTTCCCAAGTTCAGTCAGTAAATTGCTGTGAACCCACAACCAACCCTGGTGGATCTGTCTGGCTCCAGTGCCGATGCATTTCTCTCCCTGTATCCCCTCCATCTTCTAAAATTCTAAATCACGTCTTCAGTATCTACGTGGTACTGAACTGGGAGATACTGGCCAGCCCAGGCTTCCCCTGTGTGACTGTATGTAGCATACAGCTTGGCCAGTAAGAGACATCCCATTAGAGCTACACTGTACTTATTGCCTCATCTCTGGTTCCTGATGTGCTTGTCTTTCTGATCGCCACATAACTAAAAAGAAGATGGTGCCATTTTGTGTGCCCTTGAACCTGGTGAGTTGGCAGCCTTATTTATTTTGAGGAAGTGGCTGGGTAGGAATTGTCTAGACTGAAATTTCTTATCGTGCAACTTCATGACGCTCTCCTTGGTTTGTGGCTTTTGAATAGTCTTCAGGAGACATACGAAGCAAAAAGGAATGAATTTCTGGGAGAACTTCAGAAGAAAGAAGAAGAAATGAGACAGATGTTTGTCATGAGAGTGAAGGAGAAAGAAGCTGAACTTAAAGAGGCAGAGAAAGAGGTAAGCCATCTGTCCTTGCGTCCGGGGGAGACACAGACGAGACAGGCCTTCGTGCTGCTCTAAGCACTTGCTACACATATTCTATCACACGAGGGGCCTACTAACCTGGTACGAAGAGTAGGGCAGCCAGTCTTATCCCCATTTCACAGATGGTAACATGGAGTGTCATAAAGCTTAAGTTATTTATGCAGTCACATAGCTAGTTAGTAGCAAAGCCAAGACTAAAGCTAGAACTTAGGTTTCCAGACCTCATCCCACATTCCTTGTAACTCCGTATTTCATCAATTTACAAGTGACGAAAACATAAGATTTGCAATTCTGGGACCATTATTGTCTCAGTCTACCAGTCAACTCAGTAAGCTAAACAGTGGAGGGCCCTTCGCCCCTGTCTGATGGAGGACGGGCTCTGTCTGCCATGTCTGTGCTCTGGCTTCCCTCTGGGACGCACACCCCTGGCTCCAGTGTCCCACTGACTCTAGTTCCCCACGCCCAGCCCAGGGTAGCTGCATCCTAGAGGTTCCCATGGACTTCTTTTTTATTTCTAAAGAAGTGGTTTTTTTTGTTTTCAGTACACGGGCCTCTCACTGTTGTGGCCTCTCCCGCCATGGCTCACGGGCCCAGCCGCTCCGCGGCATGTGGGATCTTCCCGGACCGGGGCACGAACCCATGTTCCCTGCATCGGCAGGCGGACTCTCAACCATTGTGCCACCAGAGAAGCCCAAGAAGTGTTTATTGATTATTTGAGTTTTATTTTGAGAAGTTTCTTGAAACACAGAGTATAGTTTTTGGTGTATCACTTTTGATATGGAACAAAGTTGTTTCTAATAATTAAGCACACAGACACACAATTAAACTATCACTTTAAAATATTTTAAGCACACAAAATCTGCCTAAAACTGCACAGATGAAAGTATATTTCATTATAATGTACCCATTATTTAAATTAAACGAAGAACTTAATTTAGTTGCCATTAGATTAATGAAGTGTGGAAACTTTTAAGGTCACTTGATTAAATGTAAATGCATCCTTTTTACTTATATTTGTTTCTTATATGTAATACCCTAAATACACGGCTAAACGTGTGCATAGAATATTATAAAATGAAATAACAACGCATATTTTCAGATGTACAGATTATTTCACATTATGATGAGTAGTAATTTGATCTCATTTTAAGTAATATTTTCATTATAATAAGATACAGTTTTAGCAGAGTTCAGAATTAAAAAGTCAATTCTCTTCCGATTTTAAAATGACCCAATTAATTCTTTAACTAACTGATATAGCTCAATGAATATTACTCATTTTACCCTGTTAAAAGATAAACTGAGGGACTTCCCTGGTGGTCCAGTGGTTAAGAATCCGCGCTTCCACTGCAAGGGGGCACGGGTTCGATCCCTGATCAGGGAACTAAGATCCCACATGCTGTGCAGCGTGGCCAAAAATTAAAAAAAAAAAAGATAAACTGAGGCACATTAAAATTTATAAGAGTTTATCTGAGCAAATATCATTTGGAATCAGGCCCCATGGATTTCTGCTGTTAACAGTCACCCCAATGAGAGAGAGCAAGAAATAGGTTTGCCTTTGATGGTAGATAATAAGAAACTTAGAGGTTATTTAAATAGCTAAGTATTCACCCTAGTTTTGCTGCAGAGAAAAGAAAGTTGAGCCTTATTTCCTGGTGGCTTTAAGTATCAAGTTGAATGCTAGGTAAAAATTCTAGAATTATCTAAATAGTAAGGATTTTTCCCTCCCTCCCTCCCTCCCTCCCAGTTTTTTTTTTTTAATATAAATTTATTTATTTATTTTTGGCTGCGTTGGGTCTTCGTTGCTGTGTGCGGGCTTTCTCTAGTTGTGGCGAGCGGGGGATACTCTTCGTTGCGGTGTGTGGGCTTCTCCTTGCGGTGGCTTCTCTTGTTGCGGAGCACCGGCTCTAGAGTGCAGGCTCAGTAGTTGTGGCTCACGGGCTCTAGGCGTGCGGGCTCAGTAGTTGTGACCCACAGGCTCTAGAGCACAGGCCCAGTAGTTGCGGTGCATGGGCTTAGTTGCTCCGCGGCATGTGGGATCTTTCCGGACCAGGGCTCAAACCCGTGTCCCCTGCATTTGGCAGGTGGATTCTTAACCACTGCGCTGCCAGGGAAGCCCCCTTCCAGTTTTTGTTTCTACATTATGATAATTTTCTAAATTCAGTTTGTCAAGGGCCAGAAATTTCTCCACTTACTCTTCTTATTTGAATAGTATGGATACATATATCTGTAGTCACTGTGTAAGTCTCTAAGTAAATATAGATTATACTTTTCAAAAAAGGACCAGAAGTAAAGAACTTTTCTTACCACTAGGGTGAGTTTCTTATTAGGAGCATGGATAATTTTTATTTTCTTCTTTATGCTTTTTACAATGAACACGAATTTTATTATCAGAAAAAGTGCACAGAGGTTCCCCTCAGTGCTAAGGGATCCAAGTTTCAACAGTGTGTAGGGCTCCAAGGGATGCTTTTCACCACCTCGGCCTGGCTCAGCACCAGACGGTACCTCACTCGTGTAACTAAAGCACGGGCAGCGGCACACACACGTTCTGCTTCTGAACGGATCCAGGTAGCCTTCCTCCACCAAGCTTGTCTTCCTCCTCTTCTCTCCAGCTCCACGAGAAGTTCGACCTCCTAAAGCGGACACACCAAGAAGAGAAGAAGAAAGTGGAAGACAAGAAGAAGGAACTGGAGGAGGAGGTGAACAATTTCCAGAAGAAGAAGGCGGCAGCTCAGTTGCTACAGTCCCAGGCCCAGCAGTCTGGCGCCCAGCAAACCAAGAAAGACAAGGATAAGAAAAAGTAAGCGGGTGTCACCCCCATGCAGCGGGGCCCTCTAACAGTTTATTCCTCTTGCATGTCTCTACTTTTCCCATTTACAGACTGGAAACTGGTCTCTTACCAGAAAGATAAAAGGAAGAATTTTCTCTACAGTGCAGGGGAGACGACAAAGGTTTTTAAAGTATTTCTAAAGGGTACACAGACACTAATTTATAAAACTTGACCACACGATCAAGCAATCAGGACTGGAGTAACCTGTCATCTCCAGTAGTATCTTCTGCACCAACACTAGGACTCTTGAGAAGACAGTGCATTTCTCTTCACTACTCTCTGGAGACAATCCTCACGGCTCTTGATAAAGAGCATCCTAAAATTATGATTCTTAGAATTATTTTTTTATTCTCTGTCGTAAGGCTTAAGAAGCCAGTCACTGAAAGTCTTGTTCCCAAAATGAAAGATTTGGAAGAACTACTAGTGGCCGCTAGTTTTCCCTCTAAATTCCACAAGATGATGAATTGTTTTATTGTGAAAATGGGATCAAAATGCCCGTTAAGACACCTCCACCAATTCTCAAGACACACCTGTACCCGCACAAATTTTTTTTTTAAATATGGCCTTGAGTTAATGTGCCAAAGGGTCAGATTCTGCTTTTGAGTTGTCACTTCTATGATACTCCAATAGCAGCGGCCTGAATCCAGTGGGAGATTTGGGCCTTCCTTGAAATTCTGCTGTGATTTGAAGCTTTACATCAAATCACGTGAAAGACTAGAGGGTGCCATTTTATGACAATTACTATTGGTTTGACAATAAGCACAGTGGTCAATAAGATACCTTTGAAGAAAACCTTAGTGGTAGCTGGGTGGTGAGCCCATGGATGCCACCCTGCTTTGTCTGTTTAAGGTGTGGTCCTCTGAGGGCGTGTTTGAGGATTCCTGCTCTTCATCCTTAGATGCTAAGGTTCTAGGGCAAAGGCTGACAAGTAAACAATAAAAATGTTGGTACTGGAGTAGGCAGAGAATTACATTCTGAGACGTATATGGCAGATAGGATTGAGCCTGCACAGTAATCAAGTCCTGTCCCGGGGGAGTGAGCTCGACAGTGGTGTTCACTTAATCTGAGTGAACGTGCAGACTTGTGGCTGAGGAACCTTGTTACGTTTCCTGTGGTAGAAACCAAAATGCACTGCTACAGTGACGTACAGAGAAAGTTTGAAATTCTACTTTGCAAACCTTGACTTTCCAAGCTCTGAGCCAGCAGGAAATGTATGAAGAGAGCAGGGGAGCAAGCAGATTTTCTAAGCAATAGAAAGTAGTTGGTGTAGGTGAGCTGTGATTTGAATGGGGTTGGTACAGACTCACGTGGTCAAAGGACTCCAGGGGCCGAAAATTTAGTTATGCTGGATTAATTCTGAGAGTAACAACTGCCTAGATTATAATCCAGTTCAAGAAAGCACTTTGTAGCTACACATGTTGGGAGAGCATCAGTCACTAATGGTGACGTTCCCCATGCAGATTCAGAGATTAGTGACTCTTCCAGGGAAGACAAAACGAAAGCCATTTGGCATTATTCCTTGGTGGTGTGTGTGTGTGTGTGTGTGTGTGTGTGTGTGTGTGTGTGTGCACAGCTATAAGCATGAATGAAACAGGAAAAAGCTGCTGACTCACGGTTTAGGAAACCCAAAGTCGAGTTCTTCTTACCCTGAAGCACTAAAGTGCATAAAGGTACATGTTTTAGAACTTAAAATGTTTATAGAAGACCAGCAATGTTCCAAGGATATTTCACGTATACTGGATGTGCCTTTAAGCAATAAAAATTCCGAGAGCTGACCAGTATTGTGCCTCCATTTAAAAAAGTATCTAATAACAGACTTCTCCGTGCAAGGAGGTTTTTCTTGTCCTATAGAACATTTTAGGTTATTTTCTTCCCAGCCTTGGGCCTTAGCAGTGTATAATGCATTTCAAGTTTACATGAAGTGTATGCGAATTCTATTTTAGCCTTATTTATACATTCTCATTTATTATTAATGGAATTAGACTTAATTTAGTGAGCAGTAGTCACCAGATTTTGTGCCTGACAAGGGCGCGTACTTTTCGGTAACTTCTATGTTCTTAAGCTTTTCCACACTTTTCCATTTGAACAGTGAAAGCAGTTGCCAGTTGGAGGCCTGAAGTGTCAAAGTTAAAAAATGCCAGTGGAGAGTTTTGGTTAGAGAGGACCACAGACAGACAGTAATCAGGGTAACCAGAACAGTACTTGGAAAATAAATGGGAGGCTCTTTCCTCCTCGTGTAGCTGGAGGAGAGGCTGGAGTCACCACACTTCGCTTAGGAGCTGCTCCAGGGAGAGAGTTTAAAAAGAGATGCGTATTGATTCACCTGCCATGCTTCCACCTCAGAGCTTCACTTCGTTTTTCTAATAGTTTTAAATTCCGTTTTTTCTATTCTAATGACACGCTCCCTCTTTAACATAGGTAAGGCTTTGTACTTCTCCTTGACCTGTTAGTGGCATGAGAGCATATAACATTTCCTAAGATTACAGACAAGGTAGAACTAACCCTGGCACTGCCATTAGCTGGACCCCCACCTCCTGCCATCTCTGGCCACTAAGTCACTTCCGTTGTTTGCGGCTACACCTCAGTGGTGGGAATGCCCGAGGTTAAGTTGTTCGGTAGTTGTTCAGTGTTCATCTTTTCTGAAAACTTTGCACAGTTGCCAGCCAGCAGTTTGCTGGTTAAGATGAATCCATTCCAAAAAGAAAGTTTTAAAAATCTATCATTTTAAAACGGTACCTGGCATCTGATAACTATAGTTTATACAATCATCCACTCATCTTTTCTTTTTTAAAAGAATATTTTGATTCTTCCTAAGGAATGAAGTTGCATGTTTTGGACTTGCCTCAAATTAGACATGTGAATCTTTGTACCTAGGATGGGGAAGGCTCCGGGCATTGCTTTAGCTGTAACCATATAATGATTGTCCTTTCTTTTTTCCCTCCCAAGTAGATTAATAGCATGTCCTCCATCCACTATATTCCAATCCCCAAGTTAATTGTTGAAAGACATTTATTGTATATTCAGTACCGATGTGATGCCCAAATCTAATAGATAATGGTTTTGTGTTATTTGAGAAGATGAAAGTCAAACAGCAAATCCTTTCACTAGAACATGTAGTGGTTTCAAGAAGTCACTCATGAATTCTGAATTACCTGCAAATGGAAACTAACCACGTGTTCTTTACTTCAATATTAAAATTTTGCTTTTGCTTGTCATGTAGAATAGCTTACTCAAATTTTTGGTTTTAATTTCTGTCAATTCCATAATCATTGCATGAGCATTCACCATCACCGAATGCTGGTACAGGCGCTCCTAATTTTCCTTCTTTTAATTTATTATTATTTCTAACTTTTTTGTTTTGTTTTTTAACTTGCAGTGCAAGCTTCACATAAAGCCTGGCAAGCCAAGGATGGTCCGCATTCACCTGCTTTTGCAGTAATATTGTATCTCTGCCATCTGTGTCCTTTTATTTTGTTTTATTTTTATTTTTTTCCCTTTCCCAGACACCATATAACTATTAACTCATTTTGCTGAATGTTGTTCGGTGGTGGAAAATGATAGAACAAGGGGATAACAGCAAAAGCTATGTGCAGCCGGACTTTGTTTCTGGAAAGCAAATGATTTGCTTTTTATGCCTGCTCAGAGTGGCGGCAGGAAGCATGCCTGTTCTGTTACTTTTATGTTGCTTTGGACCAAGGGAAGGAGGCTAAATTGCTACAGGTACGTCTGACAGGAAAACTTTTCACCGCCTCGGCAGCTGACTATAAACCTGAATAGCCATGACAACTTGCTCTTCTTGATGATTCGTCTCCATGACGCAAAAGGCCCTGAACTCCCTCTGTCTCTTCTCCACACCTGCCCCGAACCAAGGTAGCTTTGTATGTAGGCAGAACGGTGGGTAAGCTTTACCTGACTTTTACCCTCGTGTGGATTTTTTTATTACTATAATAACATTATTTGGCCTGGGTTGTGGGTCTGTTCAGACTGACAGTCTCCTCTTATGGCTTTAAAAATGTGTCTGAACCCCTGTGTCTCAAATCCTGGCCAAGTGAGGTGGTAATAAGAAAATGATGAGTCCGTTCCCGTGTATCAGGGCAACCTTGGCCCTCTCACAGATAGCCCTCTCCAAGGCTGGATCATACAACCTTGTTTAGTAGAAGAATCTTCTACTAAGGATGATGGGCTTTCCACAACCTGCTTACTACTTACAAGATCCAGTCTTTTCATAAACACACCTAAATCTGCTCTCAGTAGGCTGAGAGAGGAGGGCCTAATGACTGATTCCAGGATATCGAGTGCTTCTAATAACAGTTTTCAATAATTATGAGGAGAAAATTTCCAGAAATATTTAAAATAGAAAATCTGTTACAAACTGTATCATCTGCAGCACAAGTTTGAGGGGGCCTTGTCAACTTAAGGTAGGAACGGGAAGGAACATAATATAAACCCACAAGTCAAGAAAGCAGAAATTCAGCTTCACATCCAGTTTCCTTGCGTAGTCTCTTTTTGATATTTGCAATAAAGGCATGAAGGAATAGAACAGCTGGTCTTTCAAATCCAGTTGTCTTGAAGGAATTTCCTCGCCTTTTCCTTCACGAAGACTAGCTCTACCTGCTCTTTGCGTTTAAGGCCCAGTGCCCCATCAACAAGGGTTAGGACTTAACCATATGGCAGGACATAGACTACATGCCAAATTTGTATGGAAAAGGGCATATCTAATTTCTTTTCTGTACTTTTCCTTTTTGAGGCTTATCCTTTCATTTCCTTGATTTTTTTCCCCCTCTAATAACAAGATACTCGCAGCTTTCTCTCTAACTCTGTAGTCTCCTGTTTCTTACTTGAAAGAATAACATTTCTCATGAACCTGGTACTTCACCTCTGCATTTTCCTTTTGGCCTTCACTAGTCATACATTAATCAAATAGGATAGAATACACACACTTTTTTTTTTAAATTAATAAGTCTCTAGTTGATTCCAATGAAGACTTTTTTCCCTTCTCTTTATCCTCAACCACACTATTATGGGACAGAAGGAATGGTCGTCCATGAACTGATTTAGGCTGAATTAGGCAAAGTAAGAAATCAGTTTCATGGAAGCCGAAACTAAGCTGGGATACAAACTGCAAACCAGAAGCAGCAATAGTGATATAAAGACAGGCTTAGGAGCTACTGGACCAATGTTTTTGTTTTTGCTTTTGCTTTTTTAATGATTCTAGTCTGAAGCTGGCTGTTAGGCAGCATGCTGATTCTAACCATGGGCCGAGTTTGCTCAGATGCTGTGCACCAGACCGAAGCTTGAATACGTGTTGTATGCTTGTTCCAGCCATTGCTTGTGTGAGCATTTTCGTGCCTTGTAACAGGAAATACACTTCTAAATTCTAAAAATGCATCACTTTAAGATTTTCATTTTACATGCATCACTAAAGCCTTTTTAAAGTGAGCCTAGCCACGAAAGGCATCCAGCTGACTTTTTGATTCCAAGATTGTTGATTGATTGGATTGATATTATTTTTCCCAT
This sequence comes from Physeter macrocephalus, assembly GCF_002837175.3. Lineage (NCBI taxonomy): Eukaryota > Metazoa > Chordata > Mammalia > Artiodactyla > Physeteridae > Physeter > Physeter macrocephalus. The sequence goes on from NC_041220.1 coordinate 67,560,620, forward strand.
TAAATTTTTCACAGAAAAATAAATCATATGGAAACTCAGGGAATAAAAAGTCAAAGAAAACATATAAAAGCTTTTTTAAAAAAATGCGTTGCTTCTGAACTTTTTTCTGCCCCTGCTCCCTGGCCCTGTTTGGTTTGTTATTGCTGCCCTCTCTTCTTTCTGTATCTGTGCCTTTTTTCACAGTAGTCCTTGGCTCTGCACGGAATAAATGATACCCTCAAATCTAATTGGATGTACTTTCGCCTTTGCATGTAAGTACGGCAGTAAAAAAACTTTGAGACCTTTTTGACTTTTTACAATTAGAGAAACAAATGGGATAGGTGGATTTTTTTTTTTTTTCCCTGGAGGGGGGTAGGGAGGTATTGGTTTGAGTAGTCTTTGTTTTTTTTTAAAAAAACAAACAAAAAACCTAAATATATTTAAAATGGCTCACATTTATATCTTTTTTACAAGAAACACAGAGATTTGACTTTTCCTTGATATCAGTGTGCAAGTCAGAAATTACTAACCCCAGTCTGTGTTCTACACAGCATTGTGGGTTCATTGGATATTACAGAGGGTCCTTGGTTTTTTTGGTTTTTTTTTGTTTGTTTGTTTTTTAGCGTTTCATTTTTTTTTTCTAGGTTTTTTGTTTTGGTTTGGTGTTTTTTGTTTTCTGACTGCACCACGTGGCTTGTGGGATATTAGTTCCCCGACCAGGGATTGAACCTGTGCCCTCGGTAGTGAGAGCGCGAAGTCCTAACCACTGGACTGCCAGGGAATTCCCAGAGGGTCCTTGGTTCTGACTGTGTACGTAAAGTTAGAATGAGAAACTACTACCTTTCACTAGAGAAAAAGCAAGAGGAAAAAATTTTTTTTATGCTAGTCTCCCTTTATGATTGCTTAATTTTTGGTGATCTTGGTTTAATGGTCTTTTCCTTGTTCTAACTACTGGCAGGGATCACCTTTTTTATTTTTTTTTGGCCAGCTCTTGCTGGCCTCCCCACATCTTTTGTTCAACCGTAATGACCATCTTTTTGCTTCTTCTGGACCTCAGATACCCATAACAGTTGTAAGTGCGGTAGGATGTGATGGAAAAGCACTTAGGAGAATTTACTGGCAGTTTAGAGACTATGTTTTCCCAACTTAGGCTCTTTATTAATTGGTCAAGGTTTTGTCCAGAAAGGGCACCTCAACCAGAGGAACATTTAACAAAATGCTGGGCACAGGTTACTCACCTTCCTTCTCTGCTTTGTGATCTCACCAGCAATAACACTTCATATCTTGTGCACCTCAAAGACTTGGTTTCCTCACTTTCTTGACATATCCATAAGTGTTTCATATACAAACTGTTGAGTCGGGTTTTTCAGCTGTTACCAACCCATGTCATACTGTCTCTGTGTGGTCCTACCAAAACTATCCATTCAGATCCCTTTGCTTTCCCATTTGCAAGTGTCTGAAGTTGTCAAGTCTCAGCTTCCAGAAGTCTCGGTTCCATTGACAGGATACATATGTGATGACTCTTTAGGGGAAATGATGACGTACAAAGTCTAGATTGTATGTAGGTATGAAGGGAATTTTTAAAATAAGTTGAAGATTAAGCTGTGAACAGCATTAGAACTTTGTCTATTTCTTAATTTTAAAATATGCTGATATGCCTTAAACTGTAGTTGTAGATCATTGTCATTTTGCTGTTTGAAAATAACCAATGTGTTTTTAAAACTGTTGTGTAATCTACTTTCAGTGTTAATGCAGAATTGTCATATATGTAAACTGCATGTTAGACACTTGTCTTTTTTAAAAAACTAAAATAATTGTATTAATGTGAAGCATATCATTTTTTCAAGTATGAAAGTAATCACTTAGCAAACTTGCTTGGTAATTTGGTGTCTGTTAAGGTAGGAGAGTGGCGGACAGGTAATCTATGCATATATCACTAGTGCCAAGACATAAAGTGGGGGAAAATATATTTTTACCCAAACATTGTGTGCCCTTTTGTGAGTTCTTTTTAGTCACTGTTTGATATGCATATGTACACATGCTTATAATACTGGATAAAAGAAATAGGGATGAAAGAGTCTCGTGTTTTCCTACCTTGTCTGGACTTCAATTGCTACCATCTGGGCAGCACCAGCTCCTCCAAGATGCTTGCCACGTGATGTCCTGTACGTCGTATTACTGTCTCTGCCACCCTCTCCCCCTGACTCCTGTCCCCTTCCACCCTGACTAGCGCCCCACTGCCCCAGCCGAGGCGTCCTCTTCTTCCCTGGCCTCCGGTGCTGGCGCGGCTGCTCACCCCCCAGCTGGGCTTGAGGAAGTCATCCCTTTACTGACACACTGCTGTTCTTTCACAGTTTGTTGTAGAGAAGCTCCTTTTTTTTTTTTTTAAGCCTTTTAAGAATCAAATTTGAATCTGAACCTTTCTTTTTTCTCTTCTGTAGCTTCTTCTTTATGTAACCATCCTGTTGACAAGCCCTACTCTCTCCTAATGGACATAGAGCATTAGAAGAGCAGGAGCTGTCTGTTCACCCGTGTTGGGGAAGAGTTACCTCATTTCCACCATCGCCTCCTATTCTTTTAAAGTCTGGGTCAAATATTGCACTGCTGTTTGTATTTGTCAATGTCTGTTTACAAACCACTGCCCATAGTGGTTACTTAAGTGACTCATCACCACCAAAAACAGTAATACCTAATACTACTACTTAAAAGGAAATTGAGTGAAACAGAGAACTTGGGCCAAAACCCAAGGTAGCCCTGTGTTGGGATCCTCTTGCTTAGCTGTCATGTTCTTGAAGCTGCTGACCCAAGAACTCACGGACTGAAGACAGCATGGACCCTAATCTGAGGGTCCACAGACTTGATCTCATGTAAACTCCAGACCTCTGTCCCATGAGTGACATTATGAACAGCCCTATCAGGACCCTCAACCGTCAATCAGGTCATAAGATTGGGGCAACAATTTTCCTTCCTTTTGTTAGCTTTATGGGTTGTTTTGAAGTTTGGGATTTTTTTTCTAAACATTTGATATTGCATGAACAAAGATGGCTGCATTTTTTTAATTTGGAGTGTTCTATTGATACAATGTTTTTATTTTTCAGCTGACCGTCTGCCTCTTGAGAGAGAGAAGTGGGCATCCTTCCTTTAAATTCAGGAACCATTGTTGTTTTATTTGACTCTTTTTCTGTTACCTGCACCCCTTTATATAAGTTTTTGGGGTTTGGGATTCTGTTTTGGAAAAAAAATTTTTTTTCCTACTTAGCCAGTTCTGTTTTATGTATTGGTTATTCAAACTTAGTTTTGGTATCAAAATTATGCCAATTTTAAGCTCCAGGGAAAATTTAAATGAAGTTTTAAGTCACAGAATTCTGTTTAAGATGCTCTCCTCATCTCAGATACAACAACAACAACAACAAAATCCCTGTGCTGTCACTGGGATTTTGACCTACAAGTCTTACTCATGTTTAACATGTGCCAGTGTTAGGCGGATGACTTTTCTGCCTCTAGGACTCAGTTTATATTTAAAGGTACCTTAAAATAACTTTCTGGCCCATCCCTGCCTTTTTATTTATTGCGAAGCTCTTCTTTACCTTGTGTCCAGAGTTTTTGTGTCCTGGACCATGGAAACAAACCCCCGACAAGTACATATCTTGTCCCAGACAACAGCAACATTAACTTAACGTTGGTTCTGATCAGGTGGCTTACTCCACTGTGTCTGCAAAAAAAACAAAAAAAATCTGCTGGAAATCACTTAAAATACACCCCCACGCAAACGCACACACTTCTGCCAGTTGAGTCTGTGAGTTCTAATGCTGACTCGTTTGTGACAGGCTATTTTATTAGCAGCCACCTCTTAGGTGCAGCTTTTGTAGTCAAGGTACAATTTTCAAATTCATTTCTATTTTAAGGCACGAGCACGCATTTTAAGTTAACTTTTCATTTCATTACTTGTCAATAGTCTTATTTCCATCATTTTTTAGCCCCATAGTAGGTGGATATTGGTGGCGTGAATTGCATTTGGTGAAGATCTTAGGAGTGTTCCCTTGTATTTAAGAATGGTAACATATGCTTCTGTTGAAAGGTGAAATGATGAAGCAACAGTCCTTGCTTCCTGAATCATTTGATTCTTGGAAGAGGTTACTTAGACCAATTGGAGGCGCTTGCTGGCAAGGGGCCTTCTTTACTTAGAAAGACACTATTATTAAATGCAATAAAATCAGATTCATCTGAGCCATTAAATGATTAAAACAGAGTCAAGAACCATCCCCTCCATACTACAGTGTAATCTGTAAGGATAGAAAGTTGCTAACGATGTGAGCGCTGGTTTGCGGGTGGATGGTGGGTATCAACTCGTTAACTGATGCTACAGCATGACATACTGTCAGTTTTGTAAGTTAAACACAAACATCCTATTGTGTGAAGAAACCACTGTGATTACTAAGTACAACAATTGGATTTATTTTTAAACTCTTTTTAATATTTTAATATCAACTTTACCCTATCACTCATATTTTAAAAGTAAATTCTGCATCAGATTGTAGACATTTTTTGGGCAATATTTAAAAAGAAAATTAGGCAGTATTTTTTTGTTTAAGTAGAGAAATGTGTAATCTATTTCTGCTATTCCCTTTTTAGTCTTCAGGTTGGAGGAAATGTAATGGTAATCATCTTAATGGGAGGGGCGAGGGAACTGGCTATTACACGCAGGTTGGCCTCTGTTCAGTTATCTAGGGAAAGTGGATAACAGACACCACTGGCCAAGTACACAGCTATCCTCCATTGATTTGGCATTTTACTTAAGGTGGTTCCTTTTCTCAAGTGTTGATAAAACTGGTAGGTTCTCAAGTCCTCTTGGCTGACCAACTAAGAGATACGAATAATAAAAACTACTCGCTTATCCCAAGATAGATTGCTGAAAAGCAGGGAAAACTGAGACATCTGAACCTATTTCTATTGGTGATAGGCTTTTTATTTTTCATACAGTCTTTAAAAAAAAAACACCTTACTTGACTTCAGATACAGACTCGGCCTTATTGCTGAAAAGTGTAGGCTAGATGGTCGACTTGAGATAGGCACAGCACATGTATAAAGGAGAGACCTGATCTGAATTAGTATGTGCTGAGCTGGGTCAGGTAAAATTAGGTCATCTTCCCAATAGGCTTGACCATACTTTTTCCCATCAACTGTACCTAAACGTCCTTCTTAGTTATTTTGGTTATTTTTCTGCCTGTCATTGTCCCAGCTTATGGGTAAAAGTTCTGGGTATCTGAAAAACTAAGTACATAATTTTCACTGTATTTAAATGATATTTCTATGCAAAACCTTTTGCTTTGCAGATGACTGTCATCTTTCCACCCTGGAGACTGACAGTGTTGGCAATGTGGCTCATTTTGAAGATCCTTGTACTTGAATCCTTAAGACCATGGTATTTAGTCCTTGAGACTGATACCATCTGGCTTTCAGATCAATCTCTAGCAAACAACTGGCACCCTCAGGGCTGGTGTAGAGGTTGAATGTGTTAATCTAAAAAGACTAATTGCGAGCCTATCTGCTCACCTCGCTTTCCAACCTTCCTATTCTGACAGGTAGCTGTTTACAAATGAGATCTTTTGGTTGTTAGTGGAACATCGTGGGAGGTACAGATGAAGTCTTCACATCTGCCTCACATCAGTTATTTGCATGCTGTGAGTTGAATGGCATTTCAGTCCACTATGGAAACTTCCTTTCAAAATCATGGCACCTAAATCAGAGGAGGCAGAGGCTATTATTACAAGGTTGGTCCCTGTCAAAAAAAAAAAAAACTTGGGTATGGCGGGGAGGGTGCAGAATAACATTCCACGAAGAACTCCACTTAACCATGCCTTCTCTGCACGGTGTGTTGAGAATGCTGAAGAGTTGTTGTAGTTCTAGCTCTCCTTGCCCTTTATTTATATCCATCCATCTTTCCCACCCCCCCCAAATACTTTTTTTTATTCTATATACTGCACCAGGCCTACATTAGGTACTGTGGATGTAGCCACGCACTATGAATTGCATGTCTCTCTGCATACCTCAAACACGGCAAATTCTGAGGGTAAACAGAAAAGGTAAGCCCTTTCTATGCTAAATTGTGAAAGAGACAGTATTCTGAAAAGCAAAACCCACCCCCACCCCCAATTGCTTTTCAGTGGTTTCTTTCTTAAGGTTGCCCTTCTTTCTGGAGGGTCCTCTTGCTAACAAAATAAGCTGTTTCTGAGAATGAGAAACCAGTTCACTGGGTCTATGCTTTTCTACACTGCCGTACTGTTGTGTAACACAATAAGGTCAACAGTTTTGGCATCTGATCTGCTATGAAGGTTGTACTTAAAGAGTCAAGAGATATGGAGAGGTTCAGCCTCCTGGAAACTTCAACACTAGTGTTTTGTGCTCTCTTCAGATTTCTCTAATCAAGAGATGGCACAGGGAGAGTTATGTCTGTGTGCTACACATGGGTCTTACATCATAAAAACCACTGCAGATGGTCCCTGACTTAAGATGGTTTGACTTACAATTTTTTGATTTTATGATGATGTGAAAGTGATATGCATTGAGTAGAAACCATATTTCTCAATTTGGATCTTTTCCTGGCCTAGCAATATGCAGTTTGGATGCTCATTTTGCTGGGCAGTGGCAGCGAGCTACAGCTCCCAGTCAGCCAATGCAATCACAAGGGTAAACAACTGATACACTTAGAACCATTGTTTTTCAATTCAGTGTTCAATAAATTCCATAGAATATTCAATACTTTATTATAGAACAGACTTTGTGTTAAATGATTTTGCCCAACTGTAGGTTACTGTAAGTGTTCTGAGCACATTTGAGGTAGACTAGGCTAAGCTATGATGTTCAGTAGGTTAGATGCATTAAATGCATTTTCGACTTAAGGATATTTTCAACTTAAGATGAGTTTATCGGGATGTAACCACACTGTAAATAAAGGAAGGTCTGTAAACTCATCAGTATGGTGAGGGAAAGCTTTCATTTTAACTCCTTAATGCAAGCTGTGCTACAAAGCCTGTACTTCATCTTTTCTGTCCTAATGATTGGTCAAATCCAGCTCAAAATGAAAGCAGCAAGCTTTTGGGAGTTGGCTATTTTCAAGTATTCGCAATCGTATTTCGAAGTTATCTTGCAGGACCAAACAATTGAACAAGTATTAGGATTTTTAATTTGTAAAACTTTTTTTTTTTTTTTTTTTGGTACGAGACATACTTAGCCACCATCTGTCCCAAACCACGGCAGATATTGCTAATTTCCCTCAGTCCCGCATGCACAGGCCTCCTATGGCTTAAGTGATGTGAACTTGTAACTGCAAATGATGCTGATGCATTGCTTAGCAACAAGAGGTGAGTGCTCAACGGCTCATTCCCACACTGTAAGCCCAGTTTCTCCCTGAAACTTAAAAAGATGTTCTATTTTTCTAAAAGCACCATCTAGGGCTTCCCCGGTGGCGCAGTGGTTGGGAGTCCGCCTGCCGATGCAGGGGACACGGGTTCGTGCCCCGGTCCGGGAGGATCCCACATGCCGCGGAGCGGCTGGGCCCGTGAGCCGTGGCCGCTGAGCCTGCGCGTCCGGAGCCTGCGCTCCGCAACGGGAGAGGCCACAACGGTGAGAAGCCCGCGTACCGAAAAAATAAAAGCACCATCTAGTGGCCAAAGCTCAAAACATAAATGAGCACGGGAGACATTCTCCTGTTAATACAATTTAAAGACTAGTTTCAACAATTTTGGAGGCTTTAGAAATAACAATTACATGTTAGACAAAACATTGTATCTCAAAGCTTTATCCTTTATATTTGATGTCAGAAATTGAACCTTGTTAAAAATTCTTGGCTATGTGGACAATAATCTTCAACCTGCTATGTCCCAGGATGGTTGTGAGGACACCTGGCACAGTATCTTCCCTTTCCAGTTGAAAATGTACAAACTACCTTAAGGATGAAGATAAGAAGGCTCCCCATTATGCTTGCTGAGCATCAGTGGCTTTAATCACATTGTGCTGTTTCGGGCAGTAATGCTCAAGGACAACTTACTTTCTTGTTTCAGGAACTCCAAAGGAGTGAATTAGAAATCCTGAAAATCCAGGTATGTAAAGAGAATAGAGAGATACATACGTGTTGGTTCTAACAACATAGGAGAAAAGGAATAATACTTCTTCGCAGGCAGACGCCAATGTCTTAACTCCCTCAACAGCAGGAATGTAGGCTCAGATTCTCATCAGCTTGGTCAAGTGAGGAGCTATGCTATAGCTTCTTTCAGAGCCAAAGGCATGGTGTCAGGAACATTTCTGACAAATCGGTTATATCAGTCTTTTTAACTGGCATTTGAGAGCACTCTCCTTTCCCAGCCCTCCCCTCCACACTAATGTAAGACATCATCTGCAGAAAATTCAGTTCTCCACAGATAACCAACTTCAACCCTGAAAGACAGGTTAATTATTCAGCTACTCCTAGTAAGAGCTTCAAGAGCTAGAGCATGCACTTTCACTTCTGTTGAATGGAGGATTAGAGAATAACTAATTTCTCCCATCATGTTTATTCCCTTGCCTTTGCAGAGCCTTTGTGGAATAACAGGTTTCCTTACCACCAGGAGGCACCAGGCAATTGTGATCCATAAAGCTCAAGTTTCCAAATCTTGGAAGAGAGTAATTGTGGTGTGATGCCAAGATTTAAGACAGGTATCTTGGGACAGGCTAATGAGATAGTTTGTGGTAAAACAGGATCTAATTTAACAGTAGGAACATTCGTAATGAAAAGTTCCACACTGTTCAAGAATGTTTTGCTTTTTTCTGTCTCAGTCCGTGAGTTCAGGCCCCAGAGAGCCAAAGTTCTCCAAGAGCTCATGGTAGCTCAGGTCTCTGGGACAGTGGCAGGGAGATGTAACTGAAAGGGTGCTCAGGAGGGGCTGGTCTCCAAAGTACTATCATTTAACTGATCTATGGGTTAAAATAAGCTTTGAGGCATGAGACCTAGCAGCAGCCCAACCATTCCAATTCAGTTTCCCATGAAAACAATACTTTTTTCCAAACGGATTTACCATTCATTTTTTATTAGAAAGCCTCAAGATCAAGAAATTAAAATATTATTTCTAACTTCTGTACAATCTGTAGCAGCTGGGCCACAAATGAAATATTCTGATTCTAGACTCAACTTTATCCCTAGCTTTCTACATAACAAAAATGTTCCTCATTTGTTAAGTAAGTGGAAGTGGACGGGGGGTTAAGTAGCATTTATTTTAATGATGAACATTTGTAGTTGTGGACTTCCTGGAGCTCCCACAATTCAGGAGAATTAAGAAACAGAACCAGATGAAGATTAGGATAAGTGGGATTTTTTTTTTATGTGTATCTGCAAAGCCAGCCTCATGCTGTCTTCACCCCAAAACCAGTTCATTCTTCTATATTCCTTCTCACTCCCTGTACTTACATGTAAGTTTCCCCCTTGATTGGACTATAGCAGGTAGCCAACCCTACCATAAAAGAATTTAAAAGTCAAATGTTGACCGGAAAATACTCTTGCTCTGCTAAACCAGAACAAAATCAGTGGCTTAAAAATGACGACAGGTTATCTAGATATGGGTCTGTGTCTGCCCTCACAGTTCCTTAAGCTAAGAATTTACTGTTTGGAAGGTCACAGTCCACCATGTCAAAACCCAAACTCAGTCACATGTAAATCCCCCCTTCATGTTTTATTTTCTGCAAGCATATTAGGATTTTCATCATCTTCGGTAGTTGAAATAGCAGTGCCTAACTAATCAAGAACTTGCACTTCTTCACAAGCAGGAAAAAAAGAGATAAAAAGGTTAAGGACAACTTTTATTGCTACCAGAGGCTTTTATCATCAGTACATGGTTCTGACTGCAGTACCTTCTTCAGGCTGCACAGGGAGCTCAGGCAGGACCCAGAAGTCATGAAGAGAAATACAGGTAGGCTGGGGAGGCAGGGGGATTAACTTTTATCAAGAAAATCCAAATAGCTTAACATAAAACTAGGGTACTGAATTCAGTTATTACATGTTACAGACCCAAATCATAGAGCTGCCCCAACATCTAGACAGTCTCTCCTACTGATTATAAATGAGTGAACTGAACAGTTTTTTTAAAATCTAATTTTAGTTTTTACATGTTTCTTTGGTGAGCACCTGGATATATTAACTTCATCACAAATTCTATTATACAAATGTCAAAAATGCTTCCAACAAATCTTAAGAGTGTCCTAATCACATGCCACTTTTAAGCTTCAATTTAAGATAAAAATGAAAATATTTTGTTTCCAAACTCTAGAAATTGAAAGGAGACAAACAAAAATCAACATGGTAATGGGAGTTCTTTTTCTGTTACCAACTGTGATTCATAGGCAATTTTGAAGTACCTTTTTCAGATTAAGTTGAATTTGAATCATGGATTAAACATGGCTGTCACTGAAATAATCTGTTCACTAAATTGCTAAAAATAAATTTTCAGGGTTTCCTCATCAGTGGAAGTCAGACTATAGGTCAACATGCATAAAATTCATTTAGTATTCAAAGAAGCAGCAAGCAGAAGCAAGAGGAAAATTAAATCAGGATTCTGGGACAAGGTGTACTAGCTAGGAATTTTGGAACTTAAAAAAAAAAAACACTGAACGTGAATTTCTGACACGGTAATCTACATTACATTTTAGCAGAGAAAAGGGTGGAACTGACAAACACTACAAAGAAATTTTTTACTTAAAAATTTTTTGATCTTGAATTTTACACTTTTTTTGGTCTTTAAGTGCTTAAATAATGTTGAATTATAATTAGCCATACAAGTCAACAGGTTTTTTTTTTCTGGCTCATTTCGAATCAGCCTGGTAAGGTATATACCTTTATACAGCCTATCCTGTTTTCCATGTTCCCATTCCCACAGTAGTCTACCTTAGTTTGCACTTGAAGGTAACACCTGGAGCTACATGACAGAAACAGGCTGCAAAGGTGGACAAGGGGAATTATGTCCCTCTTGCCTTGATAAATCAGTGCCACACACAGAACCCACATTTTCTGAAGCATTATCTTCATTATAGAGCCGTTTGATCCCATCATAGAAGTCGTCCACTTCCATTTCCTCTACTTTGCGTTTAGCAGAGGTATGCTTGCACCCACTGGCAGCTGGGAGATGATGGTAGAAGGCTGCTGTACCTCTGACTGGCACTTCTGGTTTGCTGTTGTCCTTGGAGAAATCTGGGCCTGGGGCAGAGGAGGGATGTAATCTGAACACTCCTTTGTCACAGGTCACCAGGGTGTGCTTGAGGGGACGGTAGACATAAACGGAATTTAGAGGCAGGGAAGACTGCAGAGTGGAAAGGTGATGTGCCACAAGCTCCCGACAGTGGATCAACTGGGAGCTGTCCATCTGAGCCGGGGGAAAGGAAACACAGAGGTTATAATTACTACAGGCTGCTCTGTCGTCCTTGCTGGCCACTTTCTCTCCCTGTGCCCTCTGCCCCCCAAGATTTCTCTCCCCACATCTTTTACCTCAAACTTGTCTACTCCTCCAGCCTACCTATCATTTTTAGAAATTGTGTCCAAATCTGTATTTGTATTATAAACTTCTTTGTAACTTGAATTCTTTATTTGCAATTGTATGCTGTACATCTTCATGAAAGCTGAAATTATTCTCTTTGGTTCACTGCTATATATTCCAACCTATGCTTTTGTTCAGGCTATCTCCCCTATCTAGAAGGCCTTTCACCCTACCCTCTTTGCCTCTCCCAACCTCCTTAGTGAAGACCAGGTACAGATAAACATAAAATCCATTAAGCATTTAAAGAAGTAGACAGAGGCAAGAAAAAATTTAAATAAGGGATGGGGAAAGGCTAAGAATTTTGAACAACTTAAGTATTACTTTGTTTGTTTTTAAAACAGTAAATGGGAACCTTTGACAAATTATATTTTTGTAGAAAACAGCAGAATTGACAACAATAAGAAAAAACGTTCTTGCTAATGTTTTTAATTTGGGAGTTTCACTAATTCCTTCTTATCCTTCAGGATAATTCAGGTATCAGTCCTTTTTGAAGCCACCCTTGACTCCCCTTAACTCCCCGACAAACCCAAATTTCAGGGTCATCTGTTTTTGTATCAACCTGTATCAACCTGTCATCATACTTACCACACTGCATTAGAATAATCTATTTAACCATTTATGCTTTTCTACTATAGACTACAAGATTCCAAGGGGTAGGCACTGTATCATGTTCATTTTTATTCCCTAAGTTTCTAGCACCAATGACTGTACCTGGAAGGCCCTCAAAATCTTACTTGTGATAGACAGTCTAATTAGTTGCTCTTTGCCTTACTTTCCCTGCAATTATAGCTCTAGTCAGAATTCCTCTAGCAACATATATTTCTCCCTATTCAAATTTCTTTAGCAGCACCCCAAGAGCCTGCCAGAAATAATCTAACCTCTTTAGCTTGGTATTAAGAAGGCTCTCCACAATCTGACCCACCCTTCTTTTCCAGCCTTATTTCCTCCTACCATATCCCAACTTGTGCTCTACATTCCTGCCAAACAGGCCTGCTCTCTACTCTACACAAATCTTGCCCTTTCTTACTTTACCCTTGCTCATCCTGTTTCTACATGATGAAACTGTATTACGTATTCCTTCCAGGTCTGGCTAACTGATGCCACCTCCAGGAAGCCTATCTTGACTATTTAACTATCAGGGATCACTTTCCAGTCTAATATATTCTATATATAATCAATTCTTATTCATACCTATAAAACCTGTAGCACACAGCATGACTTTGCAATACCACAGAGAAAATAAAGGAAAATAACATGCTCTGCAAGAACATATTTGGTGACAAAATTATTTTTATCTCTAAATATACTCATTACTTGTTACCCAGGAAAGTATCAGTGGAAAGGAAAACGAAAAGCAGGTGTTAGTCATCACGCAGTACAAAGGTAAAAATGTCTGAAGTTGTCAGAAACTATACCTGAAAATGACCATTTTTAAGTAGTTTTTGTTCACTAATTTTTTCCCCTAGTTTGAAAGGCACTAGATAACACCCTAACAAACAGGTAAGATATTATTAACTAGTATTAGAATTTCTTGTCCTCTCTTAAAAGAAAAAAATTATATAGTAACTTTCAAACTTACAACTGTAGGCTAGAGCTTATCATGTCCCAGGGATGTGAAACAAGCTAAGCCATGCTAAAAACAATGGAACAAAGCACACAGGATAGGGATGGGGCTTCAAAGTTCTTTAAGGCAACTGGTACTCTAGGCCAGGTACCACGCTTCTTCAAAAAGCCTACAAAAGAGAGGTAACAGGAAAAAAAGACAGGAATTGGGAAATGAAAAGAAGGCTACAGGGTAAAAATTATTTTAAGTACCTAGGTTTAATGAACTGTTCTTTAACGAATGATACTTAATGGCCTAAAAAGGAAAAATATCACAAATATTCTAATGCCTTGGTCACTGGGCATAGTATCACAGAAGAATCCTGAAAAAAGACATGTATTTCAAGTAAAAGGAAGACTATTTATGTCACTATAAACTTCCTCTGTGAAAATAGTAAGTAAATAGGGAGTTCTATTTATAGGTGAGGACTGGCAGAAAATGGGGCTAGAAAGACAATGAAGATTATGCAAACCAATACCATTTAATGAACTACTTCCACCCAAGTTATTAAGTCCTTTGTCTAAAATAATGCATCAAAATAAATTTCTTCTACTACAACCTAAATTTGTTCTAAGAAAAAAAATAATATGGCCCTCATTGAGATACAGTGAAGGAAACAAAATAAGCACATGTACTGGAATTACTACAACTTTAGACACCAGACAAGTCCTCTAATGAAATTGTTATAAAAAGATTTAAAATGAACTTGTTCTGATTGCAAAGTGTCAAGAGAACATTTAACTATCTCCCCAAATTCAAATATGGTAACCATTTTAAAGCATCCCCTGCAACGACAAACAGAACTATAACATAGCTCACCAAGGAGGTAGGGTAAATAGCATTGAAAGTTTACAGAGCAGACATCCAAATAGGTTACTGATGGGAAGAGGGGATCAGAACAGCATGTAACAGATGTAATTGGTTCAGATGGACCCAAAAGGTTCAATGGATGGCATAAAGCGCTGAAAATACCGTGCAGTGCCGTAAGTAGTCAGACTTTAAGCACCTTTAAGAACTAGAAGACCCTGGTGGGGAAGGTCTCCTTCCTTAACTCCATACTCTAATTTTAAACTACACCACAGCTGAAACATCTACTTGGACTAGTGCCTGACTGGGGACTAGGAAGACCACCACACTACTCTGGGTAGATTTAACATCCTGAGATAATCAAGGGTGGACCACATCAGTCAGAAAGAGGAGAACATTGAGTATAGCCACAGAAGCACAGCAATGAAAAAAGGGGTAAGAGGAAAGAGAGGGTTGGCTATTCCAGAATGATGATCAACAACAGGTAGCAAAAGAGATAAGAGGGGTGGTGATGGGGGTGGTGGAGTGGGGAGTGAGAGGACTAGGAGGGACAAGAGGAAGCTTGCCTTTCAAACCAGGGAACACTCACTGTACTTCGTCTGAAGTCCAGAGGGAACATAAGCAGAGTTGGCGATAGTGGGCTCCCTCACAACATGAGATGTCTATGATGGACCATTAAGCAGTCCTCTCAAACCAGGACCCTGGGAAACATGTCAGAAGTAATTCCAGCATGATCTTACCATCTGATGCAAGAATTTCCTAAACTACAACCAGAAATCCAGGAGCAACATCTGATATTACTATGGCCTTGTCACGGGTCTAATTACAAAGATATTAGACTTGGTGTTTCTACATGAACACAGGTAAACTTAGCAAAGACAACTGAGTCTTAAAGAATAAGGAGCCACTCAGATTTGGGCCACGAGGGTTTCAGAGAACTGCTAAAACCAAGTCTCAAAATCTCTGAAGTGGGCTTCCCTGGTGGCGCAGTGGTTGCGCGTCCGCCTGCCGATGCAGGGGAACCGGGTTCGCGCCCCGGTCTGGGAGGATCCCACATGCCGCGGAGCGGCTGGGCCCGTGAGCCATGGCCGCTGAGCCTGCGCGTCCAGAGCCTGTGCTCCGCGACGGGAGAGGCCACAACAGAGGGAGGCCCGCATACCACAAAAACAAACAAACCAACAAACAAACAAAATCTCTGATGTTCTGTGACCTTACTTGTTTTAAACTGTCTTCCTCATTATAACTTGACTACTACATGAAGCAAAGACTTTTTAGAATCACTGTATCCCCAATGCCCTGATCATAGATTTCTCAATAAATGTCTGTGGAATATAACTATATACATATACAAAAGAAAGGAACAGTGGTTTTCAAACTATGTCCAAATAGCTTATGAAAAGGAAGAGGCCATGTTGAATAGGACTGCATCTGATAGGCCTGTGCCCCAAACACACATTACAAAGTAATACTTTACTACTTAGGATTTTGGGATTGTGTGTGTACAAGATTTTGTTGGGGGTGAGGGAAGGGTTCCAGTTCTAAAGGAAACTTAAAACCACTGGACTAGAATCTTCAAGGTTTCTGTGGTACGGAAAAAGCCCTGGGGTTTTTTTTAGTTTTCTTTGCTACTAAGTTCTGTGTGTCTCTGAGAAAGTCCCAAGTTCCCTGGACTGCAGCTATAAAATAAAGGAGTTGAATGATATGATTTCTAAGAAGGTTCCTTCAAATTCCAAGCTTATAATAATAATACTTGGGGAAAACGGTTTCAGTGAACACTTTCTTCTAGCACCAGAAGACTTACAAAAGAGAATAAGCAGATTCTCTAGTGTTCTTCAGTAGAGAACAAGCCCTCAAAGCTACAGAATATACATGCTATTTACATTCTTACTATTTATGCTTCGAAGCCTGTCCTTTCTCTGTGACAGTAACTCTTCATATAGCAAATTTTCTCTGTACTAGATTGGAAACAGGCACATAGACCAGTTAATGGAGGCATTTAGAAATATGTCCTTTGTTCCAATAAAAAGATGAAAAATGTAGGAGGTAGGAGGTTCTCTTAATGTCCCTTCCTCTCCTTCCACAGTCTAATGTAAAAGATTAATATTCAACTTCATTTTCCAACACTCTAGGTAGGCAAAGTAAATGTTCTGTGCTACATTATTCACTTATGTGGTAGTTTATGTTAGTTTCTAAAAAATTCTCACTAAACAGTAACCATCTCCTTGGGTTTATTTTCATTATAGCATTTATTTCAATGCAAAGAAGCACTTCTCAATTATTTTAATCTAACACATGCAATTAAAAGAACATAAAGGAGAAATAGCCTTTGTTACACTAACATCATGTTTCCCAGGGATACAGAACAAGCTGAGCCATGCTAAGAACAGTGGAACAAGACACATATAAGAGGAATGGAGCTCTAGTTGATATATTGCTCTGACCATCATTATCATTCTTTTTATGAAAAGACTCAGCCCTTCTCTGCTCACAAACTAGGGCATGATAGTCTCAGCTGAGAGGTTGCCCTGAAGTATACCTTACATGTCTGGGTCTGCTAACTTCTATAGCTCATATCTATAAAATCATCATTTATAACTATCTTACAAAACACCAAATTCAAGTATTCTCTCTTTTCTTTTATAGAATCATAAGTTTTATTAGCTCAAAAACTGCAGCTCTTTGCTAAAGTTAGTTCTTTTTATATTACAAAATGTTTTTAAGCTCAGAATTTAACAGACTCTGCTCTAAATAACACTCAAAGAAACAAACCAGAATAACTACTGCCAAATGAGAATAAATAGGGACATATATATTTAAAGGGAAAGTAGGTTCATAAGTCTTTTATGGACTCAGTTGGCCGAGGAGTATGGTTTGCAGCAGATCTAAACTTGTAGGTTCTATTTGGTGACATGACTAGAAGCAATAAGGATTCTCTCCAAGTTGCTGCTAACACACAGCACCATTACTAATTTTTCATTTGAATGAGAATTTTCTCCACTCAACTTACTTTTTATACAGACAAGTTGATAAAAGTTTAACTGACCGCTAACATTTTGTATCAATTTGCAGATACAAGTTATTAACCAATCTTAAGCAAGAGTGAGAACTACCAGGACTTTAGAAAGTCCTGGAACTTCAGGAATATAGTTTCTATTTGCCAAATACTTCCCTCTCTAGCCAACAATAAATTATCTGCTTGTCTAAAAAAGTAACTTCTTGCAATTTATGTTTTTGACTTTTATAAAATGAGTAAGTCAGAAGTACTATAAATGAAACCTACAAATATAGCTAGGAATGTTCTTCATACAAAACTAATGGAGAATATATTATCAAGAATCTTACTAACTTTTAAAGTAATCTAGAAGGGATGAAAAGAATCAAGAAAATACTATCTAAGCTTTAAAAGAGGAAAAAAAGACATCTAACATAAATTTAAAGTGTGTAAAACTATTCTCTACTCTTAAAAATGAGTTGCCATTACAAGATTAAAATGTCTCTTAGTTTTATAACTATCTGCTAACCCTATGTATCCCAATAGGAGAAAAAAATTTAAAATGAACACTATTTAATTAGACTGACACCTACCTGTGCTTTCTGAAGCAGTTCAATTGTAAGAGGAAGCCAATCAGGAATGAGTTTCTCCATTTCCAAACTAACCATGGCCAGGGCAAGCATGGATCCTTTGAATTGCAGAAGTTGGCTGCAGGCCATACAGTGAAGTAATTGCTTGGTAAGGACTGCCAAATGTTGAGATGGGCTCAGTTTGGGCAAACTAAAAAGTAACTGAGGCCTAGTTGACACTGCAATGGCATGGAACTAAAAAAATAAAAAAAAAATCACAAGAACATCATTCTAGTTTTACTCAAATATCTAGATAAGCTATATACAAAAACTGATGTAACCTCAGGTATTACTCAATTTCTAAGTTTGCAATTTTAGCTTCAATGATTTGACATATACCCCAATTTCTCATTTTTCCTTGGCTAAATGCAATAATTTTCCTTTTCCTAAAAATCAGAACAACAACAACAAAAAATGAGCAGGCAATCTACTTTTTAAGTTGCTGAAATAGGACTACACATTCAAATAAGAAACTAAAAGATTTCAGGTATATTTACAATGTGAAGAAAATCCAATGGTGTGGCTGTGTGAAGATCCCAATTCAACTTATCCAGAATAATTCTCTCCATCCTCAGAATTTCAGACGAAGAACATCCACAGAAACTATCTCTTGCCAACACCTTCAGTACTGGTATTCTCTATCCAAAGCAAAGGGGGATGGGGCAGGAGGACAGGACAGAAAAAAAATAAACTCATTTTTCAGTTTTTGAAACTGAAAAAAAACTGCTGGTAAACAGAAAACAATAAAAGGATAATTTCAAAAAAGAGACATGACTAATCTTTAAAGGAAAATATTTACCTCGTCTTCCTCAACAGTCTTGGCAGCTAGGAAAAAACAGCTGATTGCAATACAACTCAGGTATTTTGGGTGGGCCTAAAATGGGGAAGAGAGAAAAAGCAACTTCAGTGATTCTTCAAAAAGTTAAAGCGTTAAAAGTATGCACACAATTCTATAGAATTCAATTAATCTGATTCCTACCCATTGCTTTTTTTTAATTAATTAATTTATTTATGGCTGTGTTGGGTCTTCGTTTCTGTGCGAGGGCTTTCTCTAGTTGTGGCAAGCGGGGGCCCCTCTTCATCGCGGTGTGCGGGCCTCTCACTATCGCGGCCTCTCTCGTTGCAGAGCACAGGCTCCAGACATGCAGGCTCAGTAGTTGTGGCTCACGGGCCCAGTTGCTCTGCGGCATGTGGGATCTTCCCAGACCAGGGCTCGAACCCGTGTCCCCTGCATTGGCAGGCAGATTCTCAACCACTGCACCACCAGGGAAGCCCCCCTACCCATTGCTTTCTAAGATCAGAGCTAAATTTTAACTTCATAACCTCAGCCTTATTATACTCTACGGAACTACTAAGACCATTCCATTGTTGGAAGTTCAACCAATGCTAGTTAGCCAAAGTTAATTTCTATCCAGCAGAGATGAGCTTGATTTTAGAATACACTTTTTTATTTAATAAAATTCCCCAAATTAAAAATATATTTGTGGTTGTGGGGGCTTCCCTGGTGGCGCAGTGGCTGGGAGTCCGCCTGCCGATGCAGGCGGCTGGGCCGCTGAGCCTGCGCGTCCGGAGCCTGTGCTCCGCAGCGGAAGAGGCCACAGCAGTGAGAGGCCCGCGTACCGCAAAAAAAAAAAAAAAAAGAAAAGAAAAAAAAAAAAAAAATATATATATATATATTTGTGTATTTTTAAAGCTAGTTTTATTCTCTTTGCCTGTTATATCAGTTAGATTAACATACTAGGTGTTAGGGGAATTAAAGAGAAAGAAGGGAAAATAAAATGAAGGCTATTAATATATTTCACATGCTTTAAAAAATTATAGGATGCTAGCAGATGAAATTTTCTAATTAAATGTTCACCCAAAAAATTATATATTCAAGATCCATGATAAGAATGAAAGGCTCCTAAATATATACAGAACCAATTAGTGGGGGAAAAAACCTTTCTTGGGTTTGACACCCACAGGAGGGCTTGAATTTGCCTCTTTTCCTTATCTATAATAAGTAGGCACACTTTCTACCTCATTGGTAGAATAAGGGTTTGCCAACCCAGCATCAGAATCCAATTTTAAATAATCAGGACAGGGATTTCCCTGGCGGTCCAATGGTTAGGATTTGGTGCTTTCACTGTCATGGCCTGGGTTCAATCCCTGGTCAGGGTACTAAGATCCCACAGCTGCTTGGTGCAGCCAAATAAATAATCATGATAATTTAGTCCAATTATATTGAATGACACAGAGATAAGTTATATAACACAAAGAAAACCTGTTTCAACATTTATTTTATACCTAAATATTACATTCCCATGAAGCCTTGGGAAAGGCTTCTGATGTCCAGAGTCTGGCCTTCTTTGATTAGTTATTTAATAAACATGCCAACCAAGGACCATTGTGCCTCAGTATAAGTGGCAGACTGTCTAGGAATCTTCCAATTCTCTGCCCGTATGAGAAATAAAAGCTAGTTCAATACTATCAATGTTTTTAAATAATCATTAATATTAATCAGAATATTACTGTTTAGAAAGCACTGCCATAGATATATCTTCTTTTACAGATGAGAAAAGTCTCAGAGGTTAATGGACACCACACAAGTGATCTAGAAAGTGAAGTCAGATCTTGTTGCTAAGACAGTTTTCCAGGTTCCCTTATTTCTCCATGTACACAACATATCAAAACCATATCCCTGAGGTAATCAGAGTTCATTACAAAGAAAAGAGTCCAACAGTTAACAACTTTGGGTAGGAAATGCAACCCCCAAATCAAAGGCACCAATAATAAATTTAGTACTGAAAAGAATCCCAACAGCAAATATATGGGTGTGTGTTTTTTAAACAAACAGTAGTTCTCAATCCTGGATGTATACCAGAATCATCTATGTAGTTTGTTTTTGTTTATTTAAATACAGATGTCCAGATCTCACCTACTAGAGATTCAGATTCAGTATGTCTGGGATAGGGCTCGAGGTCTATTATTATTATTATTTTTTTTTTTGTGGTATGCGGGCCTCCCTCTGCTGCGGCCTCTCCTGTTGCGGAGCACAGGCTCTGGACGCGCAGGCCCAGCCGCTCCGCGGCATGTGGGATCCTCCCAGACCGGGGCGCGAACCCGGTTCCCCTGCATCGGCAGGCGGATGTGCAACCACTGCGCCACCAGGGAAGCCCTATTATTTTTAAAGAATTTCATAGTACCTTCTTCTGCACAGCTGGAATTGAGGTTCCATTCACTGTTGCAGCCCTTTAATGGTCTGCTTTAAGCACCTTTAAACTATGAATACATTTTAGATGAATTGTTTCAATATAGATTAACCATATCTAAGTATCTGATGCTAGTAGCATGATAGGACCCATTAAATAAGCAATATGAAGGAAATGATATTTTACTTGGCAAAATTCTCTAATTTTTCCAGAAACTTCCCCTAAATCTGTTTAAAATGTTTAATAATAAAGCCAGTAAAAATCTTCTCTATGATAGAAGCTACAACAAGTCCATTAAAACTTTTGAGGAATATACAACCCAAGAAACGACACTAACCTCAAATGCATCTTTCTTTGTGAAAGGGAGATTAGCTACAGTAGGGAACTAGGGAGAAGGGAGGGGGACTTGATGCTGAGATAAATGTAGGCATCTCAGATAACCCAGACTTCAGGCAATTAGTATCATTATAATTTAAGTTTCTTTACTCTCAAAAGTAGAAGTGTGAAACACAGAAAGGTAACTTGAATGGCCATCCAAATTCTTCCACTCCATAATTCTTTGGCTTCTATTTTTTTTATACCTAATAACAAAGAATATGGTACCCTCAGCACTGAATACATCATTCCTGCGGCTACATATTCCTAGGCATACAAATAACAACTGAATTGCTTTTCATGCCTTGCTATTGAATAAATGCTGACTTTCTGCTTTAAATCTGTTGTGGGCCTACTATGACTGATTTCACATAATATAACCAACAATATATTATAGCAATAGGGACAACATAAAACTTACCTGTAATGCTGCCATTTAACAAAAATACAACGAAGTTATTTTATGACAGTTCAGTTCATCTTGTTATACTCCTCTAGAAAGTATTTATATATTGTTCAGAAAAATATGCAATAGGCTTATACTTTTCTAGTCTGATTCACTGTTCACAACTAGTACTCAATGTGTTAAAAAGATGACTGAACCAATGCTATATGGTTTGTATTAAAATCAAGAGATCAAAACTTTCATAGGTTAAGTATAAGTTATGAATACTTGTAGCCAAAAGAAAAGTACAGTATATAATTAGAAACATTTCCGAAAACTTAAAACAACAACAGAAGACATCGTGTCTTCTTATAAGTATATATATAATTTTTAGGAAGGTTTTCCACTCCTTCCCACTTTGTAGAATGTTTTACTAATAGTCCCTGGTGTAGCATATACACCCTCAAAAAAGAAGTTGTATGTAAGTGTATTCTAAAATATTTACCTTTACAGTAGCTAAGAACCTGTCCAAAAGACTGCTAGCCAGAGCAAATGTTTCTGGGTAAAGGTTGAATTGGTACTTGAGTTTGGCCAGCCACTGAATCACTTCATCTCTCTGGGATGGAGAAACATTCTATAAGGGAACAATTAAAAAAAATAAAGAGAACAAGTAAAGTTTCAAGTTATCATCAAGGATATGTTTGTAATTCTTGTTTATAAAAGGTTAGCAAATGCTATGGAATATGTGTTTATATGTTAAAAAATGTTTTTAAGTTTATTCAAAATCTATCAAACTTGAGATAAATGAAGATAAAACCTTATGTACTAGTTATAGCATTTAATATAAATATCCAATATTCTCTTATTTATTAAATAAAATTTTCACAATGTCATCTCACTATATATCTATACTTTAATTAAATTGAGGTTTTAAAGTTCAGGTAACACTAATATCAACTGAGAGTAATTTTGGAAGTAAGTTTTCTTAATTCTTGAGAATAAGAAAATATACTAAATTTCTTTCTAAGGCAGCAAATAGCCATTAAACTATCTTAGGAAACACAAATGGACTATGATAACAGAATGATAGTCCATTAAAAACAAAACTAAAATCAAGAGGAATAAATGAAAAATATCAGGAATAAGAGACAAATCACACATTTAAAGATGATGAAAGAATATTGAAGGGGGAATTAACCTGAACTAACTTATCATACAGAGATCACTGCACAAACGCTGAACATTATTGGCGTTTTAATCTTCCAACATATCATTTTTAACTGCAGGATATAGGCTTCATTTTTAAAAGGTACACACTTTAAAGCAGTATTTAACGATTTACTCTTCAGTTTTGTAAGCACCATAAAAAACAAACCTAGTAATACTTAATCTACTACTAATAAATAAAACAGATCTATGTAAGTACTACTTCTGCCAGGTAAACACAACAAAGAACAGAAATAACTCTGTGATTAGTGGAAAAGACTATTTTCAATAAGTGAGAGTTCCAGACAAGTAAAGGTTTAATCTAAGCACTGCAGGATTTATCATCATAACCATTTTGGATAGAAATCTCTTTAAAAATAAATATAATACTTATCTCATTCCTCAGAAAGTACAGAGACCACAGCTTAAACCTTTTTTCCTGATCATTCAGGGTCAACTTTATGAAATTAATTCCTATATCACATAAAGATGCCTCAAGAGCTACTAAAGCATGAAGGGCTGTACATCTTGACAATATATCTCCTCAAACAGGTATTTCAGTTGGAATTTCTTCTCCCCTTCCTCTTGGATTTCTTTAGTTTTGTAAGGAATAAGCACCTTGATGATCATTATAATCCCTACTATTGCACTGGCTAGTTTCTCTAATATTATTCCAACTCCTCTTTCTGTCAGTTTTCAGCTTTGACACAACAAAATAAAGTGTTTCTGTGTTGGCCAAACCAACTAATCACACACATAATTTTTATATTTAGCTCTAAACTCAGTTATAACTGGTATTTTAGAAGGTTAACTGCCATACATTCACCTTCTGGTCAATTCCTTTTGTCAAATAAAGATTGACTCTAGAATACTGCACAAGAAATACTGAGAAGAAAATGACATAAAGATGGTTTACAACCTCTTATATTTACATCTCACCACCAAGCTGGTGTTAAGACTATGAACAATAATCTGAAAACATCTGACAATCAAGACATTTAACTGAGTTCATATTAATGAACATTAAGTGTCAATCATATGATAGGTCATGGGAATACAATGAAGAATGAACTCTGGGACTTCCCTGGTGGCACAGTGGTTAAGAATCTGCCTGCCAATGCAAGGGACATGGGTTCGATCCCTGGTCCAGGAAGGTCCCACATGCCGCAGAGCAACTAAGCCTGTGCGCCACAACTACTGAGCCTGTGCTCTAGAGCCTGGTGCCACGACTACTGAGCAGGTGTGCTGCAACTACTGAAGCCCGCGTGCATAGAGCCCATGCTCCGCAATAAGAGAAGCCACCGCAATGAGAAGCCCACACACCACAACTAAAGAAAGCCCGCATGCAGCAACGAAGACCCAATGCAGCCAAGGCGGGGGTGGGGGGCAGAATGAACTCCCTCTTTAAACTTTAAAGTCTCACGGTGAGGCAAACAATCAGAAAATGTCAATAAAATATGGTAAGCATTAGAATAGAGGCATGCACAGGGTGCTAGCAGACCACACTCCAAGGGCACCTGGCCCAGTGTGGGAGTAGAGTAAAAGGCTCTTGAAGGAGACAGTAACTAACACTTGTATCTTAAGAGTGAGGGGATGGGGGCGATCATTTGCGAGGCAAGGAAAAGAACCAAGTATTTTAAACCTGTGAACTTTGAAGGATAGGACCAATGTCAATCTGGAGGTAATAACCTATTGTTAAGCTCCTCGGATTTGCAAATAAAAATCAAGATGGATGGAAAAGACTGCTAGAAACAGATACTCTGACAACTAGTGAAACTAGTGATACAATTCAATGAATCAAAAAGAAACAATAAGGTAGTTCATGGGACTCAAGTTGTGGGCTTGACAGATTTGGGGTATATAGAGTAGAAGGGAACTGTATGTCCTGCACAGACTATTATCCAACTTGACAGAGGAAACTGGAGTTACGCTATTAAAGCCAGGAGTTGGATTCTCACTCTCACAAAAGGAGTCTGAAAAAGGCAGCAAAATACTATCTGGCTTCTCCAGAGGTGGGAGGAAGCAGACACAGCCCTACAGCTAGTCCCTAGGTCAGACAGCTCTTAGCATGGTCACTGGTTTTACAATATTCCATTTTCCATAGAGCCTTGAGGTGCTACTTTAAGAGCTGGACTAGGGGCCCCTAAGGGTCCCTGGGAACCAAGTGAAGCAATCACAAAACTATTAGATGGAGAGAGTTAAGTATTCAAGAGAAATTAAATTTCTACCAAGGTGAGCTTTTATCTAAAAATGCCAAAAAAAAAAAAAAAAGTAATGTTAAGTAAGCCATCTGAACAATTCAATTACAAGGAAATAAATTCATACAAGGAAAGGCAGATGGTGATACAATCTGGTGAAACTGGGGACGCTTTTAGGGAGGTGAAAGAACAATGATCTAGAGTAGCAATGAGGAACAAAAACACCATTACTTCTACCTTCAGCTCACAGATATAGGAGAAAAAAAACCCCTAAATAACAGATTATATTATGTAATGTATCTGGTGTTTGACATTAAACAAATAACACAAACATATAACTTATAACTGTAAGCAGTCCCACAGAAGATGGACACAATGTTCTGTAAGTATGGGTGTAACACAAGGGAACACAGTTAAATAGAGATTTCCATACCATATTTATAATTAAATGATATAACTTATGTAAAACACACAGAATGCAAAAGGCACTTAAATATTAGTTTTGTCCTTTCCCTCCTAAAAATACCTGGTACTCTGATGCCAGAAAAAACAAATTTACAAAATATTACATATAAATAATTCTCTTAAACCAGTTATAATGCAATTAGTTAGGAAAGAGATCAAGACAATCTTTGGATTTTAACTTATATTAAAAATTTGAGAATAGAGCCAAGAAAGCATTGTTGCACGGCTAGTATTATCAACACTAGCCAAAACTAACAATAACCAAAAAAACCCCACAGAAGATAATGGTTTGAGAAGACTCACTCTTAAGTGAAGTGATACTGATCCTAAGATCACTTTTTCAAATCAATTCAAACCTGTACTGAACAGTAATATTATCAGAATAGATTTAAACAATTAAGTTCTGTGTATAAGTAATCCCATCAGGGAGGGAGGGAGGAAGGAGGTCTGCCTACCCCAGATAGTATTTCCTGATCAAGGGATCTGTTTTCTCTCTTTTTTTTTTTTTGCTTGCAGTACGCAGGCCTCTCACTGTTGTGTTGTGGCCTCTCCCGTTGCGGAGCACAGGCTCCCGACGCGCAGGCTCAGCGGCCATGGCTCACGGGGCCCAGCCGCTCCGTGGCATGTGGGATCTTCCCGGACCGGGGCACAAACCCATGTCCCCTGCATTGGCAGGCGGACTCTCAACCACTGCGCCACCAGGGATATGGATTTCTCAAATAGGGTTAAGAGAGTTCAGTAAATTGGCTGAACAACTAATCCCACAGAGAATTTATAATGGTTTGATTCAACCTGGTAAAATACAGGGCTTTATATTCCACGTGCTGCTATTCTGATCATTAAAACACAAATCCTCCCCAGCTTTAAACTCTAAAAGGTTCACCATTACCTAAAAGATTCATTATAACCCCCCAGGCATGACATACAAATCCCTCTTTGACCTACCTCTCCAGCCTCACTCACCTTTCATCACTTTCTGCCTTAAAATTCATAACAGCAGTACTTGTATTTATGTTCTTCCTTGTTCCTGTAATGCTATTTACATCACTGCTCCTTTGCTCATACTCCTTCCTCTGGTTGAACACACTCCCTCTCTTTTCCCTGCCTTATTATTTATCTTTTAAGAGATATTTCAATGGTCAGTCCCCACCAGATACTTTTCCCTGTAAGTCAGGCTAAGTACCTTCCTGTGCTCCCACAGCATCTCTTGTCACAACTATTAAGTTCAACACTTTTTAAAAAATTACCTTACTGCTTTTGCCTATGACTGAGTAGGTAGGAGCAAACCTACACTCTAGCTGAGAACTAGAAAAGCTATTAACAACAGCAACAGAAAGGCATGAGAACTGCTAGGATAACCGGGCCTTGAGGAGCCAAGATTCTGGAGAGGAGATAACAATAAGAAAGGAGGTCAACACTCTGCATAGCTTCCCCTTTCAGGCATCTGCCCATCCTGTGAGTACGGCAAGAGGTGTAAAGTATGAGCAAAGAAACCAACAGAGCTTTGGGGAGTCTTACAAGGCAAGAGACAAAATTTGGAGACTTGAGGAGCCAAGAACCTAGTGGGAAGAGGGAGGGTCACAGATCTGAATGTGACACTCAGCTGACTTTCCTCTTAATTCACTTTCTGAATGAAATTCTCAAGTTGGGAAGGACAAGGATCTCAGAGGCTAAGCAGAAAGCCTTTGAAAAGCAAGAATGAGTTCAGGAGGAGTTTAGCACCCTTCAGGAATAAGGGGCACTGGTAAACACTCCAAGCACTCAGCTGGAATCCTTGGCAACACTCTAGGAGTTGGGGGCAACTAGAGGTGATGAAGCCATACCCAACAGCAACCCAGCCTCCAATCAGCACAGTCCCTCAGTGGATTAAAGTGATTAACTTCCTCTTCAGTTTGCCCACCAGAGGGAAGACTGAACCATCCTGCAGAAAGATAGCATCTAGAGCCTCTACAGTTTTTCATAATGTTCAGCAACCAATCAAAAATAACCAGACATGACAAGACAAAGAACTAAGTGATCAAAAACCAAGAGGAAAAAAAAAAGGGGGCAACAAAAAGATCTCAGTCTTTTGAGTTACCAGAAAAGGCTTAATATACAAGTAAATAGAGGATGGAAGACAGATGACAATTTTCACGAGAGAAATGAAATCTATAAAAAAATCCACAAGGGAAATTCTAGAAGTGAAAAATATACCAACTCAAATTAAGAACCCAATACGGGACCTAACAACAAACTAGGCAAGGGTGGACAGCTATGCTTTGAGGAAAATTTATAGCTCTAAATAAATATATTAAAAAAGAAGAAAACTGGAAAACCAATTATTTAAGCATCTATCTCAAGATAAAGAACAGCAAATTATATAAAGAAAGTAGACAGAAGTAACGAAAAAAAAAGCAAAACTAAAAAAAAAAAAGACAAATGTATGATAGAGAAAATCAACAGAACTGAAACACTGACAGACCTCCAGAAAGGGTGATTAAGAAAGAAAAAGCACAAATCAACTAAGAAATGAAAAAGGGAACATCACCATGGACCCTTTAGATGTTAAAAAGAGGATATGAGTAACTTTACACAAATAATTTGAAAATTTAGATGAAATGAATAAGTTCCTTGAAAAACAAAACTCACCAAAACTGAGATAAGATTTAAATGAAGACCTGATTAGCCTCATATTTACCAAAGAAATGGGACTGATTATTAAATACTTTCCCACAAATAAATCTGTAGGCTCCAGTGGCTCTGCAGTAAAACCTTCCAACATTTAAGAAATAATATTAATCTAAACAAACTGAGAGCACTGAAAAAAAAAAAAAAAAAAAAGCAGGAACACTTCCCAACTCATTTTACAAAGCCAGCATAACTTTACCATGAAAACTTGACAAAGGCATTACAAACCAATCTGACCCATGACCAACAGATGCAAAACGCCTAACCAAAATATTAACAAAATCCAATGATGTATAAAAATTTAACACCTATTCATGAAAAAAATCTCTTAGCAAACTGAGGCAGAAAAAGGAATTTCTTAATCTAATAAAGATTAAGAAATATATAGCAAATATTATAGTTAATGGTGAAATACTGAAAACTTTCTCCTCAAATTCAGACTTCAGCAGTGTTCTGGAAACCCTAGCTAATTCTGTAAAACAAGAAATATAGAAAGTATAAGGACTGGAAAGAACTAAATAAAACCATGATTATTCACATTTGACATCACTGAGTATAATACACAGAATACCCTAAAGACTCGGCAAACTATTAGTAAGTTAATTTAGTATGGTCTATATAAAAATCTATTTTATTTCTATATACCAGCATATAGAAGCAAGCATGTAAAAAAATAAAAAATTTAAAATAATACCATTTGTAATAGCCTCAACAAGACTCAAATACCCAGGAATAAACCTAAATCACCAAACGTTAAAAGAAACTGAAGACCATCTTTAAAGAAAAATGGAGAAATACTCTATGTCCATGGAATAGAAGACTCATATTATGAACATGTTAATTCTTCCCTAAATCAATCTACAGACCAAAATCCCACAATTTCTTTTTATTTTTCAAAAATTGACAACTATATTTAAAAATACATATGGAAGAACAAAGGGCTTAAAATAGCCAAGACAAACTTAAAAGAAAGAACAAAGTTTATGCCACCAAAGGCTTATTATAATGCTACAATAACTGAGGCAGTGTGGTATTAAATAGAAGCAAACAGACCAATGATGAAAAAAGGGGCAAGAAACTAACCCACAAATGTATCTACTTATATACAGCAGTCACTTGATTAAAAACAAAAGTATATATCACGGGGGGACTTTCCTGGTGGTTCAGAGGCTAAGACTCCACACTCCCAATGCAGAGGGCCCGGGTTCGATCCCTGGTCAGGGAACTAGATTCCCCATGCTGCAACTAAAGATCCCACATGCCACAACTAAAAGATCCCACGTGCCGCAACAAGGATTCCGTAAGCGGCAACGAATATCCCACGTACCACAACTAAGACCTGACACGGCCAAATAAATGAAAAAAAATAAAAGTACATTGCAGGGTAGTGGCGAAAAATGTCTTTCTAATAAATGATACTGGTTTTCCATATGGAGAAAAATTATTCTTGACTCCTCCTACTTCACACCATACCAAAAGGAAAAACAAAATCCTATCTTCATTACCTTGGATTAGGCAAACGTTTTTTTTTACTATCTTTATTGGAGTATAATTGCTTTACAATGTTGCATTAATTTCTTTTATACAACAAAGTGAATCAGCTATATGTAGACATATATCCCCATATCTCCTCCCTCTTGAGCCTCCCTCACACACTCCCTAATCCCACCCCTCTAGGTGGTCACAAAGCACCGAGCTGATCTCCCTGTGCTATGCAGCAGCTTCCCACTAGCTATCTATTTTACATTTGGTAGTGCATATAGTCATGCTACTCTCTCATTTCATCCCAGCTTCCCCTTCCCCCTGTGGTCCTCAAGTCCAATCTCTACATCTGCATCTTTATTCCTGCCCTGCCAATACGTTCATCAGTACAGCTTTTTTAGATTCCATATATGTACATAAGCATACGGTTATTTGTTTTTCTCTTTCTGACTTACTTTACTCTGTATGACAGACTCTGGGTCCATCCACCTCATTACAAATAACTCAGTTTCATTCCTTTTTATGGCTGAGGGATATTCCACTTTATATATGTGCCACATCTTTATCCATTAATCTGTCGATGGACATTTAGGTTGCTTCCATGTCCTGGCTATTGTAAATGGTGCTGCAATGAACACTGTGATACATGTATCTTTTTGAATTATGGTTTTCTCCGGGTATATGCCCAGTAGTGGGACTGCTGGGTCATACAGCAGTTCTATTTTTAGTTTTTTAAGGAAGCTCCATACTGTTCTCCACAGTGGCTGTATCAACTTACATTCCCACCAACAGTGCAGGAGGGTTCCCTTTTCTCCACACCCTCTCCAGCATCTACTGTTTGTAGATTTTTTGATGATGGCCATTCTGACCGGTGTGAGGTGATACCTCATTGTGGTTCTGATTTGCATTTCTCTAATGATTAGTGATGTTGAGCACCTTTTCATGTGTTTGTTGGCAATCAGTATGTCTACTTTGGAGAAATGTCTATTTAGGTCTTCTGCCCATTTTTGGATTCAGTTGTTTGTTTTTTTGATATTGAGCTGCATGAGCTGCTTATATATCTTGGAGATTAATCCTTTGTCAGTTAGGCAAACATTTCTTTAAAAGGAGTAAGCAAAAAAATTTTTTTGATAATTTGGTCATTAAAAATTAAGAACTTCTATTCATCAAAAGTCAACACAAATAGAGCTGAAGATATGTGTAATACACAGAGCCTGCAAAAGAAAGAACTCTTAACAATTAAAAAAGGAAGTCAATGGAACACAGGTGAAAGATTTGAACAGATATTTAACCAAGAAAGGATATCTAATGGCCAAATAAGCACATGAAAAGCTGCTGAATTTCATTAGTTATCAAGGAAATGCAAATTAAAACCCAATGTGATACTATAACGCTCACCACAATAACTAAAATGAAAAAGACAGACAATACCAAGGGTTGGCAAAGATGCAGAGCAACTTGAGACTTTCATACTCTGCTATAAGGGGTAAAAAAAAAAATGTGGTGTAAAAGTGGTATAAGTGGTATAACAACTTTGGTAAGTAACACAATTGGTGGTATCTGCTAAACCTGAGTATACACATATTCTAGGTTCTAGCAATTCTACCCCTAGGAATATATTCCTAGGGGTACACATATGTTCAAAAGACAAGCACAAAAAAAGACTAATGACCATCAACAGCAGAATGGATAAATGAATTCATATGATGGAATAATACATGGAAATGAGAATTAAATTAACTATGGCTACATGAAGTACCATGGATGCATCTTACACCAAAGAAAATGCTGAGCAAAGGAGGCCAGTACACACTTTATGATTCCATATATAAATATAATTCAAAACAAGGAAAAACTAATCTGTGATATTAGGATAATGGTTTCTTTGTGGGGAGGGAATAGATGGTAGTAACTATAAGAGGACACAGGGAGGTGCTAGTAATGTGGTGGTTACAGTGTTATTTTGTGAAAATTTAGAGTTGTACACTTACGATCCGTATACATATACTTTAAGAAACTGTTTACTTAAGGAAAAGAAACAAAACCTATGGGCAAAATAGATTTATTTGTTTACCAAGTCTACAGATACATTACATATCATAATTTTAAAGCCAGAAAAATGAGCCAGCATCAACAATTTGAAACTTAGTAAGAATAAATATGAAACAGTGCACCTAAGTTAAAAATTTTAAAAATACACCTAGGATAAGGGAAACTCTGCTTAAAAGTAGAGAAACAAAAACAACAAGGTTTTAAAAACAAGTTCAGTATAAGCTAACAACATGACGCTGCTGCCAAAGCATAAAAATTTGTTTAAATTTAGGGCTATATTAATGAAATTATCAAGCCAAGATAAAGTGAGGTAATAGTTTCACTTAATTGCTCATTAATGACCACAACTCAAATGTCACAATTTAAGAAACACAGTAAATTAAAGAGTATACGTAGAGAAAGAAAAATTGAGAGGCATAATCTTGTCAAATGAAAAATGGTTAAAGAACAAAGGATATTCAACCAGGAGAAGAGATGACTTTGCGAGCTTAACACCTGACTGTAAGTAGATAAAGGGCTATCATAAATATAAAATGAATATTTTCTGTACTGCTCCAGCGGAGAGAACCAGAACCAGTAAGTAGCCACTAGAAAGAAGCAGTTTTCAGGTTCATTTCAGGAAAAACATTCCAATAGTTGATAGAGCTTTTCTATGGTGGAATGGACAAAGTATCCAAAGTAGAGGATCACTTATCCGAGATGTCAGAACTTTTTTAATTTTGTGGTTAGACTAAATCAGTGTTTCCCAAATCTAACGCATATCAATAAAACTATGAAGTTTTTTTAAAATACAAATTCCATAGTTGCCACCACAAGCAACGTAGGTCTGGGAAGGGCCTGGAATCTGTAAGAAGCCTCCTGGGTGATTCTCATACACCTAGTAGCCCAGTGGTTCAAGATCCTATATTTGAAAACCACATAATTAGATGGCCTTTAAGCTTCCTTCTCAAAATTCTAATGGAAATCATCTTTATATAAACAGCTTGAGGCAAGGTTTACCTTTGTATATCAAAGGCACTATGTACATCAAAATAAATTGAGAATATCTGAAAATACATGTCACTTTAACCAGTCTTTTTTTCCCCCAAATTTGTAAAATTGCTGTGTACTTGAAAATACTATTATTAAAGAACTCCTCTAAGCTGGATGAATTATAAAGAAATGATAATCAACGTTCATTTAACAAGTGTTTACTGTGAGCCTATAATATGCCAATAAACAAAAATGACAACTCTACCTCAATGGAACTCGGTCAAATCATCAGGGAATTATAATATTGTGTGCTATCATACAGGAAGTATAGAATGCTGGGGGAGCAAATAGAAGAGGAGTGATAGGTGTTTAATATTCTTGCATGACCACTCTGTCCTAAACTGCAAGATAGGATAATGTAAATGACAAGAAAACTGTGAGAGAATGACCCTGAAGTAGAGTTTAGGAGAAGGAAGTGGTAGGAATAAGAAAACTAGAGAGAAAAAAGCTTAAAAATATTTTATTTTTCTGTTTTAACCAGCACCCCCCGCCCCCGCAAAAAAAGAAAAAGAAAAGTTGGAAAAGATACATGTATGGTTTAGATGCTAAACTTTAGAGACAAGATTGTTCTCTTATGCAAGGAGGAGTCAAGGAGAGAAATCATGGTTAGAAGCAATATTGGAGAGGGAAGTAGAAAAGCCAGTCCCTGAGAGTCACAGAAGAAAAAAGAATTAGAACTAGAATAGAGAAGTGTCCCTGGGGTTATTCTGTCAAGTGGCTCAAGCCCCTATAGCTCTTTACTCCCATCTCTATCTTATCTCCTATACCCACCAGACCAAGCCCACACACATTTTACAAGAATTAAGTATGGCTTCTACCTGACATTACTAAAGGCAAAACCTTAAATAGATCCCTCTTAGAAGTTCTGATAGTGTTCTGTTTTCTGGTCTAACATCTTAGTAATATTTGTTAAAATACCTACAAAAATAGGCCAGATTAAGTGATAATATAGCAATATACTATAATCTTGGTAGAATATCACCTTCGAAGACCATGTTATAAAAGTATATCATTGTTGGTTGCATGCTGACTCAAGGAGATAGTAGGAGAAAAATGAAAGAAATGGTTCTAAAAGCAGCTGTAATAAAGCTTTGAGGCTTACTAGAATAGTGTTCAGAATATGGCAGATACTTAATAAACATTTACTGAATGATTGAATCCCCAGTCATCTAAAAATCACACAAGCATACAAAAATAAAAAATGAAAAACAAAGTATAATGGGAAGATAACTGCCTAGGTTCAAAATTATAACTCTACTACTTACTAGTTGAAGTCTTAAACAAATTGGGACTACTGCATTTTTCAAAGGATTAAATGAGATATTAAATGTGATAGCACATGCAAGTACTCCTAGTATAAAAGGCATTCTTTCAGGCTAACTAATCTTCAATTCACTAAATGACAATTAGATAACAGTAAATGGAAAACATGTATTTCTTTAGCTTGTGAGAAAGAAGATAAAAGTAGGTTGGAATTAGAAAAAGCATTCAGATATCAATAACCTATGAGCAAAGATTAACCTAAACCAACAAAGGAGGAGCTTAGATACTGTCATTTGCCTACACATACCAAAAATTTCTCGGCCACTACTTTTTATCCCAAACACAATGCTAGGTACTAGGGATAAAAAGATGTTTAAGACATGTTACATAGTAAACTTTTGGGATAGACAAATTTCATAGTTATTTGGAAAAAATAACTATATGAAATTTCTAAAAGGCATACAGCCAACAGTAACTGAAAGGTCAGCTGCTGATTATCTCCCTAGAAGCTTTCAACATTAACATTACATTAGTAGTTTAAGTGAATTCCTTATAAATATTCATGAAAGAGAAAGTTGTTGATCACTAAAGACAAGGATTTGACTGTGTTCAGCCTCTGTGGCAAACTATGTATCTAGAAATAAAGAAGGCTTATTATTGTAAGTATTGTACTACAAGAAAAGAGAAGGGACATACCTAGCTTCCTAAAGGTGTAGCTCAGATAAAACAAAACAAACAAAAACAATTCATTTTTGTTTTGTTTCAGAATGAAACAAGGAGATGTTTCTCAAGTAAAGAATAGAGCATATCTTTAATGGTACATATTTCTCCAATACAGTGTCAAGATGCTATTACATATGATAGTAGTACTCTTAGTTCTAATAAAAGTCACCTGTCTAGAGTGAAAAGAGAAATCATTACCTGATTTGTAGGCATTTTCGGCACATTCACTTTCCACATCTGGGCTTCCCTGGAGATTGCCTTTTCCAACAGGAAAGACAATCTCTGGTTTTCCAACGGCCCTGGAAACTTCATGATATCCTTTGGATCTGCCTGCCACCCAGCTTGATGTAGCTACCTATAAAATCAAACATAAAACAATGCTCTATATTTAATTATATATATAGTAACTGTAGCATTATATAAATATGTTGGTCCTTATTAAGCAATTCATAAAACAAAATAAAAATGTTATGAGGCAATATAGGATTTTACAGCTCTTTAAGATATCATATATTAAAATGTTACCATAATCATCAGTTATCTAAAACATTCTCACTTTAAATCTGAAATTCAGTTGTAAAGAGAGTAAAAACATGACCATATAATTGACAACCTTAGGACTTTGATCAAAACATATTATCACTGTGTCAAAAAATTTTAAGTCACAGGCTTTTTAGACTAGGAATTCTTAGAAGTAGTTGTCCCAAATATTTCTCTTAAAAATCTACACAGATAAGGGCTAAACCCTCTTTTTATTAAAAAAAAAAGTTACATCAATTACATTAAATCCCACCCATTTCTATTTAATCAGTATGAGACTATCCCCCCCTTTAAGTATGAAACCATCTTGAATTGTGCTCCCACTACAGTGTCCACTAGCTACACGTGTAGCCATTAAAATTAGAATTGAATAAAATTAAAATATAATTCCTCAGTCACACCAGCCCCATTACAAGTGCTCAGCTGTCACATGTGGTCAGTGGATACTGCACTGGACAGTGCAGGAAAGGCACATTTCTATCAATGCAGTAAGTTCTACTGGACGATGTTGATCTAGAAAGCTCAACAGTAGAGTAACTGGCACTCTAAAATGAGCAGCAAGTCTAAAGAGCAACACAGTACAAGGCATCTCAGAGTCCGAGAGACGTTTCTACGTTTCTTTTTTTTTTTTTTTTTTTTTCTTGTGGTACGCGGGCCTCTCACTGCTGTGGCCTCTCCCGTTGCGCAGCGCAGGCTCCGGACGCGCAGGCTCAGCGGCCATGGCTCACGGGCCGAGCCGCACCAGGGCACGTGGGATCCTCCCAGCCCGGGGCGCGAACCCGGTTCCCCTGCATCGGCAGGCCGGGCCCAGCCGGACCAGGGCACGAACCCGTGTCCCCTGCATCGGCAGGCGGACTCTCAACCACTGCGCCACCAGGGAAGCCCTCTACATTTCTTAAAAGAAAGGGAAACTATAGAGGTTTGACTGTGTATGGAAAATTGGATTGAGAAGCTGCTGAAGAATGTGAAAAGACTCAACTACATTTATGAAAGCTAAGCAACTGAAAAGGTTATTAAATTCAGAAAAAGATTATGCAAGAAAATAAACATAATAATATACCACAATATTTACACAGCAATAATAGTGAAAATACTGAATAGAGATTTCAACACAAACGCTGTAATAAAACTACACTGGTAGGATGAGGGGTGTTGGGAGAAGGCAGAATGAGAGCCTCATTTTTATATTTCAGAGGAAAACCATAAATAATATCTAAAACTTAAATATCAAAAAAACAGCAATAGGTAAGTTACTTGAAAATATGATCTTAAATAACAAGAGAAATAGGTAAGAGCTGAGAGTGATTAACCTCTGGGGAATGAGAAAAGGGTGGAGAAACCAAGCAGCATGGGAATGTGGTTTTTCATTAAAGACCTCATATAACTATTCCCTTTTTTCAACTCTGGACCTGTACTACATACATACGTCAAATTCCAGGGATTCTTTTTTAAAAAATTCAATGCCGAGAATTAACATATGAAAAGTTCCTAATTTTTGATAAAAATTTAAATTTGAAAAATACAAACCTAATCTTCAATTTCCATGTTCCCTCTACCCCAACTTCAGCTACTATCCTCTTTCCTATTTATCACCCCACATACTTCACTTACCATTCAACCTACTGCAAACTGGTTATCTGGATTGTAATTTTTTAATTTTTGCTTCTTTAAACTCCTGGGTTTTTGCAATTTTTCGAAATCAAGCATGAAGTGCTTTTCATACTAAGCAGAAAAAAGTTAAATAACTTAGAAAATGGAAAATAATAACTATCCTGAAAGGTCCAACTCAAAGGTAATTTCTTCCAAGAACTATCTACCCTAATAAGTTATAAATTCCCTTGCAGTCATATCTACGAATATCATGTTTTTATTACTCACAGTGCCCATCACACAGTATCCTGATGAAACAGAGACACAACCGAAGGCTCATTTCAACCCTCGGGGCCAAAAACAAAAAACCATAACCAAAACAAACAAACCCAAGTCTAATCTCTTTCACAGGTGAATTCTTCAAATGTTTAAAGGCTGCTATCATGCTCACCAGTTAATCCACTGCATTGCTGAAAAACCATTCAAGAGTTTCTCACATGACATGATTTTTGCTCTTCTAAATTAACACCAGTTTAATTACTAATGCAGTCTAAGATCATTAGCTATTTTTTTAGAGGCTACACCACATTATCAATTCAGATAAAATTAATGCTCAACTAAAACTCTTAAGATTTTCTAAGGTAACTCTTAGGTGAACTTCCCCTCCACCTGCCCCACCTCACTTTGTATGGGTTTTTGGTGCCTTTGGGGGCGGAGAGGGGCATTACATCCTTGTTCAGGACCTTAAATACATTTTTTCCTTAAAAAAAAGTCATCTTGTTAAATTCTATCTACTGTTACATTCTGCTTAGACGTTCTGAGATTCCAATTCTGTTGCATTAGTACTTTTCTCAAATTCTCCACAATTAGATAAACAGAGTCACTACAACTTCATCGAATGCAAACATAAATATCAACCTCAGAAACAGAGTATAGATGTTCACCTGTCTAGACGTATTTAGAAGAAACACCTATATTGGATGGAGACTGAACTTCACAGGTTCTAAGAACTTCTTCTAAACCTAATTTTGGTCTGTAATTGATTAACTCCTGTCAAAACTTACGTATTTCATTCCTTTAGCTACTCTCCAGCAGGGTGGCTCACCAGGATCTGCCAGCCTTCTCAGCATACCCCAATGGGTGGCTGCCCCTAGTAATTACTCTTCCTTTACAATGATTCCTTTGAAGATTACTTTTAGGGTAGGATGGGTGGGGGACCTGAGAGGAACATATAGGATAGAATCATGTAAAGAAGTATAAGATCAGGTTCAAGGGATTCTTGTTCTTCAATCTTCTATAATTAAGGTCCTTAAATAAGACTTCCAAATATTTAGATGATATAACAACTTTTTTAAAACAAAGGAATCCGGGTCAAAGAAGAAATCATAAGGGAAATTAGAAAATACTTTGAGATGAATAAAAAAGATCAAACATACTAAAACTTACAGGAAACAATGAAATACTGGTAAATGCCTATATTAAAAAAGATCTCATATATATAACTGAATCACTTTGCTATACACCTGAAACACAATATTGTAAATCAACTGTACTTCAATAAACAAGAAAAAAAAAAAGATCACAAGTCAACACTCTAACCTTCCACTTTAAGACACTGGAAGAAACAGACCAAACTATACCTAAAGTAAGAAGAAAGAAAATAATAAATATCAGAGTGGAAATTAAGGAAGTAGAGAACAGAAAAACAGAGAAAAATCAATGAAACCAAAAAAGTTGGTTTTTTGAAAAGATCAACAAAGTTGGCAAACCATTAGCTACACCGACCAAGGAAAAACAGAGATCAAGTACTAAAATCAGAAATAAAGAAGGGACATTACTACCTATGTTACAGAAATAAAAAGGATCATAAAGAAATTTTTATTAACAATTGTATGCAAATAAATTGGACAACTTAGATGAAAAAGACAAACACATAGAAACAAACTATCAAAACTCACAACAGAAAAAGCTGAATAGTCATATACCAAGTACTAAAGAGACTGAATTAGTAAAGAAACTAGTGTCAAAGAAAAGCCCATGCCCCAGTGGCTTGGCTGGTGAAGTCTACCAAACGTTTACAGAAAAACTAACACAAATTCTTCACAAACTCTTCCAAAAAATAGGGGAGGAGGCCTTCTCATTTTATGAAGCCAGTTATTATCCTGCTACCAAAACCAAAGACAACAGCACGAAAACTACAGACCAGTATCTCTTAAATACAGATGCAGAATTCCTCAACAAAATACTAGCAATCTGTATCTGAAAACATAAAAAAGGGACTATATACCATAACCAAGTGGGATTTAGCCCAGGAACACAAAGTTGGTTTAACATTCAGAAATCAATGTAACACACTGTATCAACAGAAGAAAAGAAATCATTCTTTGCTCACAATAGGGAAATGTAACAAAGGAAAAAAAGAGTTCAAATTTCCTTAAACTTTAAAAAATGAGGTATAAATAATACAAGTGAGAAACAAAAAAGATGGAGGACACCTGTGGGGATGTTCCAGATTTTCCAAGCTACAGAAAAATAAAAGTGCAATACCTTACCCTAGACTGGATCCTGTACTGCTGAGAAAAATGCTATAAAGGTCATTTTGGGGTCAACTGACATAATGAGAATTTGGACAGATGTGACAAAAGTAAATTATCAATTTAAAATTTACTAAAGTTGGTAACTTTACTGTGACTCTATAAAATATCCCTACTCTCAGGAAATACACACTGAAAAATTTAGGTGTAAAGGGCCATAATGAATGCTGTAGAGAGAGGGGGTGTTAGATGAGGGGAGGGAAGACACGATAAAACAAATGGAGTAAAAGGCTGAAAATAAGTGAATCCAGATAGTTTCTTTTTGAAATTATTTACAAGTTAACAACACAGAAAAAGCAAAACAAAAACAGAAACCATAATTTATGAGAAAATGTTCTACATTTGTTTTTTAAAATATGATATGATACAGTGGAGAAAGCGCTGGCTTGAATTCTACTTCTTTTACTAACAATCCACAAGCCTGCTTTCTAATGTTTAAAAACAGATTATTTGAGCTAGATGAAAAATGAATCCTGCTAAGGAATAAAACACAAACATTAAAAATATAAATTTACTGTTTTAAATAACAGAACTTTATAGTTTTATGTTGTTATTTTATGCCCATTAATGGTCACATTCAGAATTCTGAATGCTCAGATAGAAAAGTCTCTAGGAACTAAAAAACATTTTGGTTTGTCATTTTTGGTTTGGTATTTTGGTTGGCATATTCCATAAACTTTGACCTTAAGCATTTCACATTTCTCCTCCCATTCTTTCAACTGCCGCTTCTGCTTCTTCCTCTATGTTTATCAAATACCTTAATGTCTGAGTGAATAGTTTATAAAACACTGTACAGCATTAACTATGTTACAAAGCAGCATACAGCGCCTCTTGCTCTTCTGAGGAAAAGTGCTGCACAGTGCCGGGTATACAACAGAAACAACTTCATTAACATGGAATTATTGTATTTATTATGTTCAAAACACCAACTCCATTAATAATTTTGTACTGGTGCTGACTTCCGGATCGTAGTTCCCCTTATAAAAATTTATTAATTTGACTATACAAAAACCTCATGTTCTATTATTATCTCCTTGACTTTACAGCCTTAATCTAATAATGAACTACAGGTACTTATAATTCTAAAACACCCTGCTTTATCCCAATCTCCATGACTCTCCACATACTGTTCTTTCAACTTGAAATGTCCTTCTCTAGCTTGCACTCTCCTTCCTACAGAGTTGTCATTTGCATCATATGTACTTGAACATAATTCTACTTCTGCATTTAATTGCTCCGTGAGAGCTGACTATTTGTAGGCTGGTCTCTCCTACTAACCATGAGTTCCTTGATGGCAAACACTCTCCAGAGTTTAGCACTGTGCCAAATAAATAATAATAAGTGCTTACACTTGTTAAGTGCTTAACAACAAAATACAATGAGTGCTTACTACTTGGCCAGGTATTGTTCAAAGTACTATGCCATATTAACTCCTAGAACACAAAGGAGGGTATAATTATTAAGTCTGTATTATTATTAAGTCCCCTTCAAAGATGAAGGAACATGGACAGAAAAATGAATACCTTTCATTTTTAAAGTAGTATACAATCAGAATAAAACATGTACACACACTTTAAACTTCCAATCTTGACCAAGAAACATTTTAGAGTTCCATTCTAAACTACTGATACTAGGATGTCACATTGCCATGTAAACTCACTTATCTCAGTTTAACTGCAAACCATCCCGGTGCACCTTCCCGACACACGCTGATTCTACTAGTCTGCTCTTCATCAGTATTGAGAAACTTCTTCTAGTCCAGAAGCTTAGAATCTCTGATGCGTATGGTCCCAGACTAGCAAATCTGAATCCTGTTCCTTCTTTCTTATCTATTTGCCTGTTCCCTTCTATTTCCTCTGCCACAAATGACCTGGAAAAGCCAGAAGCAGATAACGCTACTTTAATCTGTTCCGGGACAGAGACTGTATAGCACAGAATGCCTGGGCTGGAATTCTGGCCACCGGGTTCTAGCTGCCGTCTAGTGTGAAAATTAATCTTATGGAGCCTCAGTTTCACTCATCCGTAAAATGCTCCTGAACTACCTGCCCCGTGAAGATTCAGTAAGTTACAAACTACTTATAACGATGCCTCTCCGATAATAAGCCTCAACAAGTGTTATTCTTAACATCCTAAAGCCACACTGCTGCTGCTCAAATGTTGATTGTCTCCCGCTGACAGAATAAAAGCTAAATACTTTAGCCTAACATTCAAAGATCTCCAGTCTGATTCCATCCTACCTCCGGAGCGATACCTTCCACTATTTTGCCATCTAATTCTCAACTCCTAACAAAACGATCTGCAGTGGAACCTCTAGCTCGGCAGAGGGGCTTCTGCCCTCTTTTCAAATTTCCGGTATTATCTGCCCTACAGGATGCAATTCAAAGCTCACCTCTTCTCCAGATTCCCCCAACCCCGGGAAACGTGCCCCTCCCCCGAGCTCCCGCAGCGGCTCACCCCATTCATCCGTCCTCCTCCCCCACCCCGCCCGCTCTGCAATGTGAATGATGTTCCCGCGGGTCCCGCGGAGGCGTCGATATCTAGGGGCGGGGGTGTGTCCCCTTCTTTGTGTACCGCACGGGCTCGCGGACCCTAGAACGCGCACTAGGAGGCAGCTTGCTGTTGCTACAAGAAAGTTAGTCGCCGACGGGAAAATTGGCCCGAAAGGGAACCCAGCGGAGCCGTTTCCAAACTGGGCAGGTGCCTGAGTTGTAGGCGCGAGGAGACCAGAGAGGCGTCCGGGAGGTTTCCCGGAGGGGGCGGCGGGGGCGGGGCTCAGCCGAGGGGCGCGCGCCGGCGGCGCGGGGCTGCAGGGGGCTCGCGCGCGGGTCGCGGGGACGCGTGGAGCCCCCCCGTCTCCGCCCGCTCACCTTCTCCTCCTCTTCCTCCTCCTCCTCCTCCTCCTCCTCCTCCCCGGCACAGCTGTAGGCCTCACAGTGGTGACGAGGGGTCATCCGGGGGCCCGTTACCACCTCATTTTCCTCAGCGCGCGGCGATGGGGCGCGCGGGACGAGGACGGGGCCGACTGAGGAGGGAGAAGAGGGGGAACCGGGCCGGAGGGCGCGGGCGCTGGCGCTCGAGCGGGACGCACGGCTGCGGCCTGTGGGTCGGTCAGCGAATTAGTTCCATGACGCCCCCGGACCTGAGGCCGCCGCCGGTCCCGCTCCTCCAACCGCCGCCGCTTGTGCCCGGGTGGGGAGTGGGTTCCCTCTCGCCATAGGGCGGCGGGGACCGGGGAGAGGCGGGGGGTGAGACCGGCTCTGCCCCTGCCCGGGGGAAGCGCCTCCGAGGGGAAATGGTGAAAGGGGGGGAAAGGGGGAAAAGGAAAAAAAAAGGAAGGGGAAAAGGGGGGAAAAAAATAAGAAAAAACGAGACAGAGGCGCTGCCGCGTCCGCTCGCGGGGAAAGCTGGGGAAGGAGGGGAAGGTAAAAAGAAGTGCCGGCTTCGTCGGCTCCGCCCTCGCGGACCGATTCTTAGACTTGCTCACTCCTTGTAAACAACACTGAACTGGCCTCTGGACCCTCTCCCGTTTTCCTCCTCGCCGCCTTCTCCGTCCAGCGAACGTACAGAGAAGTCCGGAAAAAAGCTGGGCTGTTGGAAACGGGCTGGGAAAGTCTCTGGCATTGGGATGGGAGGAGGGCTAAGAGAAGCTAAATGTGCGTGGACTCGTTTTCCTTGGAGAAGCGGAAGGTTTCCTCTTCGACTGCACGGTGACGTAAGAGCCTCCTCAGCTCGCTGGAAGAGGCGTGTGGTGGCCGGAGAGTGCGCTGCGCATGCGCCCCAGGGAAGAAAGAAGCAGCTGAGCGCTTCGCTTGGGGGTGGGGTCTTATAGGGATGCTCCTCTGGCCGAAACGAGCGCTACGTGGTTTTATCCAGCCTGTCTTTGTCTCTGGGGCTTGTAAAAGGATTTGTTGGAAAGGGCCGCGATCTGTTGTGTAAAGATCTTGCGTTCTTTGTTGACCTCGCAAAAAGTTCTGTGTTCTCTTCTTACCATTGACGTGTAAATAGAATTGCGGGTTTTTTCGCTGCCACGTCGTGGGTGGAGATTCTAAAGTGCATTAGAAATCGGGAAATTGCAGGGAGCATAGTCTCAAGCACCTTCTAAAACAGTAAATTATATTGCTGGCAGCAGGGAACCTGCTTTGTAATGTGCCAAGGGAATTCTATCCACTTAACCAACACATCTGAGTATTTCCGAGTAGGTTTTATTACCAGGTCTTTAACGAGTGAGTGGTGACATATAAATGTGTTTTATTTGGGGTTCCTTTACGGACCTATGGTAAATGCTGCTCATCTTTTAATCGTTTTGAAGAGTAGAATTACAGAAAGTTTTGAAAGAGAAGAAAACCCTCAAACTCAACCATTTACAGAAGTAGTTGATTTGTGTTTCCATTTGTCTTTTATATGCCTATTTTAAGTCACTTAAATTTGTTTTAAGCTTATTCAGCGAGCCAGGGGCTAATAAGCTCTAGCAAGCTGGAATTAACCAAGACAAATAGCTTCTACCTTCATGGAGTTTACAATCCAAACACTGAGCTAATTATCACTATCTAAAATCACCCACTACGTTGAT
This sequence comes from Physeter macrocephalus, assembly GCF_002837175.3. Taxonomy (NCBI): domain Eukaryota; kingdom Metazoa; phylum Chordata; class Mammalia; order Artiodactyla; family Physeteridae; genus Physeter; species Physeter macrocephalus. The sequence goes on from NC_041220.1 coordinate 67,604,518, forward strand.
TTGCTTACTTGTACATTGTATTCTCTCCTTAGAATATAAAGTCTAGGATGGCAGGGATCTTGCATGTTTTATTTCACCCTGTATTCCTGCATGTAAGAGGCTCTCAATATTTTATTACTGACTGAATAAACAATTACCAGTATCAAAAGTATTAAGATGGAAAATTGCAGGCTGCTATGGAAACACTTAATTCTAGCCTAGTCAGGGATATCAGAGGAGGTTTCTGTGAGGAAGAGACATTTAAGGCGAGACTTGAAACCACTTGGGCATAGAATTGGGGAAAGAGTGTTACAGGCAGAGGAAACAACAAGCGCAAAGACTAGAGCTGAGACATTCTAAAAATCTCGGAAAGGTAGTGTGGCTTGGTCCTCAGAGAATTGAAGGCTGGGGAAGGGGGCAGGTCCCTATGACAGAACAGGGAAGGGAAGCCCAGGAAGGATTTTAAGTGGATCGTATTTTGCTTTTTTCACCTCACGTAGTCTTTCTTACGTGGGCTTTATTGCTACATGGTCTTCCTTCTATAACACATCGGCAACATTTTTTTGCACAATACCATTCACTGCAGGACCATGAAGTTGCTTCAGATTTTCACTACTTTAAGAATAATACCAGGCTTCCCTGGTGGCGCAGTGGTTGAGAATCCGCCTGCCAATGCAGGGGACACGGATTCGAGCCCTGGTCTGGGGAGATCCCACATGCTGCGGAGCAGCTAGGCCCGTGAGCCACAACTATTGAGCCTGTGCATCTGGAGCCTGTGCTCCGCAACAAGAGAGGCCGCGATAGTGAGAGGCCCGCGCACCGCAATGAAGAGTGGCCCCGCTCGCCGCAACTAGAGAAAGCCCTCGCACAGAAACGAAGACCCAGCACAGCCAAAAATAAATAAATAAATAAATAAATATTTAAAAAAAAATAATACCAATTCCATTCCCAGATATGTAGTCAAGAGAAATGTAAACCTGTCCACACAGAGACTTGTACGTGACTATTCATAACAGCATTATTCACAATGGCCAAAAAGGTGAAACAACACGAGTGTAAGTCAAATGTGGTATATCTATAATATGGAATGTTATTTGGCCATAATAAGGAGGTACTGAAATATGGTGTAATATGAATGACCCATGAAAACAATGTGCAGTCCTTTGTAGCTGGCTTCTTTCACTTAGCATAATGATTCCATTTGTATGAAATGTCCAGAATAGGCAAATCTATCGATAGAAAGTAGATTAGTGATTGCTTGAGACTGAGGATGGAGATGGGATTGGGGAATGATAGGTAAAAGTTTTGGCGTTCCTTTTTGATGAAACTATTTTACAATTGATTGTGGTGATGGTTGCAAACTAAATATACTAAAAACTATTGAATGGTACACATTAAATAGGTGAATTGTCTGAGAGGTCAATACAGCTGTTACCAAAAAAAATAAAAATAAAAGGGAGAGGGGGAAAAAACCAAAAAGAATACAATTAACATCTTCATGTGTAACCTTTTCTGGGTTATTCCTGGGTCCAACGGTATTTACACTTTTATGGCTTTTGATGAATACCCAATTGCCAAATTGCTTGGCAGAAGAGTTGAATCAATTAAAATGTAACCTGAGTATTTAAGAGTTCTCACTTCATTATATACTTACTCTTTTTGAAACTTAGTTTTAATAAAACTGTCTTACTGCCTGTGAGATTGCCAGTGACAATTTAATCTAGAATACTGTAAATATAATTACAAGTAATTAATTGGTGGGTAAGGAACTTGTTCCAGTTGTCCTAACAAAATATATGGACATTCTTTTTCTTTATTATTCATTCAAAGACCTTACTTTTAATCAACATCTCTTTTTCGTTAATAACTGTAGTAGTATTTTTAAAAATTAAGTGTAGTTGTAACAAATGGAAAGACTTTGAAATTCCCTGAGAAAATAAATAAGGCATATAAAGAAAACATTAAAATCCTTGTATTGGTAAGGAATTCATATTTTTTCATTTAAAAAATATTTTTAGGAATATTTTGTCACAAATAGTAAAACTTTTACTAAAATTTTAAAAATTAATTAACATTTAATAATATTTATTATTTAATTAATATTAATATTTATTATTTAATTAATATTAATAACAATGTTTAATTAATAAAATAGTAATTGATTATTTGCTAATAAAATAATATTTATTATTTAATTAATAAAACTACCACCTTTCTATGTGGTATTTGAGAATAATAATAACTAAAATATATTGATTACTCACTGTGTACCAGGCATTGCACCAAGCACTTCTATTGCATTCTCTTCTATTTATTCCTGCAGCACTCCTCTACTGTAGGTATTTTTGTTATCCGCATTTTTCAGAAGATAAAGAGGTAAAGTAAAAATAAACAACAACAAAAAGAGGTAAAGTAAATCCTCAAGACTGGTCACACAGCTTGGAGAGGCAGAGCCAGGATTCAAACCCAGTTTGTCTGACTCCAGAGCCTGATGTGCTTTTAGTCACTACCCTTTACTGCCTCACCCTCTGGGTATTACTGGCTTGCATGAAAGTCTTCGAACAAAAATACTCACCCTATGGTTATTTTTGGCTTGCCTTTAATCTTAGAACAAATATTCAAAAAAAAGTTTTTAGTGACTAGTTCATATTTGTGCTACTAGAGAGTTGATTTTTGCTTGAAAACAGGTTATTAAAATTTTCTTACACTTGTTTTATTTCATGACTAGAATATTGAATCTTGAAATATAAACATGTCCTGCTTCAAATGCAGACTAAGGAGGAAGCTGAGAAACAGTGTGCTCTCAGAATAAAAGCTCTGTTCTGAAATGCAATATAATGTAAAGTGAGACCCTGCCAGAAGTCTAGGACAACTGAAGGGAATCAAGTTGATGAACAAAGTGGTTTGCTATCTGTAATCTTTCAAGAAAAATAATTAGAAATGGACTGCTTACCTTTTTATGAGTATAGAAGATAAGGTTATATTTAATCTCTAATGACAAAAATTTCTAGTCTCCTTTGTCTTAAATGAAATTTTAGGGTAATGTTCCCAGCAGACAATCTATGAAGGTACTATCTTGTCGGAGAAATACAAAGGCCTACAGGAACAAAGGAAGTGATTCATTGTCATTATAATCACTTACTTTAGCATTTATGTACACTTAAGGATCCTTTTTACAGCTCCCAAAATACTTATTTTCTTTAATCTCTACAGAGACAGAAAGTGAGAGGAGTAAGCCTGTCAAATAGACATTAAGAGAAAAGGAGTCCACATTCACCAAATAATATAAAGACCACCTACTTACTATTTTTTTGTTGAAGTGTAGTTGATTTACAATGTTGTGTTAGTTTCAGGTGCACAGCAAAGTGATTCAGTTATATATAGATATATATTCTTTTTCAGATTCTTTTCCATTATATGTTATTACAAGATATTGAATATAGTTCCCTGTGCTATACAGTAGGTCCTTGTTTATTTTATACCTCCTACTTACTATTAAGTGGGGAGAAGTGCTCAAAGAAGAGTCAAAAATTCTAAAATAGGAAGCCACAAGCTGCTTTCCAGATTTTGACCAACTCTGAATAGAAACTGGCTTTAGGTTTCTCATATTTAGGTGCTTATTTAGAAAGACTTCACTGGGCCGGATCATTGGTTGCATGCTTTATTAAAAGGAGCCCCAGAAGTCAAATAGCGGCCACTATTTGAAATTTGTAAATCAAAAAGGAACATTCTTTCCTTGTTCTTGGGAGGAAAATACATAATTAAAATAACACCATTTTACTCTCACAAACTGTTTTGAATGCTCAACTACCAAATTTAGTAAATTTGGAAAAAAATATTTTTGTATATCTTACATAATCAAACTACCAATACATTATATTTCTTGTTGAGTATTATGTGTATGTGGGAGGTGTGGAGAGACAGGTAAACATCTTCCAAAGTGTATTTTTAGTCTCATCACAACAAATGTTTACTGTAATCTTTATTTCTTCTCACTGAAGGAAAAGAATTATGTTTGGGGAATCGATTTAAATTATCCACAATCAGGGTTTCCAAGACTTCTTTCTCACATACATAAGCTGCTTCTATTACCAGACAGTGATTTAGTAAATATTTGAGACCCATTTGAATACTGGGGTAGGCACCATACGAGATTCTAAGAGTCATATGTGGTCCTGTTTGTAAGAAACTTCCATTCATTCCTTTTTTTTTTTTTTTTTTTAGATGTTGGGGGTAGGAGTTTATTAATTAATTTATTTATTTTTGCTGTGTTGGGTCTTCGTTGCTGTGCGAGGGCTTTCTC
>NC_041220.1:67609018-67642801 GCF_002837175.3 Physeter macrocephalus
ACGCGCAGGCTCAGTAGTTGTGGCTCACGGGCCTAGTTGCTCCACGGCATGTGGGATCCTCCCAGACCAGGGCTCGAACCCGTGTCCCCTGCATTAGCAGGCAGATTCTCAACCACTGCGCCACCAGGGAAGCCCTATTCATTTCTTAATTCAACACTGACTAGCTGTGTGACCATGAGCAAGTGAACCATCTTCTCTAGAACTTGACCTCAGTTTCATCAACTGTAAAACAGGGGATAATAATAGTATATCTCCAAGGTTTTTATGAGGACTAAATGGGATAATATTTACGAAAGGCTTGGACCAACGTGTGACACATAGGTAACACTAATTGTTAGCTTAACTCTTGTAACCCTTTATGTGCCAGGCTTGAGTTTAATCTTTTTTTCTTTTTTCACTTAATACAGTTAAAAATGGCCAACCCTCTTATCAGCTACCAGCCTTGCACAAGGGAAGAAACAGAGTGGAGAAATTCTTTTTTTTTTTTTTTTTTTCTTTTGCGGTACGCGGGCCTCTCACTGTCGTGGCCTCTTCCTTTGCGGAGCACAGGCTCTGGACGCGCAGGCCCAGTGGCCATGGCTCACGGGCCCAGCCGCTCCGCGGCATGTGGTATCTTCCCGGACCAGGGCACGAACCCGTGTCCCCTGCATCGGCAGGCGGACTCTCAACCACTGCGCCACCAGGGAAGCCCAGGAGAAATTTTCTGTGTTGGTCAGGAAAGGCTTTATAGACTTGAATGTGGCATTAATTATTTTCTGTTGAACAAATTACCTCAAAACTTAGCTGTGTAAAACAATAAGTATTTAGTATCTCACACGGTTTCTGAGGCTCCAGAACTGTCAGTACCTTAGCTGGGTGGTTCTAGTACAGGATCTCTCATGAGGCTGCAATGAAGTTGTTGGCTAGAGCTGAAATCATGACGGGACTGGAGAATCTGCTTTCAAGTTCAGTCATGTGGCTGTAGGCAGGAGGCTTCAGTTCCTAGCCACTGGGTCTCTCCCTAGGGCTGCTCATGACCAGGCGACTGGCTCCTCCATCACAAGTGATGAGAGAGAGAGAGAGGGAGAGGGAGACCAAGATGGAAGCTGCAGTCATTTTATAGCTTAGTCTGGGACATGTTCTACTATCACTTCTGCTATATTCTATTTATTGAAGCAAGTCAATCAGTCCAACCTGTACTGAAAGGGAAGGGAATTAAACTTGAAAGGAACAGTACCAAAGAATTTGTGAACATAATTTTTATTTTTTTAATCTTTTTCTTTTTTAATTACTTTTATCTTTGGCTACGTTGGGTCTTCGTTGCGCGCAAGCTTTCTCTAGTTGCAGAGCGCGGAGGCTACTCTTCGTTGCAGTGTGTGGGCTTCTCACTGCGGTGGCTTCTCTTGTTGTGGAGCACAGGCTCTAGGCGTGCTAGCTTCAGTAGTTGTGGCATGCGGGCTCAGTAGTTGTGCTGCATGGGCTTAGTTGCTCCACAGCATGTGGGATCTTCCCAGACCAGGGCTCAAACTTGTGTCCCCTGCATTGGCAGGCAGATTCTTAACCACTGAGCCACCAGGGAAGTCCCATGAACATATTTTTAAAACCATTGCAGGTGTGGAAGGAAAAGTAAGGTTTTGCTAGGTAAACAGAAACAAATTTACGACAGGCAAGGGGGCAACAGAAGCAAAAGAATAGAGATACTAGATTACATGCCATGTAATCTGGCATGGCTAGAGAATTGAGGGAGTTGTTTTATTCCTATTTTATTCCTATTTATTTCCTCATTTTTAAAATGAGGAAACTGAGGCTTAGAGAGGTAACTTTCCCGATATATATTATACACTTAGTAAATGGCAGAGCTGGGTCCTAAATCCGTATAATTCTGATTATAGAATCCATGATCTTATTACTACCTGTACTGGGCAGGGTTCTCCAGAGAAACAGAACCAAGAGGATGCATCTATGTCTCCATCTCTACCTCTATATGGAGAAAGATTTTGAGAGAGAGAGAGATTTATTTTAAGAAATTGGCTCATGGTTGTAGAGGATTGGTAAGTCCAAAATCTGCAGAGGCTGGCATACTGCAACTTTATGGAAGAGTTGCAGTTCAAGTTCAAATGAAGTTTGCTGGCTGAATTTCTTCTTGCTCAGCCTTGGTTATATTGAGACCTTCAGCTGGATGGATAAGGCCCACCCACATTACAGAGGGTAATCTGCTTTATCCAAATTCCACCAATTTAAATGTTAAATCTCATCTAAAAAACACAAAAATACCCTTCACAGAAACATCCAAAATAATTGTTGACCAGGTATCTGGGTACCATGGCTCAGCCAAGATGACACATGAAATTAACACATGAAATTATACTACCCTCTACAATAGTGACAACTTGGGGACCAGACTGCAAACAGCCCTGAATGTCATACTAAGCAGTTAGTTGGACTTATGAAAATTAACCAGTGGCTCTGTCTGAGAGACATGACCTTGAACAAGTGATATTGGATGGGGTGTTCCCATAGAATATTGTAATTCCTTTAGGAAATGTATCTTGGAATATTTGTCTGTCATGCTTGATCTTCAGTCCTGTTTTGACAAATGACAAATACCGTTTTTATTAACATTATATTTTTTCCTTTCAATATCTTCCTTTTCAAGCCATATATTTTTAGTAATTAGCCTTTCACATATTTTGAAATGACTTTCATTTCAAAAATATTTTTCTCTATTATTTATTCTCCCCTATTTGGAGATTTTCTCTTAACTTTTTCATTCACTTTGATGCTTTATTTCAAGGTTTCCTTTTAGTCATGCCTCCTACGAGAATGAAATGTGAAATTAGGGAAGAAGACAAAAATATGGGTGCAAACTAAAGAACCCAGTTTGTACATCAGCTGGACGTGGTGATTCCAAAGGTATAAATATTGTTCAAGTATCATTTCTTTGCTGACTGTGAATAAGAAAAGCTGTTTCAAACTTGCTGCTGGAGCTATTTCTCTTTGTAACTAACATAGAGCAGGAAACTCTTAACTTTTTTTGTGGAGCCTCAGAATTTAAAATTGCACTGGTCCCAACCTGTTCTGTTGACTCACTCCAGTCTGGGTCCCCACTGAGGACATAACACAGATAAGGGGTGGGCTGGAGAGTGTTGTGAGGACACCTGAAAGTGATGTGGAGTATACATCTATAGATACACCCTACCAGGAGAGAACAGGGAGCAAAATCTAGAAAACCAGTAGAGCAAAAGGTACAACAAGTTGGAAAGGAAAGCAGAACTGGACTTTCAGAATAAATAGCGGTTGAGACCTGCTGGTAAAGCATAAAACAAGGTTAGAGAGTTTGGGAGCTAAAGTTTGGGCTATGGATTTAGCCCATTTTCAGCTTTCCTTCTTAAGAACAGCATGATATAATTTGTGAGCTTGAAAACACGGAGGGGGGGTGGATAACACCACTAGATGGTTTGGTGAATTCTAGCAGACGAGCAGATTTTGTGTGAGTGAAGAAGACAACACCATTCAAAGGAGAAGCTAGTTTCCTAAAAAAGGAACATTTAATGCATCAGTGCTCTTCTGTGTTCCTTTCTCTCTCTCCCCTATCTCCTGTTGCTATACTGATCATTCTACAAGCTCAGTCATGTGTGATTTCCATCTTTAGTGCTATGAAAAAAAGGGCTTCATTAATAGCATGAAAGAACAAATAAAGGTTTTACCAAAATCAGTTTCTTTTATTTTCTAACATATCAGCACAAATATTATGTCAATGATATAGTGGAGGTTTTGATAGTTTATTTATCTTTAATAAAATTATACCTAAACCATCTTGGAAAAATAGTTTTCTTATTTTACCTTGAAAGATTGCCAGTGGAGGTATACTTATAAATTCTCTTAGTAATCCATTCCAAAGGAAAAGTCTCCTTTTAGTTGTGTTCCTTTGGGGATTTCAGAAAGCTATTCTTAATATGTTGCTCATTTGAACTGTGTGATAGTGGAAACTAAGACCCAAAGATCTGACCGTATGAAATACTCTTTGGATCAACCCAGCTAATTTTGACATAAATCTTAGAAAATGATCTGCTAATTTTGACTTAAATCGTATTTATACTTATAACCACTTTCATTTTAAAGTGAAAAAATACATACCCGAAATCCACTACTCTAAAGTATAAGATAATTTCCATTCCTGAATCCAAAATGTCTTCTGAATGCTTAAGGATAATGTTGGGTAAGGAGGAAAGATAATGCTGGAGAAATATGGTGAGAGAAATCAAGCTTTATGCTGAAGAAACTGCAGTTTTCTATGGACCTTCCTTTCCTCCCACAATAACAGATCTCCTCCTTCAGACCTCTCAGAGAGGCCCACTGATCAGTTTTTACAGGTCCATTGAAACTTGGCCTCCTGGCCACTATCAGGAATTTACAATCTACATATAAATAGGTAATGAATATTAAAAGATTAATTTGAATGCCAAGTCAGTTTTTTTTTTCAACCAGAAAATTGTTGAATATAGAACAGACTTCCTTTGACAGCTACTCCCACATACATTATAATATATGTACCATATTCCTTACTGTAGAAAGTTACAGTTAAGGTCATAGAAACTGAGTCTTGTCCATATGAAATAAACAAGGCTATCGATGTTACTAATAGTATTGCTTTTATATTTATACGTATATCTTGTATGTGTAAGTATCTTGCTCTTTGCCTTTGCCTTTAAAATATATTACTGCTTTAGTTTTTAAAACTGTTCAAAAGCCAAGGGGTTATTCACTAATTTCTCATTCGTCACTACATTCAAATTGAATTTATAAAATGATAGTGTCAGAGAGCGTATGTTGATTTTTATAAGTTTGATATAGCTAAACAAAGGAAGCAAGACAAAATGCAATTTCCTATGCTAACAATGCCAGGATCCTTTATCATAATACTAAAATTATCCCTAATGTTAGGAGTTAGATTAGAGTAAAAACCAACAATAGGAAAGGTTTTCAAAAGATTCTTTTGAGTACAGGGCCTTTTTTGTATTGAGTCAACAACTTTACATTAAAAAGTTCAGTAAAAAACCAAAAAGCAAAAACAAACAGAAAATTCAGTGAAGTGTGCTGTAATCAGTACATATCCCCAGCTTCCACAGCAGCTTGAGGGGGTAACGGAAGGGGTAAGTGTCATGACAACAGTGCTGGCTCTGAGCTCCCCCTGTGTAATAGCTGGCACCTCAATTCTCCCAGCACTCCCTTCGCAGGTCCTAGAAGAGTTAACTTGATCTCTTTGCCAGTCTTTAAAAGAATCCCATCTTTTTGTCTCTGCCTGGTTGCTTTGGCACAGCTGCCCTGCTGGCTTTTCAGGTTTCTACTGACCTCAGCATGACACATGGGGGTCACTGCCTCACAGTTTGTACTTAAAATCATCCCTTCCCAATGGCTGATTGATGTTGGATTAGGTCCCTTGCGGTCAACATCTATGTTGTTATAGGTAAAGGGGGAGTGAAGTGAACAAGGGGCCCTCTCTCTGCTGGTGCTACAGTCCTTGCAATGAATTTGTAAGTAGGGTGGTCTTGCTTTCTATTTTTATAGAGCTCACAATGTTGCATTTTATGTTGACACATTTCCTTATGGTTCTTAGCTCTTAGGCTCTCATCAACTTCTGTGGATACTGAATCCAGTAATATTAAATGTGACATTACTTCATCAACCCCTAAAGTGTCTTGACTCTTCAACTTGTAGTTATTCAGGTGAGTTCCCTACCCACTCTGGGTCACCCCAAAGAAATTAGGGGGCAGCCTCTGTCCCTCCTCTGCTCCCTTCCTGTGGAGACCACTCTTGAGTTCCAAAGTATTCTCTCTATCTGAAGGCCCAGTAGAGCCTCTGGTGGCCCTACTTTCTAATGTACGTAAGTAAAGACAGCCCCCATGTTAAATGTAACTTTTACTTTTTAAGAGAAAAATTCACTTTCTGTCGACAAAGAAGTAGAAACATAAAATTCTATTTACAATAAACATAATTATTCATTCATAGACTTATAAATAGTACTATGACTGTTCATTTAATATTATGGTTAGCTAAGACAGAGATGAAGAAAAAGCATTGTATCTGAAGATTACATTTTTTTACTTTCATAATTTTAATTGGCTTTTTAATTTTAAGATTAAATTTGAAATCAGTCTTTATTATTCAATTTTCTAAGTTTTTCTTTTTCTTATCAGAAACATTTTTGTATATAATTTTGTAAATACATTTTTGAATTTAGTTAGATGGAACAACTCAGTTCTTCAGAGTTAACTGGGTTCTTATAAACTGTTATTTACTATCATTCCATAGCTTCTTTTGTCAAGCCTCTTTTCTAAATAAGACCCTCAGAGAAGCTCCTGGGAAGAATTATTTCCTGGGGTGAAGTATCTTGGCCAGAGCAACATCTTTCCAGGTTGTATTTGCTGGTAAGTCGATGAAATTATGTCTTTTCAGTAGAGTCTCTGTTTCTTCTTCCACGAGTAGGCATTTTAAAAAGTGAATTTTAAGTAACTTTCAAATACTTTGAGACTCAGAGTGCAATCAATTCTCAAAGGCACATTTAAACACAACATGGTACATTGTATGGTACAGACCGACGCTGGCGTCTGTTGATTTTGCCAGCCACGGTTACTAGTAAAAGCTGGAGTTATGTGAGACTCTATCTGACTCAATAAACAAATAGCCAAATGTTTACTGAGCATCAGCTGTCTACAAGGCCTCGGAATGAATTGAAATATCAAGCTGACCACAAAACCAGGAGAAAATATTACAAAAACGAGTATGCCTTTTGGGAAATATGCAGTAATGGTAATTTTATGGGAAAATTAGGAACAACTATACAAATATTTTGTGCAACAAAATTAGAAATTTCTGTATACGTCTGGAATGAAATCATCCAAGAAGTCATAGGGCTTTTAATTTGGAGGACATTTTTGATCTGGTCCTACATTGGATTAGGCTTGTACTTACTATTCTTAAGGATTGGAGTAGACCAGATGAAAGGACGCAAATACCCCAAAATTCACAAGCTAGTCTACCATTTTCCAGTGGTCTGGTGTGAAATTTTTCTGCCATAAGTAAAACAAATACTTCCTATTGCTTTTCTAATAGCTAGAACCTTGGCCTTTAGGCTTTACTAGATTGCACAGTTTTGGAGATTCCCAAATTATTTCTTCCCCTAGGGAAAAATCAAAACACTATCATCATCAGGAAACTCTGTCTCTTGTCAGCTGTTTTGTGCTTTTATTCTCATTTCCTTATTCTCCTTATTTAGTCATACTGAACTTACAGTTATATATCTCATCACACTTTTCATATATATTCTTAGGAAATACTTAGAGTTCCCATTTTCCTAAGTATCCTTAAACACTCTTTTATTCTAAGATCCCGCTGAGAGCTTAGTGGATCTGTCTCCCTGCCCAGACCTCTGTTTACTGCCCTTGTTTATTGCCCTGCACAGGTTCCCTGTGCAGTGGGATGTCTATCACCTCTCTAAAAATATGCTGTGCTCTTCTCCTAGATTTGTGTCAGGTTCCAATATATGTGGAGAGAATCACCTGAAAGGTCTGCATAATGATGGCCTTATTTAGGATACTGGCTAGGCTGTTGAAACAACAGACTCAAAAATACAGACACCAAAGTGGTGGCCCTATAGTATGGAGCCTTGTCTATCTTGTTGCTTTCCCATCCTTAGGCAGTTGGCTTCATTTCTGTGTCTGAGAATAGCTAGCTCACTACCATTCCTGATGCCAGCCCGTTTGGAGGGAAAGGAGGGAAGGAAGCACCTAACCCAGAAGTTGCATACAACACTTCTGCTTACATTCTATTTCCTATGCAGTCTTTAGCTATATTTGGACCCAGGTTAAAGTATTATTAGTAGTATGGGAAATAAAGGGTATTGAGAAGACAATTAGCAAACTCTGCCCCACACTAATGTGTTCTAGATCTCTTAAAATATTGTTTTTAAAAAGCAACGGCTAGCATTTGGTGTTTTGGCTGATGCATAACTTCCATCTTAGTTCCCTTGATATTCTTACTAGTATTTGGAGCAGGGGCGGGGGGGCGGAGGTAGTAAGAAAAAAGTAAAGAAAAACTTTTTGATTTGATCTTAGTCCACTGTGCCATGGTCATACCTATGCTGACTTCCCTGCAAAAAGTGTAACCTCTGTACTGCCACAAAGAGCCAGATTATCAGTCTTTAGTCACCATACTTTGAATGTACATTAACTCTATAACATATTAAAGATATAATGAATGCAAGTAAGACTATGAAGCTGAATGTGCCCCTTTGCTAATGTAGCTAAAATCTCCATACATTTGAATGCCCTTCACTTTACTTTTTGTAGGTATAGAGTCTTCCTTTTCGGAGTCCTCATCATCCTAGCTGCATGCCCTGTTGACCCTCAACCTTCTGCTTCTTCAATGCCCACCAGGCTGAGCTTCAACACTCTACTTGCATCCACAGGAAGCCTGAAGTCTTTAGCGCGTTCCACAGGATGTGTACTTCCTTCCTTAACTACTCTAAAAACTGCGGCTGATGAGTACACCATGTCCCCATTAGGGATCTCTGCTGAAGGGAACGGAAATTCCTTCAACTCAGCATTATGAGTATAGGAGGAAAGGATATTTATTGGGAAGTAGAAAGTCATCCAATGGCTACTCCTCCTGGGATCAGATGATCTCTCATCTCTGCTTCTCTGCATGTGTCCACTTGCTCCTCCTCCTTCCTCTATCCCATCCATTTCTGATGTCTCTAAAGCTTTTTGAGGTTCACTCCCCCACAGTTTTCACCTGAGGCTTTGATTTGTCACAACCTCAGGTCTGCACCGTTGTTCCCACTGCTGAGAACTCCTCTGCACAATACGAACAGCTTCAATCTCTGTATTTTGGCTCAACTTCTGAAATGAGAACATCTAACTGACTCAGCCTGAATCAGGTGCTTACTCCTGCTTTCCTGGTGTGGCTAAGAAAGTGGAGTCACCTGAAACAATCATGACCAAAGCAAAGAAGGCAGATTCTCTCAGAATGGGTTGTGAGTGGAAAGATGACCAATATACCTAGAAAGACATAATCTTTTTTATATTTTTAACCCAAGTCCAAAATTGGGCTGAACAGAGTCAGTCCTGTGATAATGTGAGAGTTAAACATCTGGTTAGTTGTGAAATATCATCTGACCAAATACTGTACCGTAACTGGTACCAGGGGGTGATCCCTCAAAGGGTACTATAGGTCAGCTGCTCCCCAGATAACTTGCTACCTGTTGCCTTCACGCACTCATGTTCAAGAATTGGCAGCTGTAGACTTTTCTAAATTGGTATCAACTTCTGGAAATGTGGAGCACTTAAATCCCTGGATTATTTCTTATTTTGGATATTGCTTCTTCATATCTCCTTTTGAAATCTTCCATGTTTTCCACCATGTTCCTTTAAATTATCTCTGGGTACCATTTAGAAACACAAAAGTATATATTACAGATTTCTACAGCAGAAATAGATTAGGTTTCTGTGAGGCTTGAAGTTTATACAGTTTGAGACTTTTTTTGAAGAAAAAATATAAAATTATCAAGACAAAATTAAGTATGAAATTGATTTTCTATTTCAAATGACAAAAAAACCCCACAACAGGTATCTTTTAAATAAATGGTTCTTCAATTTCATTTGGCATAAAATATGGTAATTTTATTAAAATACAGATTTCTAGACAAAGATGCCCATTCTCACTATTTTTATTCAACGTAGTACTGGAAATCCTAGACAGAGCAATTTGGTAAGCAAAAGAAATAAAAGGCATCCAAATCAGAAAGGAAGAAGTAAGATGGTCTCTGTTTGCAGATGACATAATATTACATATAGAAAACCCTAAAGACTCCACCAAAAAACCTGCTAGAACTGATAAATAAATTCAGTAAAGTTGCAGGATACAAAATCAATATACAAAAGTCAGTTGCATTTCTATATACTAAAAATGAACTCTTGGAAAAAGAAATTAACAACCCCATTTATGATAGCATCAAAAAGAACAAGATATTTAGGAATAAATTTAAACAAGGAGTGAAAGAGCTATATACTGAAAACTGTAAAACATTGATGAAAGAAATTGAAGAAGACACAAAGAAGTGGAAAGATATTTTGTGTTCATGGATTGAAATAATTAATATTGTTTAAATGTCTGTACTACTCAAATTGATCTACAAATTCAATGCAATCCCTATCGAAATGCCAATGGCATTTTTCACAGAAATAGAATAAAGAGTACTAAAATTTCTATGGAACCACAAAAGATCCCAAACAGCCAAAGCAATTTTGAGAAAAAAGGACAAAACTTGGAGGCCTCACCTGTACTGATTTCAAACTACATTACAAAGCTATAGTAATTAAAACAGTATGGTATTGGCATAAAAACAGACACATAGATCAATGGAACAGAATGGAAATCCCATAAATAAACCCATGCATATTTGGTTAATTAATTTAAAATTTTTTTTTATTTATTTTTGGCTGCATTGGGTTTTCGTTGCTGTGTGTGGGCTTTCTCTAGTTGTGGCAAGCAGGGGCTGCTCTTCATTGCGGTCCACGGGTTTCTCATTGCGGTGGCTTCTCTTGGTGTGGAGCACAGGCCCTAGGCACGTGGGCTTCAGTAGTTGTGGCGTGCAGGCTTAGTTGCTCCGTGGCATGTGGGATCTTCCTGGAGCAGGGCTCAAACCCATGTCATCTGCACTGGCAGGTGGATTCCTAACCACTGCACCAGCAAGGAAGTCCCTCGTTAATTAAGTTTTGACAAAGGCACCAAGAATTTACAATGGGAAAAGAATATTTCTGTAATAAATGGTGTTGGGAAAACTGGATAGCCACATGCAAAAGAGTAAAACTGGACCCGTATCTTAAACCACACACAAAAACCAACTCAAAATGGATTAAAGACTTGAATGTAAGATCTGAAACTGTAAAACTTTTAGAAGAAAACATAGGGGGAAAACTCCTTGACGTTGGTCTTGGCAATGATTTTTTGAATTTGACACCAAAAGCAAAGGCAAAAAAAGCAAAAATAAACAAGTGGGACTACATCAAACTAAAAAGTTTCTCACAGCAAAAGAAACCACCAGCAAGATGAAAAGGCAACCTACAGAATGGAAGAAAATATTTGCAAAACACGTATCCATAAGGGATTAATATCCAAAATATACAAAGAACTCAGCTCAATGTCAAAAAAACCCCAAATAGTCCAATTAAAAAATGGGCAAGAGAAAAGGGAACCCTCTTGCACTGCTGGTGGGAATGTAAATTGATACAGCCACTATGGAGAACAGTATGGAGGTTCCTTAAAAAACTACAAATAGATCTACCATACGACCCCGCAATCCCACTACTGGGCATATACCCTGAGAAAACCATAATTCAAAAAGAGTCATGTACCAAAATGTTCATTGCAGCTCTATTTACAATAGCAAGGACATGGAAGCAACCTAACTGTCCATCAACAGATGAATGGATAAAGAAGATGTGGCACATATATACAATGGAATATTACTCAGCCATAAAAAGAAATGAAACTGAGTTATTTGTAATGAGGTGGATAGAACTGGAGTCTGGCATACAGAGTGAAGTAAGTCAGAAGGAGAAAAACAAATACCGTATGCTAACACATATATATGGAATCTAAGAAAAAAAAATGTCATGAAGAGATTAGTGGTAGGACAGGAATAAAACACAGACCTACTAGAGCATGGACTTGAGGACATGGGGAGGGGGAAGGGTAAGCTGTGACGAAGTGAGAGAGTGGCAGGGACATATATGCACTACCAAATGTAAATTAGATAGCTAGTGGGAAGCTGCCGCATAGCACAGGGAGATCACCTCTGTGCTTTGTGACCACGAGAGGGGTGGCAAAACACGTATCCATAAGGGATTAATATCCAAAATATACAAAGAACTCAGCTCAATGTCAAAAAACCCCCAAATAGTCCAATTAAAAAATGGGCAAAGGGCCCAAATAGACATTTTTCCAAAGAAGAACTACAAATGACCCACAGGTACATGAAAAGGTGTTCAGCATCACTAATCATCTGGGAAATGCAAATCAAAACCACAATGAGATATCACCTCACACCTTTTAGGATATCTATTATCAAAAAGACGAGATAACAAATGCTGGCGAGGATGTGGAGAAAAGGGAACACTTGTACACTGTTGGTGGGAATGTAGATTGGTACAGCCACTATAGAAAGCAAAAATGGAGGTTCCTCAAGAAATTAAAAATAGAACTTCCATATCCAGCAATCCTACTTCTGGGTATGTACGCAAAGAAAACAAAATCCTTATCCTGAAGAGATATGTGTACTCCCATGTTCATTACAGCAATATACACAATAGCCAAGGTATGGAAACAACCTAAGTGTCCATCAAGAGATGGTGGATAAGGAAAATGTGATACACACATACACACACACACACACACACACACATGCACACACGCAATGGAATACTATTCAGCCTTTAAAAAAGAAGGAAATCCTGCCTTTTGTGACAACATGGATGAACCTGGAGGGAATTATGCTAAGTGATATAAATCAGATAAAGACAAATACTGCATAGTATCACTTATTTGTGGAATCTAAAACAAAATTTGAACCCATAGAAACAGAGAGTAGAATGGTGGTTGCCAGGGGCTGCAGTATGGGGGAATTGGGGAGAGCTTGGTAAAAGGGTACAAACTTTCAGTTATAAGATGAATAAAGCTTGAGGATCTAATGTATAACATGGTCACTATGGTTGATAATACTGTATTGTGTAATTAAAATTTGCCGAGATAGGAGAACTTAAATGTTTTCACCTCTCCTCTGCCCCCAGAAAAAAGGAAAATACGTGAGGTGATGGATGTGTTAATTAACTTGAGTGTAGGAATCTTTTTACAATGTACACATATATCAAATCACATTGTGCACTTTTAATATATTACAATTTTATTTCTCAGTTATACCTCAGTTAAGCTAGAAAAAAACCCACACATGTTAAAAAAGATGGAGAGTGCTACTCACTTGCTACACTGAGAGACAAAAAACAGAAAACAGATTCCTGGGTCCACTCCTGACTTACTAAATCAGAATTTCTGAGGTGAAATCCTCAAAATTTCTGAGGTTATGATGCATGTTAGCACCTGCATCCTCAGGTAGTCTGAAGACCATGTTTTGAGATGAATGAAATGACTACTGTAGTGAATTAAATAAGATTTTAATGACATATTTTTGTGTGTGCATTTACTAGGAATTTCAATTATTATTGCTGTATGAAAGAAAGAAAACAAATTTTGTATACAAGGTTTAACGGGAATTCATCATAAGCTTATATTTTTATTTAGCTGTTTTATAACCAGAAAGAATAAGCCAATGAAGAGAAGGAAAATCAAAAGCTGAAAAAGATAATAATGAATATCATAATATTTCACAGGATATTTACATTATTTGGAGGAGAAAATGCCCCAAGGATGTCATTTTTCCATATCAAAATAAGAAGTAAACATATGAATACTAAATGTAACTTTTAAAAAATGAGACTAATTTTTAAAAATTACTACAAATATTACTATGATGATTGTATTTTATGAAATAAGTGTTTCACAAAGTGGTTATGTACCTGTATAATGCATACACACACACAGAGCAATTTACTAACAGTATAAATAAACTTTGGTTAATCTCATGAGTTAAGAACACTTTTGTGAGTGAATTAATGGTCTTATCACATTAACTCATTTTTAATATGCATAAAGTTCAAAACATATATCTGAAGAGATCACCTACATATTTATTATTATAACTGATAGAAAAATATCAGTTAATGGAGTTTACTGAATTAAATTGCAGAACTAATTTGACCGCCTAAACTGTAGTACTCAAGCACAATCTCTGAAGAATTCATATTTACAATGAAAACATTCTTGTGTTACAGAAAAAAAAAAAAGCCTAACTTTATAGTTTTAGGGAGATACAATACTGTTAAGTAAATTTAGGGGACTTTCAGAGGTAGCAAAATGAGATGGGGAAAACTATAAAATTATCACACTTTTCTGATAATTAGAGCTCAAACTCTTGGGACATAGCTGCATAATTTTTACCCCGAAGACTAGTTCCTTCCTGGCCCTCGAAAACAAAGGGCAGAGCTATCAGTCAGGAATCAGAAATCAGATTCTAAGAGGGTGGTGGGGCGTAGGGCAGCCAAGGATACAGAGTTCTCTGGAACGGAGCTTTCTTATTTATTTTAGACAGAAAACTTTCTACCTCCAAGTGGAAAAAAAGAAAAAAAATCATTCTTACTTTAAAAAAATGTTTCTCTCTGCCAGAACATTAGGAGACAACTGAGCCATCCAAGCCCTGAGGCTCTGTGGCTCATTTGCAAAGTTCACCTTCTTAATCTGCTCTCCGTGCCTCCCTGGCCCTGGGCCAGACCCAGGTTCTCAGTCCTGCCTTTGTGCTAAGGACAAAAGCGAGTTCCGAGCCTAGGCTGCTTTCTCCAGTGAAACTGCCTACCTACTCCAGGTAAGTCAGGGTGTCCCAGGAGAATCCTTGGAACACAAAAAGCATATTGTGCCCAATGAATGCAGCCCTGTTGCAGGCCTGCTTCAGAACCTCATTAGACAATACCATAGCTCTCTGCTGCCTGGAAAGGTTCCTGCATGAGTTTTAAAGCTGTAACATGATTTACAACCTTATTAATTTCAGTTGCAAACTTGAGCACATACAGAGCGCTCTATTTAAACCATGAATAAGCCTGCACTACACTGAGTGGGGTTGTGTCCGTTTGCACAGTTGCACTTTGCCATAGTGTCAAGTTCCACGCTAGGCTTTCAAACAAAAATTTCCAAAAGTAGTGCCTCTGCTTGCAGAGCCTATTTGGACAGTACCCATATATTTGCCACTGTCGCTTCTAAAATGGGTTTCCAGTAGAGTTTGAGGCCCTGGATCTAGAGTAATCTGATTTGTCTTCTAAGACATAGAAACTGAAGCACGAGGCAGCCTTCGTACAGAGAAGGGTTTCTCAGCTTCAGCGCTATTGATGTTTTGGGCTGAGTAGTTCTTTGTGAAAGAGTTGTCTGTGCATTGTAGGATGTTTAGCAGTCTCTGGTTTCCTCGAGGCCTCAAGCATGCTAAATGTAGCCCAGGCAAGCAGTCAACAATAGTTTTATTTCCACCTTCAAGCAGTAAGAGCTGACCTCTGGCCCCTTCCCTTCAATGGAGGGCTTTGAGCCCATTTTCCCTTTAGGAGCTCTAACCAATCACTGCCAACTTCCATCCTGAGCTCTCAGCAGGCCAGGAACTTCAACTTGCTGCTTTACATTTCTGCCTTTTATTCCATTCTGTGAACTACCCCATATCCTTCTAATGAATTCATTTTACACTATTGATTTTTTCCCCAATTCAGTAAATAGCAGCCCTATTCTTCCAGTTGCTCAGACCAGAAACTTTGCAGTCATCTTTGACTCTTTTTTTTTTTTCCACATCCTGTGTCACTCAGTGTCCCCGCAGGATACAGATAGCACTCTAAAAGCGGTATCTGAGAAAAATTCAATGGATTATTTACAACTGTGTGGTCAGGTTAAGGGAAAGTAATAAGGAATGGTGAAGCACCCAAGGGGGAGTCACAGTGAGAAGCCATTACGACCCAAGGCTGGCAGGAGGCAGGGGGGAGAAGGGTTTACCAGAACCAGCAAGAGCTGTGGTCATAGAAGGTGGCTGCCAAACTGTAGCCTGGCAGGGCAGGCGCCAGGAGAATAAATAGTTCTGTCTTGTTCTCCTCCTGCCCTCCAATTTCCTTTCAGTTCATTTCACTGTCTGAACCCAACCAAAGGAGGACAGGAGATTCCAGATGTGTGGTCTGCGGAGGTCAGATTCCCAGTCCCCGGGAAGGAGTAGAGGGTAGATCTGAAGGGGCAATCAGAATCCCTGTGTGCCCTCATCAGCAAATCCGTCAGCTCTGCCTTGAAATACATCCAGAATCCAACTCTCATTCTCTACTTCCCTGATTACCTTCCTAGTCCAAGCCTCTGTTTCTCACCTGGCCAGCTGTATTAGCTTCTATCCCTTTACCAGCTTAATTTTTTTTACAGCATTTATGACCCCCTAAAATATTATGCATGGTTTGTTTATTTGCTTATTGTCTCTCTCTCTCTCCACTAGACTGTAAATTCCATGAAATCACAAACTTAATCTGTTTTTTGAACTGCTATGAAATTCCTTATACATTGTAGGCAGTCAATAAATATTTAATTAATTAATTAATACTTAAGTTGATCTGATTTGGTTTCTGTTGCTTATTATTTCCAAAGAACTTTAGATGATTTCAGGGTGTACACCCCGAATGTCATGTAAAAACCAAATGTAATCTCATTTTGTTTTTTAAAAAAATTTTTTGTGTGTGCATATAAAAAAGAATGGGAGTATATTCAAAAATTTTAGAAGTGATTACCATTAGAGAGTAGGATTTGGGGTAGTTTTCATTTTCTTTTTTGATTTTAACACTTCTGAAATTTTCTACAATGACTACATATGATCCTTGTAATAAGATAAAAGTACCTTTATTTTAAAATTAAACAAAATTATTTTTTTGAAGTAGAGTTGATTTACAATGTTTTGTTAATATCTTCTGTAGTACCTTTATTTTAAAGTACTGACTAGGATCAACCAGATCTTCTATAGAAGTTTGGCAGTTCTTTTTCATCCCTTGGTTCCCTGTCCCTGTTCCGACAGTGGCACTGCCAAACCTTTCCTACTCTTTTTAAGCAGTCATGCTGGATCCATTTCCCACGGTATCTATCCTGCTCTGTGCTGTAGGAAGCTGATCCATGAGATTGTAACAATCTGGCTCCCTGGCCCTCTAGCTTCCAGCTTAGTTCAGCTAATGGCTTTACCTGAAATCTAGAGGGCAAGAGGAGGGTGAGGTCAGACCTTATTCCCCCAGCTCCCTCCTTACCAGTTCCTGCAGGTTGGCTATGTCCCTTTACCGAAAGGCCACAGCTCCTGCCAAGTGGTCCTCTCCAAACAGCTTTCTCTGGGTCCCAGTAACTGCTCCCTCCTCTCTCTTCTCCAGGTCCAGGGAAGGTAATAGTTTTCCCAACCACTAGCCCTGGGGTAACGCACCATCCCTTTTTCTTCCTAATCCTTGCTCACAACTCTATAAACTCTCCTCAAACTACCCAATTCAAGAATTTCATATCTTTTCTTCCAAGGTCCCAACTAAGCACTCAACTCCATCTTCTTCCATCATTCTCAGCAAATGACCTTGCCTCATTCTTTATTTTTTACCGAGAAGGTCTTCTTGTATCAGCTTTCTTCTCATTCCTCAGATGGCCATTCATCATCACATTACTAAAAGTAGTCTATATAATGGCCTGCTCTCGTGCCTAATATTGCCTCTCAGAGTGCATAGCATATCTTGCTCATAGCAGGGCTCTACCCTGTCTTCCTCTTGCCTCTGAGAACATTTTTCCTTCATTGGCTCTTCTTCTTTCTTCCATAATTTAACTCTGGATGTTCCCAATGTGTCAAACCTTGGTTTTGCCCCATGACAAAATTTTTTTAAAGAAGAAAGTTTATCGATTTTTACTACTTTAATTACTTTCATTAGGATAATTTTTTAAATGTATACTTGCTGTCTTATTCATTTAACTAAACTCCAATCCTTTATCTCTTCAATCAGATTAGATATTTTCCATGGATTTCCAATTATCTCCTCCTCCTCAAATCCAGTATCATTTCATTCCCCTCACTTAGATTTTCTCCCATTGTCTGTATTTTTTCCAATGGAATCTACATTTCTTGAGCTCAAGAGTTTAAAACACTGAAGTTATTTTTTAGTGCCTCCATTTTCTGTGCCCCTCAACTGCAATTACTATGTGAATTCTATAATTTTTTTTCTTAAACTCATTTCTCAGAGTTATTTCTTTCCATTCTCACTGTTGTAATCAAAAAAAATTTTTTAACTATAGGCCAAGATTATTTCAATGGTCCCCTAACTTGTCTTCAAGTTCCAGTTTCCCCCATTCCTACAGAAGGATTAAGATTTCTAGAATATTATAATACCATGTGGTTCTAGAATGTGGCTCCCATTAATAATATTTAATAATTACAACATTAACCACTAATATATACTGAGTATTTGCTCTGTGCTGACTGCTACACTAAGTTCTTTTTTACATGGATTAAGTATTTTAATCCTCAGAAGAGTCCTGTAAATATTCAATTGTACAACTGGTAGATTTTTTTTTTTCCTACAAGTCAAATTTATTAGATTTGTCCACAGTCAGCAACGGCGATATTCTTACTGGTCTTGCCATTCCTGGGCCGCAAGTACTCTATGACTCCCAAAATATTCATATCCCCTCTCACCTTGCCAAAGACCTCATGCTTGCCATCCAGCTGCTCAGTCTTGGCAGTGCAGATGAAAACCTGTTAATTGTTTGTGTTGGATCCAGCACTTGCCATGGACAAGGTGCCAGGACTGGTATGACTCAGGATGAAACTCTCATCAAATTTCTCCCCAGAGATGGACTAGCCACCAGTGCCATTATGGCGTGTGAGGTCATCACCCTGGCACATAAAT
The DNA here is from genome assembly GCF_002837175.3 of Physeter macrocephalus. Taxonomy (NCBI): domain Eukaryota; kingdom Metazoa; phylum Chordata; class Mammalia; order Artiodactyla; family Physeteridae; genus Physeter; species Physeter macrocephalus. The sequence continues at coordinate 67,627,591 of NC_041220.1, forward strand.
CCCGGAATAATTCTGTGAAAACAGGAAGCTTTACAACCAAATCCTTTCTCCTCGGTGCTCAGAGCACAAAAGTTTTCTGCTGTCTTTGGAAATTTGTCTGCAAACAGCTCATAGGAGATGTGGCCCAAGGGCCCACCATCCGTGGCCATCAGCTCTGAGGTGGTGGTGTCTTCAAAGCCAGAAAAATTTTAGAACATTTAGGAAACTCCCAGATTACCCCGCTACTGGTGGTTCTGGAATGCAAACTCCACATGAAACCAGAAGTCACACTCTTAGTCTTTTCTTCCATGCTATCCAAATCCCTCAACATGACTTCCAAAATGCTCTGCAAATTGCCCCCACCCTTCTGATCCAATATCAGCCTTTGTTTCTCTTTACATTATACTGAGGGTAAGTTCACTAATGCACCATACACACACCATGTTCATTGCAGGTTTTTTTGCCTTGACTTTTGCACCTATATCTTTTTTCCTGTTGTCAGATCAAATTCTCTTTTTGAGTTAAGGTCTGGCTCCAGACCACAAAGAAGTCTTTACGAATGCTGCAGTACATACACATGGATCTTTCTTTTCTCAGAGCCTCTAAGACCACTTACGGTCTGTACCATTACTTTCATATTCAATCAGGAAGTACTTTAATATATATTTAACTGCTATCTGTACAATTGCTATTTATTCACCCCAGAAAAAAAATTCTGAGCCCTTATTATTTTCCAGGCACTGTGTAAATGCTGAGAATACAAAGGTGGGTAAGATTCAGTCTCTGAAAGAGTTTTATCCAGGGAGGCAACATGTATGCAAACTAAAATATTACAATACACTCTGATAAGTGATAATATTGGAAGGATATATTGCATAATGGTTTAGTACATGAGTTTTGGAATTGCCCAGGTCTGGGTACATTTTCCAGCTCTGCTTCTCAATAGCTAAATGAGAATTACACAACCTAAGCTTCTGTTTCCTCATTTACAAAATGGAGATACTAACTGTAGTAGCCACTTATTAAGGTTTTTAAGAATTATATAAAGAATTTTATAAAGTATATAAGGTATATAAAGTATAAGGTAATTAGAATAGTGCTTGAAAGTTTATAACTATTTATCCCTATCCCCCCAAAAAAGGAATTTGCATGTATTCTATACATTTTCTTCAGTGGGAATAGAGAAGATGGAGAGAATAACTGTGCCAGGGTTGTCAGGAAAAGCTTAGGAAAAAGGGTAGAATTTGAATGGGGTCTTGAAGGATGAGAAGCAATTTGCCAGGTTATTCTGATTTGGTTAGACTGTAGGAAGAATGTAGGGAAAGTCTTGTGAAAAGAATCTGGAAAAGTCTTGTGAAAGGAATCTGGGAAGATAACACGGGCAGATTGTAAAGGGCATTACGTCTATGCGAAGGTATTTGTACACCACCTTTTTTTTTTTTTTGCTGTACGCGGGCCTCTCAACTGTTGTGGCCTCTCCCGTCGCGGAGCACAGGCTCCGGACGCGCAGGCTCAGCGGCCATGGCGCACGGGCCCAGCCGCTCCGCGGCACGTGGGAGCTTCCTGGACCGGGACACGAACCCGTGTCCCCTGCATCGGCAGGCGGACTCTCAACCACTGTGCCACCAGGGAAGCCCTACACCACCTTCTTGACTAGCAGCTCCCAAAGGCTTTGGTGTTGTGCCAGAGATTTCCAAAACCATAGGCTCTCCAAATAATATCTGTTTATTAAAAAAACATAGTGACTCAGACATGTCAACATATTTTAAGGTATTTCTGAAGTTATAGTTACTCTTTGGCACTTTATGCTCTATTAATTAGTGAATCCTAAAAGAATTACTATAGACCCTGTGCTAGTTATTAATTTATTGTCTCTCAGCTCCAAATTCACCCTTCATAGCCTGCTCCATGAAAATGGATCTGAATCTCTTAAATATTTTCCCTTTGCCTCTGGCACAATGTTAAGCTTTGTAGAGAGCCCTAGAGAGACATTTCAGGAGAAAGAGGCATGAGTCACTCTGGCTATTCCATTGAGAATGAATTGTGGAGGAAGGACTGATTGTATTTGCAGAAGACCAGTTCATTTGTTTATTTATCCTTTGATTTAACAAAGATTTATGAGAATCTACTCACTGTCAGGCAATGAGGATTGCTGGATAAAGAAGACACAGTCCCTGTCTCAAGAGGCTCGGAGGGGAAGAGAGTTGAATACATTAATGACAATAAGGAGTGCCCTCTGCAAGATCAAGAGAAGCCCCAGATGCTGCGAGAGCTGTAGGGACAGCTAATCATACTGAGAAGAGAGAACCATATTCTAGGGGAAACTTTTGAATCAAATCTTGAAGGAAAATAAAACATTCAGGTGCATAAAGGGACGAAATAGGGTCTAGCTGAATTGAACTACACTGTGTAGGGTGTGAGAACATTGACCAAGCAGTTGAGCATTGGGATGGGCGCCTGGTGGGTTGGTGACAGATGGAAGTTAGAGAAGTTGGACCCAGATTATGAAAAGTCTACTAGGCTATTTGATATTTAGATTGTTTCTATATTTTAAAACTTTTTATTTGGAAACAATCCCAAGTTTAGAGAAAAGTTGAAAGAACAGAACAAATAACTTTTTTTCCCCCGAATCATTGGAAAATAAGTTGCCAACATGATGCTTAATCCTCTTGTCTCCCTAAATGCCTTAGTGTGTGTTATCCACAAACGAGGACATTTTCCATAACACAACCACCAAAATTAGGAAAGTAATGTTGATCCACTACTATCCTCTAATCCTCAGAACTTATTCATGTTTCAGTGGTTGTTCCAATAATTTTTTTATAGCAAGAGATCTAGTCCAGAGTAAATCATTGTGCTTAGTTGTCATGTCTCTTTAGTTTCCTTCAATCTGGAACAGTTCCTCACCCTTCCCTTGATTTTCATTTCCTTGATCCTTTTGAAGATTACAAGTTAGTTATTCTGTAAAATGCTCCTCCGTGTAGGTTTGTTAGATCTTTCCTCATAATTGGATTCAAGTCATGTGTCTTTGGTACGTGTATTCCAGAAACAATGCTGTGTTCTTCTCATTGTATGCTATCAGATGACGCATGATTTCAATTTGTCCCATCAATGGTGATGTTAACTTAGATCACTTTATTAAGGGGGTGTCTGCCAGGCCTTTCCAGTGAATGGTTACATCTTTTCCCCCTTATAAATAGTAAATATTTTGTAGGGAGATACTTAATGACTATTTAAATAGTCATTCCTTTTCAAGCAGTCAATTCATCCATTTGTTTATATCATTTGAATGAGTATGACTCATTCTATTTTAGTCAATGACTTATGTGTCCTTTAGAAATGTTCCCATTACTCTCTGAACCCACCCTTACTTTCTGGCGCAAGATGGTCCAGCTTTATTGTACATTCCCTGCCCCAGCACTGGAATCATCTATTTCTCTGAAGAGCCCTGGTTCCTTTCAGTGGAGAAGAATATTTAGAAACCAACATCTATGCACTAGTGGGCTCCTTGCTATAGTGGTGACACTGCTCCCAAACCCTCAGAACAGACATATGTACATATACATACATGTGTTTATATCTTTGTTTGTTTTTATTTTTTATATCTATTTTTTTATATTGACAGCCATGAGTTTACACCAATATCCCCAATTCTAAGCCAATATCTCATTCTTATTTTCTCCCTTTATATAATTGTAACTTGTTTCTGTAGAAGTGAGAAACCTGGCTCCCTTAGCCTCAATATATTTACTTACTTGACCAATCCCCTATATGTAACTGTTTCCCCTAATGGCCACCACACTCTCACCCCTGCAAATGCCCTCCTCACCTTGATTGGGCTATGACACCCTGCTCTGGGCTACCCCTCTACCCTTCCACAGAGGCTCTCCTCTTACTGCTGGGGCTCCTGCATCCTGAGTTGAGTCAATCCCCCGCAGAGACACTTTTCTCCAGTGGTGCTCTGCCATTCCACATAGGCTACCGTGGCTCTTCCCCCACTCACCTACGGGGACCCCTACTTTGCAGAGCCCCAATCTAATGGGTTTGGGGTTGAATTGCTCAAGAAGTGAACAACTGAATGGAAGGGAGAAAGAAGGAAAGGGGAAAAGAAAGAGAAGAGCATTCCTATCTTTTAACAAATATATTATCAATAACATTCCCTTTTTGTACTTGAATCTCTATCATTAATTCAAATTATTTTTTGGGATAGATTCCCAGAAATGAAATTACTGGGTCAAGTGTTATAAAGGAAATAACTTGTCTTAATTTTTACTCCCACCAGCAGTACATGACAGTGTCTATTTTATTCTAGACAGCTTTGGGTATTAGATCTAGTTTTAAAAGAATTTTTTGTTAACTTTATATGAAAATAATGTATTGTTTTATTTTCTTTGCTAGTGAAGTTGAACATTTTTCCATTTGTTTATTTAGTCATTTTTAGCTTCTCTTTCATAAATTATCATTTTCATGTCCATTTTAGAATTTTAGTATTTTTCTTAGATCAGTATATTTATTAATGATATTAACGCTTAGTCATATTCATTGCAAGAAAGATTAGTTTTTAAACCATAACTGGCTTCCTCTGGCCACCTTCTACATTTGTACTTGTCTTTCTCTGCTGCCAACCAATTTCTTCTCAGGTAAATACAAACTAAGGGTTATATTACTCTAAGAAAACATAAAATTAGAAAAATAAACAGCTTGTCATAAAGACATTCAAATGTATGGTGTACTTTTTGAAAACAAACTTTTATTTTTAGATCATTTTTATCTTTTTTACTTGCTATTAGTTTGAAAGATTTATCTAATTCTCTCAATTTTTTTCTCTTCATGTAATTTGAGGCTATGGTAGTAATGCTGTATTACTGATGAAGTGAATTTTTCATCTTATATCTCTTTTATCTCTAATATTGCTTTTTAATCTTAAAGTATACTTTAATGTAGTGACATCAGCTTTTGGGAGGTTGGTATTTGCATGCTATAACATTTTCAACCTTTTATTTTCAATCTCTTAGTATCCTTATGTTTTAGGTGTGTTCCTGTTGTGAGTCAGGATCCTGGCAGGAAATAATAAGGCAGTGCACTCAAAATGTTAACTGAAGAGAGTTTAATGAAGAAATTCTTTATAAAGGTGTGGGCAGCATTAAGGGAACCAATAAAAGATGGTGAAATACTCAGGTACTAGAAACAGGGAAAAGCGTGTATACCCTAGCACTGAACGGTCAAAGAAAGGGAATAGTGTTACTGGAACCCAATATAAACTGTTGCTGGGAGAGGGGGCACCTGCAGAACCAGTGGTCTTAAGTAGAGATAACACAACCACTGAAAAACTCAGGCCCAGCAGGGAGGGAAACTAAGGGAACTGATACCCCTATTTTCTCCTCCTGCCTTGTGATCTATTGCCCCTATCTGCTATTGGCCAAACCCAACCAGAAGTTAGAGAACAAAAGATCTCAGGGGATGCAGAGCTTAGAGCTGGGCCCAGAGCCAGGCAGAGAAGAGTAGGGAAGAGCCAGCACACATGTAAACAGCTCATAGCTGGATTTTGTTGTTGTTATCCAGTCTGATAGGTTTTTTTTTTTTTTTAATGGAGCATTTAGCCCATTTACTTACATTTGTTAGATTACTAGGGTAATTTAGTTCTAAGATATTATTTTATGTCTCCCGTTATATATTTTTTTCTCCTGTCATGACTATTTTTGATTATCTGAGTAATTTTTCTTGTTTTATTCATTCCATTTCTATTATTTTAGTGGTTACTTTAGACATTTATCATGTAGTATCTTTAACTTCTCCCAAATAAGAGGAGGATCTTTGAAACACTTTTGCTCTTGATTATTCCTTCCTGATTTATGTGCAATTGTTAGGTATTTTTAACCCAATAAGATATTATTGCTATTGTTTTATATGTAAATATATTTATATATGATATAAATCTATATTTATAATATATAGTCAATATTTATTTAGATTTACCTACTTTCTTTGCTCACCATTCATCCTTGCATCTTAGACTTTCCATCTCAAATCACTTTCCTTCTTTCAATCTTTTGGAACATCCTCTGTTGAGATCTATTGGTGATGAACTCTTTCTGCATTTTCTTGTTTTTGAAAATGTCTTTGTTTCATCCTCATTATTGAATGATATTTTTTCCAGGTATATAATTTTAGGATGACATCTTTGAAGATATCTACTGCCTTAGGGCTTTCATATATTTGTTGAGAAGTCTGACGTCAGCATAACTGTTACTCCTTGGAAGGATAGACTTTTAAATATTTTCTTTGTTTCTGGATTGCTGCACTATGTGTCTAGGTGTGGATTTCCTCTTATATATCCTGCTTTGATTCATGGATAATTCTAAAACTGTCAGCTGACATCTTTTTCATTGGTTCATAAAAATTATCAGATCTTTTCTCTTCAAATATTGCTTCTACCTCATTCTCTCCTCTCATTTTTCAACTCTAGTAGGTATTAGATCTTTTCCTCTACTCTCCATGTTGTTTAATCTCTATTTCATATTTGCTGTCACTTTGACTCTCTGTGCTGTAATCTACATAATTTCCTCAGATCTATAGTCCAGTTCATGACTTTTTTTCTTTAATGTGGCTAATCTGCTGTTTAGCTTGTCAATTGAGTTTCAAATTTTATTTCTTATATTTTTATTATTAGAAATTCTTGCTGGTTCTTTTTCAAATCTGCATGGTCAATTTTAGAGTCATTTCTTCCATATTCATATTTTTAAACCTTTATTCCTTTGGACGTATTAAGCATAGTTATTTTATTTTCTGTGTTTCATAATTCCAACATCTGAAGGTTTGTGAGTCTGGTTCTTCTGTGGGTTATTTTTGCTGGCTCTTGCGCAAAATGCCTTCTTTCTTTATGAATTTTATGTATTTTGTGATTCTTGTACTGCTATTCTTTGAAACTTTATCTGGTGAAAAACTTTGAAACCTGAGTTGAAAAAATGCTCTTCCAGAAAGAATTTGCCTATGCTTTTGGATGGTGGATTGTAGGTTCCAAACATGGCAACCACAATATCCCCCATTCCACATGCGTTTCTTACAATGTGGCTTTGACAATCCTCCCATGGGGAAGAAGGGTCTTTGTTCCTGCTCCTTGAATCTGGGAGGGCTCGTAACTCTATGTGACTTCCAAGGCTGGGAGATAAAAGGCAACACAGTTTAACCCTACTTCTCTTCAGATGGTCTGGGCTTGGAAGCAGCCACCATGCTGTAAGAAAGCCCATGCAGCCACATAGAAAGGTCATATGTAGGTATTCTCACCAATAGCCTCAGTTGAAGTCCTAGACAACAGCCTGTATCAACCACCAGAACTGCGGGTAAACTAGCTTACAGGTAATTATAGCTTCCAGCCCCTGAGTCACCTCCCGGTCTTCAAGCCTTCTCAGATAGCCACCAGATACCTTGGAGCAAAGATAAGTTGTCCCTGTTTTGCACTTTCCAAATTCTTGACCCACAGAATCCATGAGTATAATCACATTTCTGAGTTTTATGATACCGAGTTGGAGGGAGTGTGGATTTTTGTCCAGCAGTCAATAACCAGAACACTTCTGCCAGATACCTGGGGGCAAGACCAACCTAAGACTACTTTAAATTAAATTCTAAGCTTTAGGGGTTTGGGGGCAACAAAAGTAGCATAAATTCAGGCTACAAACCTGCTTGAGGCTGGTTTGTAACTGTGAATGATTAGGAGGAATATTTTTCCCTCTACCTAATGCCATGGTTCAAGAGTGACAGTTTTCCTTGTGGTCCCATGATTTGGTGGCATGAGTAGGGGACAGGCTTATTTCTAGCTCACCCTTATACTGAGTGTTTATCCCTTTGGTTTTGGGGAGCTCTAATTAGATTCCTCACTTTGGGTAGGTCTTGGGTTTCATCTCCTGTTCTCTGCTCCCTGCAAATTAAAGAAAAACAAAAATGAAAACAAAAAAAACTTAAGGTGCTTAAGGTCACCGGATTTTGACAAGTACCCTCAAAGTGAAACCATTTTCACTGCTTTGTTTATTTACCAAGGTTCCTATTTAACTTGGTTTTGGTCTTTGTGTATATCCTTTTTTTTCCTCTCGGCTCGTTGAAGCATTTGAAAAGATGCTTTGCATATTATAAATGGAATTTGGGGGGTTTTCAGCAGGTGGCTTGGTCAGGACCCTGTTATGGGCTGAATTTCAGGACCCCCTAAAATTTATATGTTGAAGTCCTAACTTCCAGTACCTCAAATGTGACTGTATTTAAAGATAGGTGACTTTAAATAGGTGACTACCTTTGAATGAGGTTGTCGGAGTGAGCTCTAATCAAATATGACTAGGTCCTTTTAAGAAGAAATTAGGACACGGACATGTACAGAGGCAAAACGATGTGAAGACAGAGGGAGAAGAAGGCTATCCACAAGCCAAGGAGAGAGGCCTCAAGAGAAACAAAGCTGCTAACACTTGATCTTGGACTTCCAGCCTCCAGGACTGCGAGAAAATAATTTTCTGTTGTTTAAGCCATCCGGTCTGTGGGACTTTGTATGACAGCCCTAGCAAACTGGAAACCCTTACCCCATTCATTTATTTGCTTAGTCAATAGTTGAAAGTACCATTAATACCAGTTTATTAAGGGACTGGCTATTCAATCTGTATTTCTTGCAACTTCTATGTTTTTTCTGACTTCTGCTGTCTCCCTTTTGATCATTTCATGGTTCTTCAACACTCACAAACAACATTAGAGGAACATAGAGACAATAAAACCCCAGTCCTTCTGTTGTACCTCCTAGCTAAGATCCCAGGTTATTAGTGTGATATTGGAGGGAAGGAAACTGTAGGCTAAGTAGAGTTTTTGCATAACTCTATATATTATTCTGTACGACCCTAAACATTTTAATAATATAGCCTCTTGTTTTAATGGTTATAAATGTTCATCGATCAACATAAACATAGGGGCTTTCCTGGTTGCGCAGTGGTTAAGAATCTGCCTGCTAATGCAGGGAACACGGGTTCGAGCCCTGGTCTGGGAAGATCCCACAGGCTGTGGAGCAACTAAGCCCGTGCACCACAACTACTGAACCTGTGCTCTAGAGCCCGTGAGCCACAACTACTGAGCCCATGTGACACAACTACTGAAGCCCGCGTGCCTAGGGCCTGTGCTCCACAACAAGAGAAGCCACCACAATGAGAAGCCCGTGTACCGAAACGAAGAGTAGCCCCTGCTCTCAACAACTAAAGAAAACCCGCCTGCAGCAGCGAAGGCCCAATGCAGCCAAAAATTAAATAAATGAATAAATAAATTTAAAAATATATATACACAGATCAATATTCAACCTACAATACATGGCATGTTGCCCAAGGCTTGTGAAGATTTCAAGCTATTCAAATAACATAACAACTTAAAGTTGCAACAGGAAAACCATCAGGGTGTTTATATTCACTAGTTTTATTATTAAGATATTTTATATTAAATAAAACACCCATTAGTCCATCTAATTTTTGGAATTTTAGTTCCAAAAATAAAACTTAGACAACTTGGAGGAATCATTATTTGTTACTCCAATTAGTTCAATATTTACAACATAGTCAATGAATCAATTTTCCTCAATGGAAATCTTAAGGCTTTTCTAAAAATTTCAAATTATTTTTGGAGAGAATAAGATGTAGCACAGAAACAGATGGAGAATCAAAAACAAATACTTGTTTTATCATAGTAACTTGGAACTGGGTTTAAGTACTGAGTGAGTCACAGTTTCTGTTCTTGCAGACCAATTTAACTTCAGTATAATTACGCAGGCTTAAAGAAAGAGTCCTCACAATATGTAAAAAAAAGTGTGATGATATGTATATGCATTTGCTTGGGGAGTTTTGGAATTCTGGGGGCCTCTAATAATGAATGGATGCTAAAATGAGGCTGTAAAAAGTAATAACAAACCCATTTTCTTATATCAAGTAACCTAGGGCATTTCCTTATTAAATCAGAGCATTGCAAAATTTCAGAGAAGGGGTGGGATAAAAATATATTTCTATAATGAAGACAAAACCAAGTTTCCTAGAAAAAGTAAAGTATCCACCTCCATTCTTAAGAGCATAGGAAGGGGAAATGTTAAAATTTGGAAGTAGGGAGGGGGCCCCAAACTCCCGCTCAGGAGGCTAAGACAGGGCAGGGCCCGGAGATAGAAGAAGGGGTGTTCCAGAGAATCCATGCAAAGTCAAGGCCGAGTCCAGGGCGGGGAGAAAGCAGGCCACCACTGAGAGCTCACAGAGACAGGCCTTCCTGAAGCCTTCTAGATCTTCATTTAGGAGAGCAGGATGCCTTTGGAAGAGGAGAGACTGGCAGAGCTGTGATTTTTTTGACTTTGCCCCAGTGGCATGAAATGATCTTGATTAGTTTCCATTTCTAGACCAACCTGCTAATAATCCTCATGTGATTGCATAGGCCCTTTATCTCCCAAACATTCTGTCTGAGTGTTGATGTGTGAAATCCCTTCAATGGGTCAAATAGCCACGGCTCCACAATGAGAGATAAAAGGCTTACAGGGAAAATTCACTGAATTCTTGCCCATGTGTGAGCAGTTGATCACTGAGGAGAATCAGTGACTGATGAGAGAGGTTTTCATCGTTTTGGGAAGTGTGTAGGCAGCAGGGGGGAGTAGAGGAGTGGGGAGAGAGAAGAGCTCAAGTTTTTCTTGTTCATCTGGGCCTCTTTCTCTTCAATATTTGGTGACAGATAGAAGTTTCTGTGAATAGAAGTTTATTTATGTGGCAGACTTGCTGGGAGCATCTAAGCCCCATGGTGCTAGCAAGGTTGTGAAGCAGAATTTATGAAGCTGATTTTTACTGTCTTATTCAGTTCCTGGTGCCACCGACAGCCTGAATAAAGACGCTCGTTTTCTCAGACGACAGTGAACTGCTGTTGCATGGGTGTGTGCAAACCAGCCTCTGTGATTTCTTGTGATTTATTCAGAAGAGTGGTCATCCCGCATTTTTTACAAGTCAGCAGCACTTAATTATTAAGTACTATCTTATTTTACTTTATATTCTTCTACAGAGCATTTCAGGCTGCTTGCAGGAAATGCACTCCATCAACATAAACCATCCCATTTTGCTGACAGAGTTTTGTGTATTGTTTGCTCATCATTGTGAGGGGACAAAAGTCAGGCTTGACCAACTGGAGCAAGTTGGCATTCTACACCATCAACCTGCCAAGTGAAGCTGACCCAGGCTGTGTCTTCAGGCAGTAACCACCAGCATCTGTGATTGAAATTATACCAGTGCAGGAATTCACTCTGTTTACGCTGCCTCACTGAGTCATTTTTTAAATGGGCATTTGGTAACCCAAATAAATCTTTCTAAAAATGAAAGAAACAGTTTTGAGGGATGTGGCGGTCTTCCAAATTCCTCATCAGAAAGCCTTCGTCTCAAAGTTGCCCAAAGTCTTTTTCTTCTTTTTTATTTTTTAAATGACATGAGAAGTACATTCCCATTGTAAAAGACAATACAGAAGCATACAGATATTAAGGTCCACCTTCCCCGAAGATTTTTTAATGCCTCCTTTTCTAGAATATAGGTCCTTTCTTTGTGGCTCTGGGAAGTGGTGAGGAGAGCAGGGCTGTCTCTGGGTCCCTCGTCACATCTCTTTCTGTATCCCTCCCTGTATTAGTCAGGAGAGGCTCTGCTGTGTTGCATCAATAAACAGACCCTCAAACCTTACCCAGCTCACTCTTGCAGAGTCTACTGGAGGTTCAGCAGCTCCCTTCCAAGTGATGACTTGGGAATCCAGGTTACTTTCACCTTACAGCTACTCTATCTGGAACACAAGACCTCCAGTGACACTGAAGTAGGGGATGAGTGAGAATTCACATGTGTTCTCAACTGCCGTAGGCTGGAAAGGACACACATCACTTCCACTTCTAATTCATTGGCTGGAGCCTGAGCATGGCCCCAAATTAACTTCAAGGGAGGCTGGGAAGTGTTCCTGTGTGCCCAGGAATGAGAGGAAAAATAATTAAGATGAGCACTGCTAAATTTCTACCATATTCCCTCTCTCCCTAATGTTCTTTCTACCCCAGCACCCATGCACTCAGCAGTGACGTCCCAACTTGTTTGTAGGTATCTCTATACCCATTCCTGAGCAGTAAGCTCTCTGAGGCAGGTTGGAGGCTAAGAAAGGAGAAGGTTTGGATAGGGATGTGATATATGGAAGGGAACTAAATCCCTCGATGGATAAGGTTCCCATGCTTGAGAAGGGACTAGCAGAAAACAACTTTCCTTTCCCCAAACCTGTTTACCATCTGGCCCTACCATGGTATGATAGATGGGGTAGTAGAGTTCTCCGTCAGGTCCTGCCACTGTATAATGAGGGGGGTTGTGCAGTTTTCTCCGTGAGAGTCAGTTTCTAGAGAGGAGGATCTGATTTCTACATAGCCCTTGAGAACAGACTAGATAATAATGTAGGAAAATTTTTGAAATACTCAAGATTTACCCTTAGAGGTCTATGAACTTTCTGTTTACTAGCTTTTAAAGTATCCTATGGGACTTCCCTGGTGGCACAGTGGTTAAGAATCCTCCTGCCAATTCAGGGGACATGGGTTTGAGCCCTGGTCCGGGAAGATGCCACGTGCCGCGGGGCAACTAACCCCGTGCGCCACAACTACTGAGCCTGCGCTCTAGAGCCTGCCAGCCACAACTACTGAGCCCGTGTGCCACAACTACTGAAGCCTGCATGCCTAGAACCCGTGCTCCACAACAAGAGAAGCCACCGCAGTGAGAAGCCTGTGCACCGCAACAAAGAGTAGCCCCGGCTCGCCGCAACTAGAGAAAGCCCGCGTGCAGCAACAAAGACCCAACACAGCCAAAAGTAAATAAATAAATAAATTTATTTTTTTTTTAAAAAAGAGAGAGAAGTAAGACAGACACAAGTAGCTAAATGGAGGTAAAACAGACCATGTTAAGGTCTCCTTTCCCCAAATTGGAGGCTTTGAGAGGGTCAGTTACTTCTCTTGGGTATCCAGTAAGAGGTGAGGCTAGGTCTCCGGGTTCACAAGCTACTCTTCCGACCACAAGAACACACTTCCTTCCGCTACTATTGATATGCAGAGAAGACTGTAAAATGTAAGCAGCCAGGGTGGTGACAGGGCAGGAAGGAAAACACCACAGTGTTACAAGACTACAAAATCAAATCTGAATTTAGATGACCCTTTTAAGAAATTGCTTTGCAAATTCAATAGGAAGCTCTCAATGTAATTTAAATGAAGGAAACAACTTATTAAAAACCTACCACATGCTAGGCACTGATAAGTACCAGGGATACAAAGAATGCACAAAATGAAGTTCTTTCCATCACGTGTTAAAAATCATCACTGAACAATGAACAGCGATGTGGTATGCAATGTAGCCCAGCCCAGATGCCCTTCACAGGCTGGGGCAGCCATCCTCCAGCTGCTGCGAGGGCCTTGGCTAACAGCTCATACCCATGACTTTCTCCAGAGTCTTGACCTTGGCTAAGTGGAGCCACTTCACTGGAGACTCCTGAGAGTCTCCCCTGTCCAAGGGTAACTGAGGACTGACTCATTTCCACTCCTTCATATTCCTTCCCAGACTCTACCTAAGAAGATATCCTTGCTCAGCTCTTTCCCATACTGCTTCTTCCCTTCCTCCAGCTTTTCCTAACGAACATTAGCTCAGTAAAGTACACATACTAGAACCCTTTTCTCAGGCTCTTCATCTACAAAACCCACCTTGAATAGGTGTTTCTTTAGGTTACAGAGTAATCTCCTGGATGCATTGTCTAGGGTAGGATTAGTAACATTATGTAGGTCTGTACACATTTTAAAAGACCCCAACATTTTCTGCTATCTATAGGACATTTAGCACGTTACCTTACATCCTCTCCATTTTTGTTCTAAAGACTAAAAATCTCGTTTTTCAATATGAATTTCAGTGAATATTTTTTGGCACTTAAGAGATATTCTTTGGGAAGAAATACAGAGGGCACATGAAAATATGCTCAACATTGCTAATTACTAGAGAAATGCAAATCAAAACTACAATGAGGTATCATCTCACACCGGTCAGAATGGCCATTTAAAAAGTCTACAAATAACAAATGCTGGAGAGGGTGTGGAGAAAAGGGAACCCTCCTACACTGCTGGTGGGAATGTAAATTGGTGCAGCCACTGTGGAAAACAGTATGGAGTTTCCTCAGAAAACTAAAAATAGAATTACCATATGATCCAGCAATCCCACTCGTGGGCATATATCCAGACAAAACTATAATTCAAAAAGATACATGCACCCCTAAGTTCATAGCAGCACTATTCACAATAGCTAAGACATGGGAACAACCCAAATGTCCATCAACAGATGAATGGATAAAGAAGATGTGGTACATACATATAATGGGATACGACAAGGCCATAAAAAGACAGAAATATTGCCATTTGCAGCAACATTGATGCAACTAGAGATTATCAAACTAAGCGAACTAAGTCAGAAAGAGAAAGACAAATACTGTATGATATCACTTTTATGTGGAATCTAAAATATGGCACAAATGAACATATCTATGAAAGAGAAACAGAATCACAGAGATAGAGAACAGACTGGTGGTTGCCGAGGGGTAGGGGGTTGGGGAGGGATGGAGGGGGAGGCTGGGGTTAGCAGATGTAAGCTTTTATATATAGAATGGACGAACAACAAGGTCGTACTGTATAGCATGGAGAACTATATTCAATATCCTATGATAAACCATAATGGAAAAGAATATTTTTTTAATAAATTTATTTTTTTATCTATTTTTATTTTTGGCTGCATTGGGTCTTTATTGTTGCGCGCGGGCCTTCTCTAGCTGTGGCGAGCGGGGCCACTCCTGGTTGCCATGCGAGGGCCTCTCACTGCGGTGGCCTCTCCTGCTGCGGAGCACGGGCTCTAAGAGCGCGGGCTTCAGTAGTTGTGGCCCATGGGCTCAGCTGCTCCACGGCATGTGGGATCCTCCCGGACCAGGGCTCAAACCCGTGTCCCCTGCGTTGGCAGGCAGGTTCTCAACCACTGTGCCACCAGGGAAGCCCGAAAAGAATATTTTTTCAAAAAAAGAATGTATAGAGCTTCCCTGGTGGCGCAGTGTTTGAGAGTCCGCCTGCCGATGCAGGGGACACGGGTTCGTGCCCCGGTCTGGGAAGATCCCACATGCCGCTGAGCGGCTGGGCCCGTGAACCATGGCCGCTGAGTCTGCGCGTCCGGAGCCT
>NC_041220.1:67642876-67700651 GCF_002837175.3 Physeter macrocephalus
AAAAAAGAATGTATATATGTATAACTGAATCACTTTGCTGTACAGCAGAAATTAATACAACATTGTAAATCAACTATACTTCAATTAAAAAATATATTGACCAAAAAAAAAGAATATTCTTTGGAGAATGGACTAATATAATAGGACAGTAAATATGTATGTATCTATATGAATGATATGTGTTTTAGCACTTTCCCATAACGGTGTTGTCGTTAAAAGCCATTTCTATTATTTAAAAAAAGGTTTTCCATGCTCATTATACAATAATAGAATAAAAACTACCTAGGTGGAAACTGGTGGTCTTACTATTGAGTCAGTCATCCTCAGCAAACCTCCAACCAGGTGTTGCAAAGGACATTCAGCTATTGTGTTCCTTATCCATGCATTTCAACAAATGAACTGTGACTGCAATGCCAACCTTATTAAAATTTAATGTATTTTTATTATAATATCAGTTTTTATGGTGGGTGTAACTCCTGCTGTCCAGTCTCCTAACCCTCACAGGTTGGTGCCTCTAAATAATCACATTCTCCTTTTCAAATCTCCTAAGTAGTTAAGGCATAAATATCCCACCACCAACACCTTAAATATTAAAAAATGAGGTTAAGTTTTTAGAAACAAGATTAAAATATTAGAGCCATCTCCAAAATGTGCCTCTCCTCCCACTCTGCTTCCCAACCATCAAGAGATGATTGATTAGTTAAAGACAAAGACAAGGCAATGTTAAAGAAAAAATTATTCATGACACTTGTTAGAGACAGTCAGGCAGTCAGACTTCGTTCAAGGGAGACTACCTCCGTGGGGTGTTGTGGTAGCCGACAGAGATCTGACCCAACTGCAACCCCAAAAAGGACAAGAGGGGATTTAGAGCCAAGCAGGAGGATAGGGGTTAGTGGATGGAAAATTACTAAGAGAAATCATCAGGGGTAAGAAGGATTCATGCTAGAACACTCGACAGAATTCTTGCTGAAGGCAGGTGAGAGTGATAAGATATTGAGGGTGGGGGATTTTCACTAACCTGATTTAGCAGGATTCTTGCTCAGATGGATTCTCCAAGGACAGAGAGCGAAGTCGCAGGCCTGGCCCAGTCCAGCAAAGCACTCACAGGAGGTCAAGGAGAGACCTCTCCTAGGTCAAGGAGAGAGCCATAACCAAGAGTCAATGGAGGTTATAAAGTTAGTGCAATAATAACTAACCATTAGCATGGACAGTTGCTGTTCTAAGAGCTCCACAGTATTAATTTGTTTAATCTTCACAATAATATATGTGCAGATACTATTATTACCCCCATTTTACAAGTGAGGAAACTGAGACACAGAAAACTTAAGCAAATTTCCCAACGTCTCCCAACAATGGCTGAAGGATTTAGACGTAGGAAGTCTGGTTGCTGAATCCATTGTCCCAATAAGACATAGTGCCTTTTTGTGTGAGAGAGAAGAAGAATTAAAGCCTAAGATCTGGGGATAGGTTTTACAGCTGACAGAGTGAGCTGGAAGTTCTGACAGAATAATTTATAATCTCATCTTGCTGGTTACTATACCATAGTTACAGAAAGAATTTTAGATTAAGTAGGTCAGTTTCTAAGATGATCTGCAGCCCCTTAAATGAAGAGAGCTGAAAGTATGGGTAATATTTATTTTTTTTAATTGAAAATATTTTAATAGTTGGGTAATACTTATTCAAATGCAGGTGTACACCAATGTTTCCTTTTAAAAAAACAGTTCTTACTGGACATTTGTATATTTGCATTTTAAGAGGACAGGAAGTGCAAATTTTAGAAAACTCTCTTCCTTGAAAACTCTCTTAGGGCTCATTAAAAACTGAATTTTTTCATTCTTTAGGGCATTAGTAGATGTTGCACCAATGCAGTCTCATTAGGATTTTGTATTTAGTGCTTCTGGTTTATAATGTCATTTATTATACAAAGAACACAGTATTATGGCTATAATCTGAAAACACAGAGACAGCAGTTACAAAGTAGGTCTGGAAAACAAGATTACCAGTTTGGAATGGAAACAGAAGGAAACATCAAGCCCCAGATTTTAGCAGAAATGGGTTGCATTGTAAATAATACATACAGTGATGGATCTTCTTTCTTAGTGTATCTTTTTTTTTTTTCCCCAAATTGGTCCGAGGTCGTGCTATCATCAGAACCACTCCTCTAAAGTAAGAAATTATCTCTAATAAATATTTCTTTTATTTGGAATGGTTAACAGTATTAGACCATTAAAACTCTAACACAGGTTACTTTTCCAGCTGCTATCATGGAGCAAAAGACTACAATAGGGGCTTCCCTGGTGGCGCAGTGGTTGAGAGTCCGCCTGCCGATGCAGGGGACACGGGTTCCTGCCCTGGTCCGGGAAGATCCCACATGCCACGGAGCGGCTGGGCCTGTGAGCCCCATGGCCGCTGAGCCTGCGCGTCCAGAGCCTGTGCTCCACAACGGGAGAGGCCACAACAATGAGAGGCCCGCATACCTCAAAAAAAACCCACAACAACAACACAAAACAAAACAAAACAAAAAAGACTACAATATAGAACAGATAGATTTTGCTTGAGTGAAAGGAAAGAAAACAGGTCTGGAATGTGGGGTATTGCATGGGAGATAGTCTGCCCGTGTTGAGTAATGAAGTGGCTCTGAGATATAAGGCACATGGTAGGAGGAAATCTGCAAAGGGAAGGATTTCTCAAAACACATTTTGGCTTTGTTGGAGATCAGCAGGCTTTTTTTTTTTTTTTTTTGATGGTAGTGGATCTGGAATGTCCTTTTCCAAGGTCATGAGATGGAGCCATATCCATTTGGAATCATTTAAGAGTTGTTTTGCTTAATGTGGTATAGATAAATGGTTCACCTTTTGTAGTGGTCATCCTTTGGAATCAGTCAACTAATAATAAGAACCCACCCTCCACCCAACTGTCCCAATCTGGTGATCCATGGTGATCAGACCAGACCAACCATGCCCCAACACCCATGCTACTCCGCCATCATTTCCATTTCATATAAGGTGGTTCCTTCATTCTCCCTCTCAGCTGCAGTTCGCTGTACCAATGATGACTATTTGACCTCACGTGGACCAATCAGAGCACTTTCCCTGTGAATATGGAATTGAGGTGGATGAGGAGTAGAAGGAATTAAAAAGAGAGGGGAGGAGGAGATTGACTCAATTTCCCTGTGAGGTAGAGTGGTGACCTGCAAACTCAGGAGTTGTGGGTAGCCTTTCTGCCAGACAGACAGGGGAACGGAGAAAGCTAGGGTGCAGGAACAGAAGAATGCAATGGTTACACAGAGAGAAACAGAGAGACAGAGGAAATCCAGGTGTGGCTCTTTCTGAGGCTGAGCATCCTTTTATGCTTCTGTGAGTTACCTCTGTAGTGATATAATAAATTCTCCTCGTTTGCTTAATTTAATTCACCTGGATTTGTTTTTTAACTAAAGAAATCTCAACTGGATACACCTTCTTCTCTTATCACCCTAATGCTATGCAGTTCAAGTGTTTTTCTCTTTTTGAACCAGAAGGAAAAAGCAACAAATTCTTCAACACAGGTCCTTCTGGCTTATAGCCTCTGTATGTATTTTATGGCTTGTGGAACATGAAAATCACATCAACTTTGGTAGCTTCTGTCACACCTGATGTGTGGGAGCATTGTTGGTACTTAGGCTTAAGTTGAGAAATACGGTTTAAAATTGAGATAATGGTGTGAAAGCATCTAGCATGATGACTTCCCAGTAGTTAGGAGGTAATTAGGTTCCATTGGATACAAGGAACAGAGACTCACCCATTATTTTTTTAACCAGTGGGGTCTTGGAAGGATATTCACAGACAAAATGAATCTCTGCTAAGAGCTAAGGCCTGGCTTGGCAACTCTAAGAACTGGATTTTCTAGTTGGCTGCTCAGTAACAGAAATTTGTTGACCTTACACAGTGATGGTGACTTTGTTCCTCTTTGTCTCTGCATTTACTGCTTCTACTTCTACTGACCTACTTGCTCACCTTCTTTTCAGCCCCCTTTCTCTCCCTCATTGTTTCTCCTCACACATTATGTCTCCTTTCTTGTAGCTTCAGCTTATTTTATAACTTTTGAATGCCTGTGACCTTTTATAGCCCTGACTACCATTTCTTATCTGGGTGGTTTTTTTCCCTCCCACCTACACCTGGCTGATTCTTTTTTTTTTTCCCTTTTACATTTTAGAAAGGGAGTCTGGTTTGTCTAGTTAATCTCTGTTTCAGAGGAGGGCTTGTATTACTGTTCTGATAATATCGTGGTTTCTATGAGCCTTTATATTGGGTGCTCTCAGTTCAAAGTCAGAGCTGGATGGTGATAGGGGTGACAGGTGTTACGAAGGAGCTGAGTGGTCTCATGATGATCATGGCAGCCCAGAGCTGCCTGCTCAGGAGGGGCAGTGGACAGGATTCACTTATTTAATGTAGCTCTCAGTAAGTCTTTCTTCCTTTTTTTTCCTCTTTCTTTCCCTTCTTTTATTTATTTATTTATTTATTTATTTTTTGTGGTACGCGGGCCTCTCACTGTTGTGGCCTCTCCCGTTGCGGAGCACAGGCTCCGGACGCGCAGGCTCAGCGGCCATGGCTCACGGGCCCAGCCGCTCCGCGGCATGTGGGATCTTCCCAGACCGGGGCACGAACCCGTGTCCCCTGCATCGGCAGGCGGATTCTCAACCACTGTGCCACCAGGGAAGCCCGACCGATGCTTTATGTTACAAAATCATGCTGGGTAAAAGAGCCACTCAAAATGCAAGATAGACCAATGGATTTTATCGTGATAGAGTTTAACATCTCATTATATGGTTTCAGATTCCACATTGTAACTAACCTTTAGGATACTGCCCTCGTTGAGTTTTAGTATAGCATCAACGAAAAATATCCACCATTATCTAAAAGGTTTACTAAAACCCTTTTCTCATAACATATCTGTTTGGGCCAGATTCTCTTCATATACTTAAAACAACATATGACAACAGAATGAATGTAGAAGGAGATATGAGAAGTCGTCTAGTAACCCAGACATTAAGAGAATTGCCAAAATGTAGAACAATGCCTCCTTTTTGCACTAATTGGTTTTTGTTTTGTACAAATGTTTTATAAAAATAGCATTTATGCTAACAAGTAGTAGCATTGTTATTTTTGATAGAATTTATAAATAAAAATTTTAAGAATTTTTCAGTTCTAATTTCTAATGCTATAAGTATTTATTGATATAATCCACATAAAGTTTTTTCAGGTCCTCAATAATGTTTAAAAGTGTAAAGCAGTGCTGTGCAGGCTGGCTGGCACTGGCTCATGACAGTCAAGGTGAGCATCTCTTTCCAACTCTGTGTTCAATGACATCATATTTATGGCTTGAAATTGGACATGGAGAGTATTGGCAAAACAAAAATCAGCAAATGTACAGAGATTTTAAAAAAATGTTTATTAAACATTTACCAGTATATTACTCTGTAAAGGACTCCTGAGACCAAAAAATGGGTGAGCCACTGGTCTAGTGGCTACCTCTGTCTCTCCTCTGTCATCTTCCCATGGGGAATCTTACTGAATTATTCTTTCATTTGTTCAACAATATTCACGGAATGTCTCTATTTTCTAGGCACTACGCTGGGAAAGGGAGAGGCCAAGATGAGTAGTTTAGAAATAGAAAGTTCTCCATTTAGCAGGTATATTAGAGAGCAATCACAAAATTGTGTGATGATTGTTGTGCTAGGGAGTTGTTAATGATAGCAAAATGGGAGAAAAATTTCCAACCTCGAGTGGCGGATGGGAGCAAGTGAAGGAATCCTAGGAAGGTGTCTGTATCAGTCAGCGTTATGTCAGGAGACAGAAACTGCACCAACATTTAACACAAGGAATTGTTAACCAGGTGCAGGTCGTTAACTAGGTAATGGAAAAGACAAAAGGAAAATGCTAAATTATTAGGGAGACAGCAATTGTGGGAAATAGCTACCACTCCGAGGCTGGTGAAATACAGAGGTTGGAATTATTAAAACTTGGAAACTTGTGTGGGGCTCCACTGAGCTGAAATTGAGATGTCAGAGCTTGAGGTACTGCTTAGCTGGTGCTGTATGTCTCTGAGTTTGGAAGAGGAGCCCTTTGGACTGGGAGCCAGATCTCTGAGAGGGAGGTGTCTGCTAACTGGTGCCATTGTCTCTAAAGTGGGACAAAATGAGGATGGTTTTACAAGTATAGGAAAAATGGGCAAACTGAGTTAAGCTGCTGCTATGGAGGGAAAAAATTGTCTCCTAGGGTAAAGAAATGATGCTAGGGCAAAGCTCACAGGCACAGAAAACAGATAGAAAAAAACACGCAGCAAGTCCCTTCATTATCCTCCAGCCTTGTAGTATCCTTCTAGAGCACCCTATTAGCCTAACAGGAAGCCAGCTGCGAAGCATAAATGTGATTTGGGGATTTCCTCTACTAGCATCATTAAGCAGAGTATAGAAGTGTACGTTTGCAGCTGTGAGATAATAGCTTAGTAACTGACACAGTGTACCCCTTGGCTACTCAGCATCCATACTTACCCTACTACACATATCCATCTTCTGACCACCAACAAAAAGAACTCTATATTTCCACACAACAAAATTCAACTCTCCCTTATATAAGTGAAGACATTTTTACCTTCTAACTAGTAATCGTTGAATCAATTTCTGGAAGTCAGTCACACCACCCACCTCTGGACCGTGTCAACTACTCAGCAAACTCAGTCATGTCTTGTCTGAATATTCTTCTACTAAAGACTAAATTGTAATGCTAACCTCCAGCAAAACTTGTGTAAAATAATAAGAGGGAGAAGGAGAGAAAATGAAATCGTTTTCTCTCTCTATCTGTATACATACACAAACACACATTCATAATAATCGAGGAAGAAAATATACAAAGCTTCTACAGCCTTTATTTCTATAACTGGTCATAAGACCATAATTGATATTTATAACTTCTCTGTTCCCTTCTATTTTTCATTTGTCCTCAGGTAGGACCTCAGCTGACTGGTGTTCTTTACTTGGTAGTGTAATCTAAACTTGTAATACTGAAGCATCTGACTGTTGAGTTGTCCTGACTTTAAGGCTATAGTTTTCCATTATATTTCATTATTGTACATGGCAATACTGAGAGGCTCCTTAGAGAACCCCCTGGGTTCTAGATGTAGTCCTCCCTGCACCCGTTGTATAGCAGCAATTCAATTTTTCCTCAGTAACCTGGATCAGTCATTCCAGTAATATAAATATACTGCCAGTATACAAAAAGCCCCAAAGGGGCAGGTTTCAGTCTCAACTTCTAATTCAGTGGAGCCATTGTTGTAATTCCTGGCAAAAATATTCTGCCCTTTGGAACCAAAATTTCCACATCAACAGAACTGAAAATTGCAAGTATGGAGGCAAAACTTCTGTGAGTGGTCATTAAGTTTAACATTTAGGAGATCCATTTACACTTCCCCCTTGATTACTGACCCCATTATTTTGTTTACAGAAGAGATAGCACCATATACCGGTTGCCGATTCAAAGAGCATTTTCATCTTATATGCTAGAACCCCATCCCTCACCTGGCATTGTGAGTCCAGGAGGCAATTCCATCCTTCTCTTAAGCCAACTGCTTCTGGGTGATGGTGTGTATGACAAGAGTGGAATTCCATGCTGCACTTCTTTGGCTGTGCCATGAGCTCTTTGACCAGGAGCGATGTTGTGTGGAATGCCAATGAAGATAAATAAAGCGTTCTGAAAGTCCACAAATGCTGGTACTTGCAAAAGCATTTACAAACAGGGAAGGCAAATCCATAGCCAAATACATGTCCGTTTAAGTGGGGACAAATCTCTGTCTTCTTCGTGATGTGGGGATCCAACTGTCATCAGCCTGCACCTGGTAGCTGGCTTGTCCCCTGCGGAATGGAGCTTTATTGAGGACTCAGTTTTGGTCTCAGCTGTTGGCCACGTAGGTATTCATCAGTAACTGTAGCTAGGTCAGTCCATGCTTTTGTTGTTGTGGTTTTGTTTGTTTGCTTTTTGGCCCAGCTGTGCAGCTTGCAGGATCTTAGTTCCCTGACCAGGGATTGAACCTGGGCCCCAGCAGTGAAAGCACTGAATCCTAATCACTGGACTGCCAGGAAATTCCTGGTCAGTCCAGGTTGTTAAGCCCATGAATAACCTCCATTCTTGGGCCGTGACCACTTTATACATAGGCCCATTGAGCAAGCCTTCCAGTGGCTGGTGGATTAAGCTGATTGACATATACAGAATATGTCATTTTTTCCTACCTGCCTGATTATTATTATCCTCTGCAATGGGTGCTCTTTGAAGGTATCCAAAAATATCTTCACCCTCTGTGCCCACTATGAGAGATCCATCCACACAGCTTTTCCCCAGACCCCTTCTCACCAATATATCAATCCTGTTTTTTTTTTTTTAATTATTATTTACCAAGTCCTTGAACATCCAGCAAAATTGTTGGTAACCACCCATGCATCAGGGTAAATCCATATTTCTGGCCATCTCTTAGTTCAGAAAAAGTGGGCAACCAAATGTATTACTTGAAGTTCTGACGTTGGGGTATATTTTCCTTTACCATTGTCCAGAGACACTCCTTTGAAGAACTGTAATGCTGGAAGTGACCACTCCAGTTTGTCCCAGAACATTGTCTTGCTCTCTGTAAATGAGGACTGAGCTTCTCCTTCCTCATTCAGCTGATAATAAGAAACTCCCCTATGAGGCTATAGAAGAAGGAGCAGAACCAGGTGTTGATACTGCAGGAGTGTAAGCCACCTGCTTAGGCAACTTAGTTGTGCCTTCTAGACCTGCTTGAGCTCAACCTTATACATACCATTTCCACTTGAGGATAGATGGTTTCTGTGCTCATTCAACCTTATGGCTAGGAAGGTCACCCAGTTCATAGTAGGAAACACGGTTTACATGTAACTCATTCAGTATCAGTACCCAGCTAGAAGCTGTTTCTGCAAAGGATAATTGTTATCTGCAGAAGAGACGTAGATTTGCTTCGAAGCCCTGAGTTCTACGCTTGATTCTCTGATTGCTGCTTGCCAGAGACTTCCTGCAGCCCCACAGATCCTCCAAGTATCATATCACTGGGTCTTTTGGGTCACAAAGAGCAGCTTGCACTTCACCCTACACTTGCTCTGGTCTCTTTCAAAACAGGCAGCTTTACAGATTACTTGTAAATGGGATCTAAGGAGCACACTCACATGTGGTAAATATTACCTCTAAAATCCAAAAAGGCCCACCCAGTGCATCTTCTTTAGTGGTAGACCGTGCAAGGCACAGCAATTTACCTTTCACTTTGGAGGAGATATCCTGAGATGTTTCATACCATTTGACTCCCAGGAATCTCACATAGGTAGTGAGTCCCTGAATTTTCATAGAGTTTTATCTATTCTCTGATTGGCATATATCTTACTAAGTCATGAGAAAATACTTGCTACTTCCTGTTCAGGTCATGATCAGGTCCAATCAATACAATGTCATCAAAGCAGTGGACCAGTGTGATGTGATTATGATCACTAACAAGATGATCATAATCTCTGCAGACTATATTATGGCAGAGAGCAGGAGAGCTGACATAGTACTGAGGTTACATCAGGTAAAAGCAAATGGCTCTGGTGGCCCTTGCAAACTGGTACAGGAAAAGAAGCACTTTCAAATCCATAGCTACATACCAAGTGCCAGAGACTCTTGATTTCTGCCAGAAAAGAGACTACATCAAAATAGCAGCTGCAGTTGGAGGCACCCGATGAAGTTTACCATACTGCACAGTCATTCTTGGGGGTCCATCCAACTCCCCTAAAGGCCAAACAGGCAACTTAAATGGGGATGCAGGAGGTATCACTACCTCAGTTTTTTGTCAGATCTTTGCTGGTGGTGCTCATCTCTGAGGCCCCATCAGGTATGAAGTATTGCTTTTGATTTACAATCCCAGTAAGGACAGGAATTTCCAGGGCCTTTCACCTGACCTATTTTTTACCATCATGGCCCTCAGTGGGCAGAGATTCGATGGGACTACTGCAGAGAACATAACAGAATTATCCCACCTGAGTCAGGAAAGAGCTGGGTTATGCATCCTCCACTCAGTCATTGGTTGAGGGCTGTTCTCACATACAGACAGAGTTGACTCTGGAGGCCAGATAAAATGAACAGGGCACTGGCAGCGTCTGCTACGAAGTTTTTTCTTTGTTGTTGTTGTTATTGAATTTTTAATTGAAATATAATTGATTTACAATGTTGTGTTAGTTTCAGGTATACAGCAAAGTGATCCATTTATACATATACATATGCATATATTCTTTTTCAGATTCTTTTCCCTTAGACGTTTTTACAAAATATTGAGCCTAGCTCCCTGTGCTATAGTGTAGGTCCTTGTTGGTAATCTATCTTGTATACAGTAGTGTTGGTACACAGTTATTTGAATGGGATTTTCTGAGTTCTGTTTTGAACATGTTGAGAAGTTAAGGATATCCAGTCGACTATTGAATTAGCGAGTCTGAAATTCAGAAAAGAAGATCTAGCTCCTCCTCTATACCCCCATGGCCCTGGGCTCACCTCTATCATAGTATTTACTATGTTTCATTTGAATGACCTATTTATGTGCTTGCTTGCCTTTTGACCAAACTGAAAAGAGCTGTGTCTTTTCTTTTTTTCCATTGCTCATTGTGGTACCTGGCACACGGTAATTGTTCATTGTGTTCATTGCGCCAAAGTGAATGTTTTTCTCCTCATCAATGTTCTGTTTTTTTTTTTAAATTTTATTTATTTAGGCTGTGTTGGGTCTTCGTTTCTGTGGGAGGGCTTTCTCTAGTTGCGGCAAGCGGGGGCTACTCTTCATCGCGGTGCGCGGGCCTCTCACTGTCGCGGCCTCTCGCTGCAGAGCACAGGCTCCAGACGCACAGGCTCAGTAATTGTGGCTCACGGGCCCAGTCGCTCCGCGGCATGTGGGATCCTCCCAGACCAGGGCTCGAACCCGTGTCCCCTGCCAGGGCCCGAACCCGTGTCCCCTGCATCGGCAGGAGGACTCCCAACCACTGCACCACCAGGGAAGCCCTCATCAATGTTTTTGTGCCATTTTAGAAAACTCTTCCAGAACTGACACAGTGAGAGCTGACATAACCAAGAGAGTATCACTTGCATTTTGGATACTGGCACCATGCCTAGCATATCTCAATCAAGCTCTCTGTGGGCAGTGGGGAAAACCTTCTACCAAGGGAAAATTGGAGTAGTCAGAGTCTATAATTAATTTATAGTGTGCATGCTAATATTATATTTCCTCGATTAGGATATGATGTTATGTAAATGCATTTAATTGATTGTCTTGCATCCCAAAGGAATGCTGTCCCTTATTGAAACCATACAAATTCCTAAAACTTGGCTGATAACATTCATACAGAATTTAGATTGTTTCCTGAGAACAATAACAAAAAAGGAATTATCAGTGTTGTATTAATCACACTGTCTTTTTCAAATAGGAAATTATCACCAAAAACCCATGTATGAAAGGAAATATGTTTGGTCTGAAATACAATGCGTGTGTAGAGTTTAGAGTCATTGAAACCCAATGATCAAGTTCCCTCAGTTTCATTAACAAATAAACAGGTGTGTAATTCCTAGTACTTGTGCAACTGGTTGGAATAAGATCAGAAGTTGCCATGATTCAGTGACTTCTGGGAACACACAGTGCTATTATATACTTATGGAGAAATAAGATGATAACTTGGTTTACATTGCTCTTGTTCTATATGTCACATGCTACAATACACCAAAATTTTATATTTTTCAGTTGTGTGTCACTTTAGTTTTATTTTGTTTTTTTTTAAATTTGGAGCCAGAATTGTCTCATAACAGCTGTCTGGTTTCCCTGGCATGTTACTGATCTGTATTTGGGTCATAAATATCTTGGAAATGTCTGACCTCTAGGGCAGTGGGGTAAAGGGAATTAAGCTTGTGAGAAACAGCATGTGGCTCTTTTGCTTGGTGACCCACTTTGTTCACCTCTCGGAAAAACATGAAAAAAGACAGCTGGGTGGAGACAGTCAAAGCCACCATTTGGTTGTAGAAATGGATGATAAGGAAGGACAGAGTACAGACTTGCAAGGACAGGGCAATATAAAAACAAAGCAAAGAGGGCTTCCCTGGTGGCGCAGTGGTTGAGAGTGCCCCAGTCTGGGAGGATCCCACATGCCGCGGAGCGGCTGGGCCCGTGAGCCATGGCCGGTGAGCCTGCGCGTCCGGAGCCCATGCTCCGCAACGGGAGAGGCCACAACGGTGAGAGGCCAGTGTAACGCAAAAAAAAAAAAAAAAAAAAAGCAAAGAGAAAGAAATAATTGAAGTCTCCTTGTATGAAATAAGCAATATTTATTCTTATCCAAACGTTTTATGGGTGTAATATTCATCACATTATAGTGATGCTGATTTCTTGGACGTTGCAACAATGTTCTTGGCATGTGAAATTTGTTTACACAGTTTGTGTCCAGGTTGGTTCACCCAGTTACCTAATAAGGCCAAGGGTTAGTTTTCATATTGGCCAGTTAGCTCTATAGACAGAAAAGATCTGTTCCTTTGCCGTAGCTAGTGCTATCCAATTCAGATCTCTCACAAGCATAGGCCATTGATTATGTGGCTAGTTCAGTATAATCTATTATAATTATTGGAAGAACAACTCAAAGCAATTTTTCTCCTGATATAGGTAACAAGATATGTAACAAGAAATAATAATTAGCCTTACTGAACCTTTAGCACATAAACTATGTTTAAACTCTCTATTTGTATTGTCTCATTTAATCTTTATCAAACTGCCATTTTCAGGTAAAGAAATAGGCTTTAAAAAGTTAAGCTTGCCATATAAGTCATTCAGATATTAAACAATAAAGCTGGAATTTGAACCCCCCCAAAAAATAATAGTTTACCTTTGTTTAGCATTTTTTGGTTTACTAATGGCAATTTACATACACACATGCACTTAATCTTTTCAGTCTTGTGAGATGGGCGTTATTATCCTATTTTTACAAATGTGGGAATGGAGACTTTGAGAGGTCACTCAACTAGTAGGTGTCAGGGACAGTATTCAAAGCTGAGTCTGCTGCTTCCACGTTTCAGGATCTTTCAACCTTCAGACAGCTGAGGTCAGGTATATGTGTATTTATGTTGAAGTTAAAGTCTGTACAGTACAAAATGCAATGTAGATTTCATAATTATCCAGATTATTCAGGCCCTATAGGGTCCAGCCACTTCATTTTTGCTTAATGAAGTTAAAAACATGGTGTTATCAGTGAAAATAAGCATATGTAATATTATAAGTATTCGATCCACTGGAGTACCTCAGGTGTGACACTAGAAAGCTTATATTCTCTACTACTTATTTCATTATGTGTCCTAACTGGTGGAATACATCTTCTCTGCAATTGAATTATCTGAAAAGAATTGTTCTTCTAATAATTCTCAATATTATTAGATGACAAATGCATTTGTGTTACCCTTTTTAATGTATTGATTTAGCCAAAAAGCTCGTTCGGGTGATGGAAAAATCTGAATGAACTTTTTGACCAACCCAATATCATTTAGCAACCATTTACACTTTAGATAAAAATTATGTATTTGACGAGTAAGAAATGACTTCTTTCGTTCCTTTTTTAGAACTATAATTTATATTTTTATATTCTGATTTTGAAATACATTGAAATTACACAAATACACTATTTTTAGCTTAAATCTCAAAGTTTGTCTTGAAATTGATTGCCTTGACAAATGAATAAAATGTTTATATTTTAAAACAAAAGTGATTTGGGCATTCCCTGGTGGTCCAGTGATTAGGACTCCACGCTTCCACTGTAGGGGGCCCGGGTTCAACCCCTGGCTGGGGAACTAAGATCCCACAAGCCGCATGGTGCAGCCAAAAAAAAAAAAATAAAACAAAACTGGTTTAAATGGCTGGGGATGGTAGGAGGATGAAAATCTGTTATAGATGGGGAAGGAATAAATTTAGAGTTTAAAGTAACTCACCAAAGCCCTATTTCTGCTTGGACAGGTATACAATTTAAGCCCACTTCAAACTATGTATTTTAAAAAAATTTTTATTGGTCTATAGTTGATGTACAATGTTGTGTTAGTTTCAGGTGTACAACAAAGTGATTCAGTTATACATATGCATGTATCCACACTTTTATTTTTTTTAGATTCTTTTCCCATATAGACCATTACGGAGTATTGAGTAGAGTTCTCTGCGCTATACAGCAGGTTCGTATTAGTTGCCTATTTTACATATAGTAGTGTGTAAATGTCAATCCCAATCAAAACTATGTATTTTTAATTGGATTTCTACACAAATTGACAATTGAGAACCTCTAATCAGTGGTTCCAAATAGTGAGCCTCTGAATTAGATTACTGTGTTCAAATGACAGTGTTTTAAAACCAATTTTATTCACAGATGCAAATATTGAAGGCAGTACACACACATATATACATGCACAAACACATGCCTACACACAATGCACATAAGTGTGAGAGTGTGTGTGTGTGTGTGTGTGTGTAAGGTAGAAAGATTTCAGAATTCTCTCTTTTTAGAAGAGATACTATTTCCTTCTTTGTTTTGTGTTACTAAACAAGCATTATGTATTTTTGTGTCTCTCTGTGTTCATGTCTGAATATATGTTTATATATGTATATATTAATCTAAAAATAAAAGCAAAGCTTTCTCCTATATATGAAAATAATAATTGTATGTTTAAGTACAGTCATCTTTAACTTTACAGAATATATTCTCCAAAATCAAGAAACCAGAGCATTTTTACTGAGTATCTGCTCCATGCTTAGTTTTATGTAAAGAGGAGGATACCGAGGTATAAGTCACTCTGGTCCTTGTTTTTAAGTTTTATGAAAATAGGTAACACATTTTGTTGAGAATGTGTTACAGCAGAAACTCACAGAGAACTGCTAGAAACCGATTGATGCTATTCAGCTCAGTCCAGTTGAAGATGCACGTACCCTGAGACCCAGAAATTTCATTTCTAGCTGTCTTTTATGGAAAAACCCTTGGATGTGTGCACAAGGAGATGGAAGGGAAACATGAATTGCAGCAGTTTTTGTAAAAGTGTTAAACTGGAAGGATTTCCAAAGTCTACCCACAGCAGGAACAGATAAATAGAGTGTGGAATTTTCATACAGTGGAATATTATGTAGCAATAAAAATTTCTATGGCTACAGGCAAACATGGATCAAGGTCAAAAACATAACATTGAGTGGGAGAGGGTGGAAAAAGCTAACAGCACCTGGTATTCGCAGGCAGGCTCCCACTCAGGTCCTCTCCCAAGCAAACAAACAACAACATCAAAAACCTTAATGTCAAGGAAAAAAAAGTCATAGAAGAATATATTCAGTGTGATTCCACTTATACAAAGCTCAAACACTAAGCAATATATTATTGGGGGATACATGTAAAGTAATCTATTTTAAAAAGGAAGGGAATGATTAACTGAAAATGTTACTAGCGCTACTTTTAGGGAGACAGAGTGGTGATGTGGTCTAAGTAAGACATCCAGAGGGTTCAAGGTACAGATTATATTCTATTTATTAGCTTGGATGGTGGATACACAATTACTTGTTTCATCAATGGTCTTTAAATTATGCATATACTATATATACTCTCTTGTATGTATATTTCACAATACAATTAAAAAAAATATATATATATATCAGAAAAGAGACCAGAAGATTTTACATCATCACAATAACGTTAGTTGTATTAGATTGTTTGGTTATAGGTATTTTTTTTTCTTTTTCCACATTTTCTGTAATATATTTTAGTTATTTTATAATTAAAATATATTATATATAATACAATATATTAGGGCTTCCCTGGTGGCGCGGTGGTTGAGAGTCCGCCTGCCGATGCAGGGGTCACGGGTTTGTGCCCCGGGCCGGGAAGATCCCACATGCTGCGGAGCGGCTAGGCCCGTGAGCCATGGCCGCTAAGCCCGTGCGTCCGGAGCCTGTGCTCCGCAACGGGAGAGACCACAGCAGTGAGAGGCCCGCATACCACACACACACACACACACACACACAAAATATATATATATATATATAAAATAATCCACTTATAGGGAAGTGGCAATATTCTGACTTAGTCTAAATAAGTCACAAAATATAACTTGCAGTGGTTTTAGTTAGGATAATGAATTTCACAAATATCTGAGGAATACCAGTGTCAAAAGAACATTCTGAAGGTGAAAGTTCTACCAACATGTAGTCTTGAGGAGCTCAGATGCTGCTAATCTGTTCTGAGAGCAGAAGCTACTTCCTTTTAAAAATGAATATAACATTCTGAGTTGAAGGGAGAAGACATAGTCACACAGTAGAAGCAATTTTTCTAGAAGCAGCCAAGAATCTCCTCCTCTGAACAGATTTACCCAATCTCCCTCCCCCTCCTGAGATAACTATTCTC
This sequence comes from Physeter macrocephalus, assembly GCF_002837175.3. Taxonomy (NCBI): domain Eukaryota; kingdom Metazoa; phylum Chordata; class Mammalia; order Artiodactyla; family Physeteridae; genus Physeter; species Physeter macrocephalus. The sequence continues at coordinate 67,659,318 of NC_041220.1, forward strand.
TCCCTATCTTGCTGCTATGCTTTGTACACACTCCTGTGGTTGCCCAGATCACACTGTAACATTGTTATTTGCCACCTGGGCTCTCCCCACCTAGGCTCTAAGCTCCCTGTGGGCAGGGCCTAACCATAGTCACTTTGTATCTCCAATTTTCACTACTGTGCCTCAACAGAGCAGCTGCCTAGATAATGTTTGTTAAACTAAACAAAAGAGGCAGTAAAAAATTTGAAACATGGCATGGCCTGCATTTATAAAACACATGGCTACGGAAACCTGAATATTCTAGGAGGCTAATCTTCATGCAGAATGAGTCAATACTTTTCTACAATATTTACATAGAAGCTCTAGAGATAATATTATTATATCCATCATAAAAACTTACAAACATTGCACAACACTATAAACACAATAAATTGGTAACTTCTGGGTGCACATCAGTATCTTCTGCATATTGTGTTCGTGCCACCCCTCCCCATCTCCACCCTCCTTCCGTCCAGCACAGGCTGTAAAGCTCAAATCTGCTATTTTTAGCAGTGATCAGAGGGCCTTGACCTCCACCTAAAATGATGCTATGCAGGTTGAGAATATAAGAGCAGAACTAGCCATGACAGGGCAAAGTATTTGTTGGTTATAATCTTCGGTCGTAAACACAAAAAAATGCTTCCACGTCAAAAGATGGAAAACAGCTCAAACACCCCTAGGAGAACCAGTAGGCACACAGCAGCAGTTTCCCTTTGGCACCTCAACATTTGTAAACTACTAATATGACATACTCACATGATGTTCAAAAGTCTTAGACATGTTCCTGCAATGTCTAAAGGCAGGCAGAAAAGAAAGAACCTCTTTTTTCTTTCCTACTGACTTTCTTGGGATTTGAGTGGTAGAACTATGCTGAAACAATTGGTCTGCTTTGTTAGAAACGTGTTCATTCAAAACTCCAGGGCAAGGGCAGTTAATCCTGGTAGGTCTGGTCTCTATCTGGACAGTTTCTTTTCAGATTTGTTTGGTAGAGAGAAATCAGATTTCTCAAAAGTGTATTCACTTGCTATTGAAAAAACAAACAAAGAAAAGAAACACCTACAAAAGCATGCAGATGGATAGTTTATTGATTAAATTTCCTAATAAAACATCCAAATCCAAATTGCCTTGGTTTAGGCTAACCTAAACTACCGATGCAACCATTTTGTATGACTTTAATAGAAAGTATAGGCAAACGGATCAAGCTTATGTCCAATTTACTCCTTCTTCCTGTATACCAGGATCACTACGTAAAATAGTGGTTAAGGCTGCGGGTCCTAGTATCAGATTGTCTGCTATTGAATACTGACTCCACCACTGTCTGGCTGTGGGATCAAGTTACTTAAACTCTCTGGGTCTCTGTTTCTGCATCTGTGTGTGTTATGGGCATTACAATTATGTCAGTATGTATAAACCACTTAGTACAGTGCAAGACAGTTAATTATTGATGACCAAGTGTGGATTTATTGTGAAGCTAATGACACATAGCTTCAGGCTCCTCGCTTGCCTGGGTTCCTTCAGAGGTCTCAGGATGGGCCCTAGCAGAATGTTCACATATGTGTTGTTGTTTTTTTTTTCAGTTTTCCAAAAGTAAGACATTTTAACTGCAATCAGTTAAGGCTGCTTGCTGTCTTTCTCCACGTCAAATCGCACTGTACCATTTTCCCTTATGTTTGGAGGTGCTTAGGGTCGACCAGTATTTCGGGGATCTGGCTAAGGGGAAGCTGAGTTGTGGGACACACGGTTTTAACTGAAATTTGGAAACGCATTTTGGAATGTTTCAATAAAACAATTGAGAAATTACAAACCTCTAATTTGGATGTAAAAGAAAAGTGCCTTCTTTGTCATATATGTGTTTTTATTTAAGAACTAAGATAAAATTCTGATTAAAAAATTAATGAGATATGAAATAAAAGTGATACAAATGCATGATAAAATCAATGGAATGTGCTTGGATATCAAGACACTAATTTGAACAGATTTTTTTTCCAGATCATTCCAAAAGTGGTAGTCCCCTAAAAGGAAGAGAGAATATTCTAGTAGAAGTAATAGATAGGCTCTTGGATTGTTTGATACTCTCATCAATGAAGAGGAAGGAATCATAATATCATTTTGAAATATACTGAAATTTCTTGCTGATTTGATACAATATACTGATGTTGACAAAGATAACATGAAACTCAAAATATGTTTCTGCAATAAGGAAACAGACAACAAGCTAATTAATCAGTATGACCAGTCTTCCCCGACACCCTGAACTTTTACAGTTCATACATGAAAAAATTTTGATAAAGTTTTTCTCATATCAGACATCAATTCTAAAATATCACATCATATCAATAATGAATTGTAAAACTGAAAGAAATATTTTAAAATATGAACAATTAAAAAAAATTGATCTACCATGCGAGGGGAAAGACTAAAATATTTTTCTCCATAGAAAATTATATCACAATATTCTTATCTATGAAGATGTGATCAGAGAGTTTGCAGTCAAAGATATTGACAAAAAGTTTTACAGCCACATGTCAGGAAATTGATTAATAAAAATTATCATGGCATTTCCTCAATTTTTAAAAATAAATTTATTTATTTATTTATTTGGCTGCGTTGGGTCTTTGTTTGCTGTGCTAGGGCTTTCTTCAGTTGCGGCGAGTGGGGGCTACTCCTCATTGAGGTGCGTGGGCTTCTCATTGTGGTGGCTTCCCTTGTTGCAGAGCATGGACTCTAGGCATGCAGACTTCAGTAGTTGTGGCGCGTGGGCTCAGTAGTTGTGGCTCGCAGGCTTAGTTGCCCCGCGGCATGTGGTATCTCCCCAGACCAGGTCTCGAACCTGTGTCCCCTGCATTGGCAGGTGGATTCTCAACCACTCTGTCACTTCCATAGAGCCTCCTGATAGCCGACACCTTGATTTTAGCTCAGTGAAACCCATTTCAGACTTGAGACCCCCAGAACTGCAAGATAGTAAATGTGTTGTTTTAAGTTGCTACATCTGTGATAATTTGTCATAGTAGCAATATGAATCTACTATAGAAGCTACGTGACTGCCAAGCCTGGTTCATAAAATGAGGTACAAGTTTCACCCGGTTTTCTTTGAGCGTTGTCACCATGCCATGAAGAAGTAGAAAGACCACGTGGAGAGGCCACCTATGTAGGGGTCCAGCCAGCAGCCTCAGCTGAGGTCCCAGCCCACAGTCAACGTCAACTGCAGACACGTGAGGAATGAGCCACAAGGTGGCTCCAGCTCCAGCCTCCATCTGAATGCAACTTCGTGAAAAACCCCGAGTAAGGACTGCTAGCTGAGCTCAGCCAAACCCAGAACTGTGGAAGATGATAATACATTTATTGTTGCTGGTTAAGCCACTAAGTTTTGGGTGATTCATTATCCAACAATAGATCACTGGAACATGAGTATATGTCAAATTTTAAAAATTTATAATTTTTCTGGATTTGTCCCATTTAAAATAAATATTCACTTTCATATATTCACTTTCATATCTAATTTGTATTTCTAAATTCTACTTTTTCCTAGAGAGAACCCGTCCAAACTGTAAAGTTTCAACTCCCCATCCCCCATCCCCACAAGGGGAAAGAAAAAAACAACAACTAGTTCCTGCATGTAGTCATAATTTCTTGTTCAGAATGTGGTTGAAAAACATAATAATATGTGTAATTAAACAGACCTGAGAATCTTGAAATAAAGAAATCTTTATTTTTAGAAGTTAAACCCTCATTTTGAAGACACTTAAAAACAAAAGCAGGGCTTCCCTGGTGGCGGAGTGGTTGAGAGTCCGCCTGCCGATGCAGGGGACACGGGTTCGTGCCCCGGTCCGGGAGGATCCCACATGCCGCGGAGCGGCTGGGCGCATGAGCCATGGCCGCTGAGCCTGCGCGTCCGGAGCCTGTGCTCCGCAATGGGAGAGGCCACACAGTGAGAGGCCCGCGTACAGCAAAAAAAAAAAAAAAAAAAAAAAAAAGCAAAATTTAAGCTTATATTACTTGTTCATATCACTTTAAATGCCAATTGCCTTTTCATTTGAGATGAACATGTAATACTTTCACAGAAAATAAAAACTTCCTTTAGGAATAAGACAATATATTCAACAGATGTCTTCTAAGTGATTCTTTGCTGACAGTGTCAATTTCCCATAGCACTATGATGTCAAGACAAGACTGGAAGTATTTGACTTAGGTTATGGTTCTTGGGATAAATCATAAAAGAAGAATGTGTTATGTAAATAATAATGCACAGTGTCCCAGAATGCAGCCTGGGCTATTTCAAATATAGTTGCCTTGGAACAGACACACCATTTTGAGATAATCAGCTCTGATTTCAGGAATCGCCATATTCTCAGTTGCACCCCCCTTTGACGGTCTTTCTGCACCTTGTCAGGGCTACTCCATTTATTCCAGTTGACTTTCAGCATAACAGAAAGAGGTCTGGATAGTAAAGTCAAGAGTCAGCCACAGGGGCAAGTGAGCTTTGAGTTCTCTGTTTTCAGAGATAGTTTGCACAAGACTCACTCACTTGCAGGCTAGCAGGGCTGGGAGGGGCTAATCTGGCTGGCTGGAAAAAGCCTTGCTGTGGTCATTCAGAGGGCCTCTACAGTGAAGATAACTCCCTCAATTCCAAAACTGAGTACATCAGCATGTGGGAATGAATATCCCTAACCCTTGCATAAATAAGCTCCCTGAAAGGTGCAACATGCTTCTATCTTTAACAATAACAGCAACAAAATATCTATACCAAAATAGATTAGAATGTTGGATTTGCTATTTCAGATTTGAAGTCTTGTCCATAAGAGAGTCAGAAAGCAGAATATATGAGATGTTCCCTGATTTATTCTCTGATTGCTTGAAGAAAGGAATTCGTTGTCTGCCTATAAATTCTCATTCTTTCAAGTTCACATTCAAAAATGAACCCTTGGTTAAAAAATCTGAATTACTTCAACCCCTGGTTAGGTTATGCTTTCCCTGTTTCTCTCCCTCTGACAAGAATTCCCGTCTCCTTTACAGGTTCTGCTAGTAAGGTTACTCTAAGCATGGGAAGTTTGGGGCTGCAAACCACCCTTAAGAACAGAAAACAGCTTACTTAGGCAGAGGGCTAGAAATAGTGAGCAGAGGGGAAGAGGAAGTGTGGCCTTTTGTCAGCTTTACCCATCCTGAGCCTGAGCTTTTTTCTCTTGTAGGGCTGCTTTCCTTTGATGAGGTTAGGGATGATCCCTTCTTGAAGTCACAGCATTGTGAAAGTCCCATCAGCCCAGGAGTACATAACAAAAGTGCTTTTACACCTGTTTGTATTTAATCTTTACATCAGGCAGAAAGAACTACTCCCAGGGGTCTCCTCTCCCCCAGCCATTTGTTTATTTGTATGTTTGCTTTTTCAGATTAGAAAGCTGAGGGTCCTGGGACTTCCCTGGCAGTCCAGCGGTTAAGTCTCTGCCCTTCCAAAGCAGGGAACATGGGTTCCATCCCTGGTCTGGGAACTAAGATCCCACATGCCGTGTGGCTTGGCCAAAAGGATTAAAAAAAAAAAAAAAAAAAAAAAAAAAAAAAAGCTAAGGCTCTGGATAAATCAAATTATTCAAGGTATTTGAGGAATTATCTCCAGTGAGAAGGAAAGCTGGGACTCAAAGTCAGGTATTTTGATCACTTGCTGGAGCTTTTGCCCTACACCTCAGATACACCAAGGCATATTCTGGGACTGTGTTTTGTTTATCAATTTTTGTGTCTCTCCCTAGTACCATGCCTGGCATCTAGTGTGTGTTCATTAAACATCTCTTGAATAAAAAGCCAGTGTTTATTATCTAAACCTATCATTTGTGAGAAGGAAGATGATACCTGGAAAGTTTTGTGGGAATTTTGATGCCTTACAAAGTTCAGGGAAGTTGAGTTTAAGGCATTTGGGGCAGCAGCCACTTGGGAATGTGCTATTTTCTTTTCAAGGTAGAAGCTTAAGTGTGGGTAGGTTTGAAGGACACTCCTCAGGAGTCGAGGATTCGCTGAATGAAGGCATTGTTTCTGTGTGGCTGTGCTGCTGTTTATTTCCTGCTCTGTGCCCACCTTCTGGTTTCAGTTTCAGATGTCACTGAGGACAGCTGGTTCCCTGTCAGGCCTCCATGGGGTTATGGCGGGCAGACTATCACCCAACCCCACTGCACCTCCATCAGTGTGCTGCAGAAGACCAAATATAATAAGTCTCCTCCAAGCCCTTCTTGAGGACTGCCAGATTTCTGATTCCCTATTTTGTATGTGCACATGATGAAGGAAAATTGCCCTCAAGAGAGCTTAGCAAAGACTGAAAGGCAGCTGACAGGTAAAGGCTGATTAGCATAGGGGAGATTGTCTTTTTGATACCTAAGACCTACAACTGTAGCAAAGTGAGCCAACGTGATAAGGACAAATAGAGCCTGGAGGACGGCTGTCATTAAAAATTTTTTTTAAGTGTTTGAAATTAAAATTTTACATTTCCTTCTTCACATCACTTATTCTATATCTTATGTTCCTCTTCTACCTTTGCCCTTTTACTTGAAAAAAAATCCCCATCTGTTAATGTAATTTTATTAAATTTCCAAAACCCTGAACAAGGCCACACCTCTCTGAAATAGGAGGATTAGCTCTTTGAGCTGCCCTCCCCCCAGTTGCTCTGTGCTCCAGACATCTATGTCTAGTCCCAGCTAATATGCAAAGGGATCTATTTCTAAATTTCCTTAGCTGCTCTGGAAAAAAGAAAAAGCTGTTGTGAAAGCTATGTTATGTGCATATTTTACAAGTAACCAAACAATTTTACAAGTAACCAAACATGCACAGAAAACATACAGAAGGGCAGAAAAGAGAAATCAGTTCCTTAAGGCTAATTATTTAGAGTAGAACTCGAGAAAGTGCTATTTACCGATTTGCATATTTAGCAGATGGCCAGCGAGGAAGTGAAGCAAGAGAAAGTAAAGAAAATAACTATAAACGTTGGAGGAGAGCCTCTTACATCCCCCAAAAGATATTCCATGTGAAATTTTCTCCGGCTAAGGCACTCTTTGCTTTGCTTTTTGCCCCGCCTCAGGAGACGTGTCGCCTCTTAATAACAACTCTGTAATAGACAATAAATGATAATTTATGGGTGACCAAGGACCAAGAAGCCTCTCTGAGTCTTCATTAAAACAACAGTACAAGTACAACCTCAGGAGGTAGGCAATTGTTAGATGTTTGCTTGCCATTGTCAATGTGCACAGATAATCTTTTGTTTTTAAAAGTCCCTTTATTGAATATTTATTTTTATTACGGAAAAATTTCAAGGTACACAAAAGTAGAAAGAATAGTATAACAAACCCTCCCGTATCCATCACCCAGTTTCAACAACTCTTTTTGCCAATCTTGTTTCACAGTTCCTTTCCATTTTTTTTTTTTCCTTTTGGTCGGTAAACTTTAAAGCATACACAAAGATGATAGCATTTTACTCGTAAATATATCAGTAAGCACCCTGAAAATTTTACAATAACTTGACTGGTTATCGCAAAATTGACCTGCAGAACAAAATAAAGAAGGAACGTAGAAAACCCTCCCGTGGTGGAAGAAGTTGTCACAAAGATATCTAGCTATTCTAGCTCTTCGGAGGTGGAAACCACGCGTGGTATTCCCTTGGGACCGGGCCGCGGGCGGGGGTGTGTCGGGGGGCAGTGTTGGTGATGGCGGTGGGAAGGTACAGACCCCTGGGCAGGTTAGTGAATTTCTCCGAAGTGGTCCACCCAGGCATGCGCAATCCAGACACCAGAGTTGCTAAGGCCCTGAGGCAGATAGAAGCGCAGGATACAGTGAAAACCAATCAGAGGGCTCAAAGGATAATCAGTTAGCCAATCCGGATTCGAGACTGAATCAGAGCTTCAGCATCCTGCTCGCCCCCACCGATATCCAATCGGGGAGCCCGCTACTTTGGGCGGACTTTTCAAAACAGCGAAAACAAAACAAATCGGGGACCTTTAAAAGGTGCAATGTGACCAGAAACTATCTCCTTCCGCCCCTCACGCCTATCACTCCCTTTCCTTCCTCCATAGGATCAATCGAGGAATAAAGCCGTGCCCAAATTCCATCCTCCTACTTGGGAGGGAGGAGTGGCTCAGTAAAGCAAAGGCGAGTTGAGGAGGCCACAAAGCTGGCTGGAGACGTACACTTAGAGGAGGGACTCTTTTTCAAAGTCTGTTGAGGAGGCGGCGGATCCCTCCGCGGGGAGTCACGTGCCCCGCCCCCTTGGGGGCGTCGGAAACTCAAAACAAAAACAAGGGGTTTTGTTGGGGCCTCCGCGGTGGTGGCGGCGTCAGCGGCGGTGGAATCCATAGTGGGGCAGGGCTTGAGGGACCGGCGCAGCGCCCCAGCCGGAGGGTGGGCGCGCGGGGAGTGGGATGAAGCCGGGGCTGTGAGGCCGAGGCGGCGGTGGCCGGGGGGAAGGGTCGGATGCCGGTCGGGGGCACCACTGAGGCGGCGGGTCCCTGACCTCGGAGACAGGTCCGGACGTCCCCGCCGCGCCCAGTCCCATCCGACCGTGACGCCGCGGGCCGGTGGAGGCGCGGCTCGAGAACGGTGAGTGGGCCCACCCGGGATCGCGGAGCTTCTTTGTTCATGGTCGGGACTGCGAGGAGCGATGTCAGAGTGCCCACCCCTCAGCTTGGGGAGCGATTCCGGTCCTGCCCTCAGCCCTGGGGCAGTGGGCGCCCAGAGACGGAGAGATGCTGATGGGATGGATGGATGGAGGGTCGAGGAGGCTGAAGACAGTTCTTTGGTGTCCCCCCCCCTCATTTTGTCACGGTGGCTCGCTGGGGTGGTTCTTCTTGGATTGACAGCCCCGGGTCTCCGCAGAATTGCGGAATCAAGGCATCGGTGGACGGAAGGGTATTGTCTGGGCACGGGGCGGGCTGTCGATCGGGTGGGTCGCGCCACCCCAGCGCTCTCTGGGACCTAGGTTTCTGCCCCTCGGGTTTTGTTCAGAGGAGGCGCTGCCGAAGCGGATGGGGAAGGCTTGGGGGCTGGACTCCAGCGAGAGGGGCTTCTGGAAACGGGCTCCGCGGGAGGGGCGGGGCTTGGGAGTCTCCTCCCTCCGGTTCTTTGTTCAGTCGCGAGACTTTCCCTCCCCCAACGTTGTGCAAAGCCCCTACCTCCCGGACCCGCTGCCCTCGGAGCCCCCAGTGCGTTCCACTGGACAGAAACCCCTCCGCCCGCGACTTCAGGTGGGGCGGACCGTCCGGACACCGCCGCCAGAGGACAGTTTCCTGTTTGTGAAAAGGCTGGGAGACCGGGACTGGCCGGTCTGACCCAGCGCTAGCCGGCGGACGTGACCACGGCCCCTCCCTCTGCCACACCTCCCTGGCGGTGGGGGAGGATTGCTCTGGGGTTCGGCTGGACGTGACTGGTGCCCTCACCCGCTTTTCTCCGGGGTGTGCTGGGGCGCCCCTCGCTGGAGGTATTGGCCTCAGCTCTTTTGTGCTTCCCCCCTCCCCCCTCCAGGATACAGTCTAACTGTGTGTGGTGTCTTTGCTACAGATGAAGGATTTGGGGGCAGAGCACTTGGCCGGTTGTGAAGGGGTCCAGCTCTTCGGATTGTTGAACCTCTACCTAGAACAGGAACAGAGATTCCAACCTCGAGAAAAAGGGCTGAGCTTGATCGAGGCTACCCCGGAGGTAAGTCCCAGGAAAGATAACTTGCTCTAGTCGCTGACAGGGCTTGGGGAGATAACTTTAAATTTTTTTTTTTTTTTTTTAGTTGAATCTAGACTAAAGGCTGCAAAGTTTCTTAAGACCACAAGTGGTCGTCCTAGAGTACTAAGATGAATCTTAATACAGGGTCATGCTTTTGTTTCTTAGCAAGAATGAGAGATACTAAATCTAGGGAAGTGTGGCTTCAAATGTGGCACCCCCCAGCCTGCAGCTTCAGGGTGGGAGACTCCCTGGGAATTGAGCAGGTCATTTGTGGAAATACCCTCTGTCTATGCAATACTGTATAGTAGGCTCTTAAGTGATTTTTTTTTTTTTTAAAGAAAACAAGCAAGGAACCTTCTAGATGTCCATTACAAGGGAATTGAATTATATTTGCTCTTATCCTCTGGAAGTGTGGCAGTAGTTTGCTTTATATTGAATTGCTGAATGTCTTTTATGATGTATATTTTTAAAAAGCAGTGTTGTATACACATTTTGTATCTGAAAAACCGTAGTGCTGTGGTTAACTGATAGTCCCCCATATTCTTGAAGATTCCAGGGAAAAAATTACCTTATTTGAATCTGTGTGTATTGTCCATTCTAGTTCTAAGACAATCATAAAGTTTGGCTCTTGGTTTTTGTTGCAGAATGATAACACTTTGTGTCCAAGATTGAGAAATGCCAAAGTAGAAGATTTAAGGAGTTTAACCAACTTTTTTGGATCTTGCACTGAAACTTTTGTCCTGGCTGTCAATATTTTGGACAGATTCTTGGCTCTTATGAAGGTATTTCATCGTTTTTATAAATAAAACTTCATTTTTTTATACCCAGTGCCTAGCACGATGCCTAGAATACAAGGATTCAGTAAATATTTGGCAAATGACTGTAATTATGTCACTATACATAAACATTTTTAATATTCGGAATTGTGATCTTTAGTCCAGATTAAGAGACTACAAAAGTAAGCGTATTATTGTATCTTAAGTTAGATTTTCCTGTACCTCTTACATACCTTCTCTTTAAGGATGTGAAAAAATGAAGACTACTGTTTTTTTAGGTGTTTCTATATACATAGCTCTCAAAATAAGGTTTTCATATTTTAATCTTCCGTTATGTTTCTGTTGAGCCTAGGTGTTTTTAAACACTTGAAACATGGCAAGTGGAAGTATAGCAGTATGTTAAAGGTGACCTATTGCCTTCACTATGAGAAATCTTTTCCAAGCAGGGAGCCACAGTCTTATTAACAATTAGCAGCAAGTCATATGATATCACTTATATGTGGAATCCAAAATATGACACAAATGAACCTATCAGTGAAACAGAAACAGAATCAGGGACATAGAGAATAGACTTGGTGGTTGCCAGGGGGAGGGGAGTGGGAGAGGGTAGGAATGGGAGTTTGGGATTAGCAGATGCAAACTGGTATATAGAGAATGGATAAACAACAAGGTCCTACTGTATGGCACAGGGAACTATATTCAATATCCTGTGGTAAACCATAATGGAAAAGAATATGAAAAAAAATGTGTATATATAGGTATAACTGAGTCACTTTGCTGTACAGCAGTAATTAACATTGTAATTCAACTATACTTCAATAAAAAATAAATTAAAAAAAAACCAATTACCAGTAACTGTTAAATGTGGTGATACTTCTGCCAGTAGGATTGCTGTCAGCTGCTGGGTCAGTTTTCAGGGCACTGAAAAGGGAAGCCATCTGTCCATGGCAGCTTGTACATATGCTCTACTCTGCACATCTGATGCAATATCTCTCTTGGGGAAATTTGCAGTGAAGTATGGGATGATTCTTAAATAGATAAGAAGATACAAAGATGAATGTAGTATTTTTATATCCAAAGAAATACATTTTCTTGGTGTTGGAAGGCTTAATTTATTTTGGGGGAGGTTGTGCTATTATGAATTTCATAAGTTTGAAATATAATGTATAACTGTGAGAAACCTAGCTTTTGAACTTGCATTAAAAATTTTTATCCGCATTTAAATTAAGTAATTTAAATGCTGAAAATGTCTTTTTTGTTTTTTAAAGGGAGGATAAGAGAGCTTAAAATGTAAAAACGATTAAGTATAACTGTGTGTAAGGGTAAGTACGGGAAGCAGCTTGATTGTGTTCTGTTTTAAGAATAGGGGCTCATTATAATATTCTTTTTTTTTTTTTTTTTTTTTTTTTTGCGGTATGCGGGCCTCTCACCGTTGTGGCCTCTCCCGTTGCGGAGCACAGGTTCCGGACGCACAGGCTCAGCGGCCATGGCTCACGGGCCCAGCCGCTCCGTGGCATGTGGGATCTTCCCGGACCAGGGCACGAACCCGTGTCCCCTGCATCGGCAGGCGGACTCTCAACCACTGTGCCACCAGGGAATCCCTACAATATTCTTTCAAGTGTCTGTTTTGCTAAGTTAAAGTGACAATTGTTGGAAGAAATGTTTTGTTCTTTGTTTTTCAGGTGAAACCTAAACATTTGTCTTGCATTGGAGTCTGTTGTTTTTTGCTGGCTGCTAAAATAGTTGAAGAAGAATGCAATATTCCGTCTACTCTTGATGTAATCCGGATTAGCCAATGTAAATGTACTGCTTCTGACATAAAACGGATGGAAAAAATCATTTCTGAAAAATTGCACTATGAATTGGAAGCTACTACTGCCTTAAACTTGTTGCACTTATATCATACTATAGTACTTTGTCATACTTCAGAAAGGTCAGTGGGGTTAAAAATTAAGATTTTCTACTTCAGCATTGCTATAAGTAACAGTAAAGAGTTAGAACGCTAGTGAAATTTATGTTTTTACCTGCTCCAGACTTTCAGCTTGGACTTTTAATGACAAGTCCTTAGAATTGTTTAAATCTGTAGAAGTTTAATAAATAAATAGTTTGTTCTTTCTTTTCATTGTATAGGAAAGAAATACTGAGCCTTGATAAACTGGAAGCTCAGCTGAAAGCTTGCTGCTGCCGACTTATCTTTTCAAAAGCAAAAGTAAGTCAGTTTCTTTCTTATACATGTCTCACAGTTTCTGTTTTTTCCCCCAGTTTCTATTTTGAATTTAAAAAATTATTTTTCTTTTTTTTTTTGTAGCCATCTGTATTAGCTTTGTGCCTTCTCAATTTGGAAGTAGAAACTTTGAAATCCATTGAATTATTGGAAATTCTCCTGCTTGTTAAGAAACATTCCAAGGTAAATATCTTCAGAACTTATTCTTTAAAGCAAGTTTCTTCCTAGTGTTTTATTTTTTTCTGTGGTGACTTAATCATTAAGTAACACTTTATGGGGCTCTTAACTTTTACTCATTTATTCTTGTATTTTAAGTGTTGATGTTCTACAAATGCAGCTTCAACCCAGACAGTATTAACCTGGAAGGGAACCTGGTCACTTAGGCTAGCTTCTTTCTGCGTTTAGACATCCCTTCTGTAGTCTTCTTGCCAGTTGGTAATACAGCGGTCTACCTTGCCCCATGCACGCTGTTCTAAAATGCGTATTAAGGGCTTCCCTCGTGGCGCAGTGGTTAGGAATCCACCTGCCAGTGCAGGGGACACGGGTTCGAGCCCTGGTCCGGGATGATCCCACATGCCGCAGAGCAGCTAAGCCCACACTCCACACTGCTGAGCCCGCACTCTAGAGCCCACGAGCCGCAACTGCTGAGCCCGTGCTCCGCAACAAGAGAAGCCACTGCAATGAGAAGCCCGTGCCCTGCAATGAAGAGTAGCCCCCGCTTGCCACAGCTAAAGAAAGCCTGTGTGCAGCAACAAAGACCCAACACAGCCAAAATAAATAAATAAATAAATAATAAATTTATTAAAAAATAAAATAAAATGCATATTAAGAAGTAGAGTTAGTAAATGCACGAATGGCATCCCATTACATCTGTAGGACTGAGTCATCGTCCCTTTAGTAGCATTACCAAGATAACATCAGCTATGTTTTTCTTATAAACACTCTTGTCAGGCCAGCCTGATAAGTTTTTTCAGTCATAAAGAGGTGTAAACCAAACATAAGCACAGTCATTTTTCTTAAACTGATAGTGTAGTTGGAGAAGTATGGAACTGAACACGAAGCAGGGTATTCTGTCATTTCTTGTTCTGTGTTGCAGTCCCGTAGGGTCTGTGTCTTTGAACATAGGGAATACTTCGGGATTTGGTTAGCAGAGAAGTAGGGTAGACCGTGAGAGGCACAATGTGTTGGAACCTGGTTCTACCAAAAGAATCTTAGACAGTGGCAGTTTGGGCAGCAAAGGCTTACGGCTAGGAAGCTGGTGGGCTAGAAGGGTTTGGGAATCATTTTAGGGTAGGTTTGTAGATAGAATATCTAGGTGATAGTCACAAGCAGGAGGAAGTACACCCAACTCAATGGTTTTTAGAGGCCAAGCATGGAAATGAGGCAAGGAGTCACAAGTGACCAAGATTTGGACCTAATGGTAGAGAGAATATTGGTACCATTGAGGGAAATTGGAGAGAAGTTAACTGTGATCAAAGAAGTATGATTTTAGGTACTTGTATACCTTTCAGATAGGTAGCTGTCTAGCAGATACTTGGCAGTCTGGACTAAAAACTCCAGATAAATTATAGTTGGAGATTGAGATTAGCAATTTCCCATGAGGAAATAATAGTTGAAACCGTAAGAAATTCTTGGGAGTCCTTTGCTTAGGGGTTGATTAAAACTCTGGGTTTTCAGTGTTGGCGGTTTCCCCACGTAGGGGATGTAGGAGGTGATGTCAGGAGAATAAGAGAGTGGTAGAAGCCAGGCTGCCAGGGGATTAAGATGTGACTGGATTAGGTGGAAATGGAGGCCAAGATGATATAAAATCATGTTTTGTGGTCAAGTATATGCAATGTGAAGCTTTTTTTTTTTTTTCTTTGCGGCATGCGGGCCTCTCACGGCCGTGACCTCTCCTGCTGCGGAGCACAGGCTCCGGACGCGCAGGCCCAGCGGCCATGGCTCACGGGCCTAGCCGCTCTGCGGCCTGTGGGATCTTCCCGGACCGGGGCACGAACCCGCGTCCCCTGCATCGGCAGGCGGACTCTCAACCACTGCGCCACCAGGGAAGCCCGAAGCATTTTGTTTTAATACATAACTTCCAGCTTTATTTTAAACACGAATTTACTAGTTTGAATCTAAACCTTTTATGATAATGTCATTTGGAAACATCTTTGGTGAAAATTGATTCCATGAAATAAATTGGGGCACTCCCCAGTGGTGGAGGAACTGTGCCCTTCTGGGGGAATTCCTCTTCTCTCACATTGCCAACTTCTCCATTTGCATATATCTGGTGTCTTAATGTAAATGCGTATTTTAGCAATCCAAGTAGTGCTATGTTACAGAAACGTAAATTATGTTAAATTCCTTTGCATTGCGACTATCAAAGTATATACTTGATAATTGATTTATTAACAGACCTAGTGTTTTTAGGTTTGTGTGCTTTCTTAAGATAGGCAGAGTATTCTCTGTATTGAATCCTATGTAAATGATTTATACCTGTGGTGCTCCTCCCCTAAAGCAGTGGTTACCAAATTTTGACTGCACATTAGAATCACCTGGGGAGCTTTAAAAAACCTTGATGCCCAGATGACACCTCATATCAATTAAATAAGAGTATCTGAGGCTGGAGCCCCAGGCATCATTATTTTTTAAGGATCGCAGGGTGATTCCAAGGTGCGGCAAGGTTTGGGAACCGCTGTCATAACCTCTTCATTTAAATATTTTTTTCAGGTTAATGACTCCGAGTTTGTTTACTGGAGGGAGTTAGTTTCTAAATGCCTTGCTGAATATTCTTCTCCTGAATGTTGCAAACCAGATCTTAAGAAGTTGGTTTGGATTGTTTCAAGGCGCACAGCCCAGAACCTCCACAATAGCTACTATAGTGTTCCTGAGTTGCCCACAATACCAGAGGTGGGGTGTTTTGATGGAAGTGAAAGGTAAGCAGGTTCCTTGACTAATGAGACTTCCCCAGACTAAATGTTACTGATTTTTGTGTATCAGAGCCCCTACCTCTGATAGCATCATTTCTTTGGGTAAGAAAATTAACCAGAAGTAGTTTTATTAAAATAGGCAATAGTTTGGAAGTGTACCCCCGCTCCCCACTTTTTTTCTTAATTAAAAAACAACAACAGGGGCTTCCCTGGTGGCGCAGTGGTTAAGAATCCGCCTGCCAATGCAGGGGACACGGGTTTGAGCCCTGGTCCGGGAAGATCCCACATGCCGCGGAGCAGCTAAGCCTGTGCACCACAACTACTGAGTCTGCGCTCTAGAGCCCGTGGGCCACAACTACCGAAGTCCGTGCTCCTAGAGCCCATGCTCTGCAACAAGAGAAGCCACCGCAGTGAGAAGCCCACGCACCGCAACTAGAGAAAGCCCGTGTGCAGCAACGAAGATCCAACATAGCCAAAAATAAATAAATAAAATAAAAATTAAAAAAACAAAACAACAACAACAACAACAACAACAAAACCAGCATCCTATACGTCATTACCTCCCCGGGACTTATAACTGGAAGTTTGTACCTTTTGACCACCTTCACCTACCACCCCCTCCCCCCAACTCCGGCAACCACCCATCTGTTCTCTGCATCTGTGAGTTGTGTTTTGTGTTTTCAGCTTCCACATATAAGTGAGATCATACAGTATTTATTGTTCTCTGACTTATTTCACTCCTCCTGTTTAAAAAAACTGGTTGTTTCCCATCTTCTTTGCTTTTTGAAATACAGTTTAGTTTAAAAAACAGCATTCTGGGTTTTTTAACATTAGTATGAATTTCTAAAATGGTCCTATGGAAAGAGGCTGCAGGTTAAATGACTGGAAAGTAAAGGGAACTACTACCACTGATGCAGCAGAGTTCTGTAGAGATTTTTAGTTTTGTCAAATGCCATCTTATTCAGAGTTTATTTTTGTTGGTAAAGTGAATTATTTAATTTTATTGAATTTCACTGTTTTATGCTGTAGGGAGAAGAGACCATAAGTTCCATTTTCCTAGCTCATTGGTTTCTTAGTTTGATATTTGAGAAGTTCAGTGATGCAATTATTGATGCAAGAAAGACATCAAAACCATGTGATAGGAGATCTTTGTCATTAGTTTGCATTTATTGGATTTAAATACTTAGAATTTTATAGTTGCTGACAGAGTTATTACTTGGTACAAGAATAATAGTTTGGCAAGTGGTAATTTGTTTAAACCTCTTAAGCAAATCTGTATTTTCTAAGGAGATTACAATACACTTCACTTTAGGAAGTCCTTCTAAGTTAAATTTTGTCTCTGTAGAGCTTAAATTTTGAATGTAAAAATCCTGAGACTAGAGCTACTTGTTCAGGAGTTTAATTTTGCCTGTACGACATTTAAATGTGTTTTAAATGATGGGATCCTCTTCTCTCTGTCTCCTTTTCCTTTTAGCGAGGACTCTTGTGAAGATATGAGTTGTGGAGAAGAGAGCCTCAGCAGCTCCCCTCACAGTGATCAGGAGTGCACTTTCTTCTTCAGCTTCAAAGTGGCACAGACACTGTGCTTTCCGTCTTAGAAATCTCATTGTTCTGGGTCCAAAATTAAAGTGTGTGTACAGGTTTCAAAGCAATAAATGGGGGAGTAGGTAGTTTCCTGGTGCAGCCCCCATCTAGGCAGGAATTGCATAGACTCTGGAATACCTACCTTCTATTTATTATTCAGATCAGATCTGGCCTATTTTCATATTTAATCCTAAGCCATCAAATGGGTTAGTGCCTCTTAAAAAATTAACAATACTTCAGACATTGGCACTTTATTTTTCTCCTTGATCTTTAGCTACGTGGGGGAGGAGGGAAGGTGCTGATACCTTCAATTTATTACTTTTCAAGAAGATTTTTAAAGATGAATAGTGTAGCTTCAACTTTTTTATAAAGCCTTCAGGTGTCTTTATTGAAACAGATTGGGAGTGTGCAAGTGCTTCCTTAGCAGGGACAATGGATAATCCTTTAATGGTTTATCTTAGATCTCTCTCTCTCTCTCCCCCCCATTCTCAGAGCAGAGAATATACTCTTAAATGTCAAAAACCTTTTTTTGTTTGTTTTTTTAAATGATCAGTGTTCTATCTGATGCAGACTCTAGAAACTTAGGAATTATAATGTTGACATTTCTGTGAATTTTAGTATGTAATATCTTCATTTCTTTGAGGTTTCTGCCAAAACAGAAATAAGCAACAGACTAAGGTTGTTGGATAGTTGCATTCCTAATGCCTAAGTGTTGTCAGACTATAGTATTATTTTAATGTTTTTAAAACAATCCATAATCTAGTTTTGCATGTACCTGTATGAGAGCAGTGCAGCAAGTTGAACAGAACTAGGTAACTATGGAATTGATAAATGTTGATCTAGCAGCACATTTTGTCTCATTTTCTTCTATTAAAAAAGTCTGCATGATTACATTGTATTTCCTTTGTAATTCACGTTTCAAAAATAATGATATTGTACATGGGTGCCAAGACTGAATATGAAGTGTAAAAAAAACCAAAAACCTAAGTGTTTGTAGTATTATAGTTTTAAGCGTATCTGTGTGGTGGTACAGCCATAAGAATAGGGATTTATAAACTCTGTACACATGAGATTTTGTACAGAGAATTTTTTTAAACTTTATAAACTGTATATGAAAATGTAAATCTTTAAAAATGTACATAAAAATCCTGTATTTTTTTACTGTGTGTGTGATAGTCTAGTCATTGCATGTAAATATAATTTATTGTGTATTCTGCATTATAAATCATATAACGATGACTTACTTTTTTATTGGTAAGTCAGCATCCATTGGATGTTTTTTGAAGTGAATCTTTTTGAAGTAATAATAGATTACAACCCAAAATAAAAATATTAATGAATTGTACGCCTTGTTTGCAGTCACATTTTAATTTTTAACTTTTTGGTGAAAAAGAAAAGGTGCTTGCTGTATTTCAGAGGGGAGGCTTGAAGTGAGGCTGGAGTGCCTCCAGGATAAGCCCTGTCTCTGGTTACCAGAAGTCCTCCAGGTAGTATTTCCTCACTGCAGTTTGGCCCTGAGGCTTGGAGATACTGAAAGTGAATCTGTCACTGGAGAGTTGACCTCTCTCTGGGGTGTACTCATATTAAAAGAGTGACATATTAACCTGAATGCCTATTAGTTTATAGCGAAAGCCAAAGGGTATCAAGTAGACCAGAATACTCATGTTGGCAGGTTAGTACAGTTTCTCTGCAGACAGCCAAATTCTCTTCAGAAGGTCGCTTGGTGAATAAGCACTAGGGGAGTTAGCTTTGACTGGACCTTGCCAGCCTCTAGCTCTTTGGATCTTTTTTCCCAAGCTTTAGGCTTGATCTGCAAGTGTTGGCCTCCACCACCTTTTTTTTTTTTTGCATGGGTTTCCCTATCTAGTTTGGTTTTGTAGACCTTTGTTTGCTCTAGTTGGTTAGAAAATGAGATATACAGAATATGGTTTTCATGTAATACCTCTTCTTCCCTGGCAATAGGGACATGTTTTCCTACCCTCCGGAGAATCTCTGCTTGAAGGACCCTCCCCTCTTATTAAGCCATTTTGGCAAATAGTAGACAATATATTCTGCTTTCAGATTTTGATTTGTTGAGCTGTAAAAGTTATTTGTGGCTTTGCAAGTCTTGAACCCTCTTCAGTTCTTCTAGGGTTTTATTGCTTTTCTTACTACATGGTCTTTCTGTGTGAATCTGTCCACATGTGACTTCATCTATTCTCCTTTCTGGTTTTCATTGTATTTAGACCATTTTCCCGAGCTCCCAACCTATTTGTTCAAAACTGGTCATCCCACTCGGAAGTTTCTGATTACGCCCAAACCTGCTCTTCCTGTGTGTCTGTTTTGAGAGTAGGTATTCCATCTACTCAAGCTGGAAACTTAGGTGATTTCCTCATTTCTTCTTGCCTGCTACCTCCGGCCTGGAGGTCACCATTTATCATTTATACTGTGTATCTACTCTGTCTCCACTTTTCTGCCAGTGGCTTGGCTCAGACCTGTTCTCTATTAGCAGGGTTACTATTGTACAATATCCTAATCATCTCTCAGTCTCCAGGCTTACTTCTGATCCCCTTGCTGCCTGGATATCCTTTCGAAATATGCAAAACGTTTAAAAATATGCAAATTTGATTGTCTCTCCTGAAAAATTATTTAGTAGGTACCTCTCAATCAGGATAAAGTCTATATTGTGACATGTAAGTCTCTTCCTAATCAGAACATGGCACCTTTCTCTGGTCTGTCTTTTCCTTGCCATTTCCTAGAGCTATAAAATGTGTATTAAAAAAAGGTAACTGGCAACTATGTGGAAGATGGAGCAGGTAGAGATGAATGACGTAATGGGGAGACCAATCAGGAGTCCTGCAAAAATCCAAGAAGTGATGAAGGACTGAACTAAGGCAATGGCAGTGGAGATGAGGAAGACAGGACTAGAGAGGCACTGTCCTTTGTCTTTAGGCGTTAGAAGTAGACTCACAGACAAGTCCAGGAGCCTGGTTATGCCCTTCTCGGGCCATTCAACCAGTTGGCTTTCCCATAATTGTGATGAATAAAATTGAGGATCAAGCCTCCTGCCCCATTCACAGCAGAGGTGAGGAGAAGGCTGCCGTTTTGGTCTCATACTTGCTCCTTGATTTGGCAAGAGATTTGGCTTTTCAGGTTTCAATTCTGTCATTTCCTAGGATGTGGTGTGCACACTTTGCTGCTTCTGCCAGAGTGCATGCTGAAATACAACTCTCCCTGACCCCTTGGTCCCCACCCATTTGACTCTCAGGAAGTGGGATTGGACAAATAATGTGTTTCATTCACCTGTTATGCTTGGAGTTAATACTCAGGTTAAGTGTACAGGCATTGGTTCCAGAATACAATTTTAACCATTTTCTTGGTCTAGGATCTGCCTTCTTCCTTCACTTTCTTTCACTGCACACTGGGTTCTAATATGATGTTCCACACTACCTCCCACCTTCCGTGGCATGCACGCCAAGTGCCAGCTTATTTAAGCAACTGACTTATCAGATTCTTACATGGCCAAACACCATGTACTTTGCATTTGTCACTTGACCTGAGTTTTTCTAACTATTTATACCAGAAATGGTCAACAACTTTGCTTTGTGGTTAGCAAATCGGATTGTGTGGTAGATGGTTTCCTAATAGCCAATGAGTCCTCTCATCCCTGTGCACACATGCTCCTCTTCCTATCAAGAGGTAGATTCCATTCCCCTTGAACTTCAGCTGGCCTTGGACCTAGCTTTGCCTACTAATGTGCAGTGGAAGAAGTTCAGTGCATGTCTAAGCCTAGGCTTCAAGAACTTCCCTTTTATCCCTCTTGGAAGCCAGCCACCATGGTGCAAAGAAGCAGGTTGGGTTACTGATAGTAGAGAGCCCATGCAGAGAGAGGCTCTTGGAGATGGGAGGCCATCTTGGATGTTCCAGCCTCAGCTAAACTCCCAGCTGAACACAGCTTGCATGAGCATCTTTAGCTAAGCCACACGGAGTGGGGGAACCACCCAACTGATCCTAATTAACCCACAGACTCTTGAAAAATAATATATCATTATTTTAGGCCACTAGGTTTTGGGGTGGTTTGTTACACAGCAGTAGATAGATAGCTGCGACAGGTTGCTTGTTATTTATAGTCAAATGGTGGTTATTTCTGAGTGGTGAGGTGACAGATGACTTTCTAATTATGTTTATGTGCAATATCCATTTTTTTCCTTCAAATGGATTTGAGTTATTAGTGTATTGACAGAATAAGGAATGGACTCTAAAAAACACATACTGATTATATCCTTTCCTTGATTAAAATCCTTATTGGTTTCACGTCACCCCTGAGCATCAAGTTCAGACTCTTTAGCACAGTTTCCAAGACCCTACTTGATTTGGTCCCTTCTCAGCTTCATCTCTCACGGCATCCACATCCACACGCTTTCCAGCCTGGTTGCAGTTCAGCTCCTCCGACTTACCATGGTTTCGCTCCCTCCTGTGACTCCATGCACACTCCTTCATCTGCCTGGAACACCTTTCCTGTCATCCTTATCTGGAAAACTCCTACTTACCGCCTTAGGAGTCGCTTCATTCTCTCATTCACCACCAGCTATTTGAATGCCTCTTATGTGTCAGGTACCACACTAACGGCTTGATATACAAAACCAAACACAACGCACAATGTCCCTACCCTCATGAAACTTACATTCTAGCCCAGAACCAAATAATTTACAGCAAATAATATGATTTTTAAAGGTTGTGATGGGGCTTCCCTGGTGGCGCAGTGGTTGAGAGTCCGCCTGCCGATGCAGGGGACACGGGTTCGTGCCCCGGTCCGGGAAGATCCCACATGCCGCGGAGCAGCTGGGCCCGTGAGCCATGGCCGCTGAGCCTGCGCGTCCAGAGCCTGCGCTCCGCAACGGGAGAGACCACAACAGTGAGAGGCCCAAGTACCGCAAAAAAAAAAAAAAAAGTTGTGTTTTCTTCCAAGAAATCTTTCTGGAACTTACCTACTTACTTACTTACTTCCCTCTCCTTGTCAGTGCTACCTGTTTCCATAAAACTCTATATTTTTCTTATCCTACCAGTTAATACCTTGCTTGTCTGCTTACCTTACTTGTCTGACCTGGGAAGGCAGGAAATGTTTGTCTTTCTTGCTATTGTTGAATCTCCAGCACCCAGCATAGTATCTGGGCCAAACTCCTCCTACTCTGGCTGTTACTGGTAAAAAAAATAACCTCACTGTTCACTTAATATGTTCCAGGCACCTTACATGAATTCTTTAGTCCTTCCCATGATGCTACTAGACAAGTACTGCTTTAGTCCCATTTTTCATATGAAGAAACTGAGGATTAGAGAAGTACTTTGACACAGATCTGGTAAGTGGCAGGGCTATAACTCAAACCAAGTCTGTCCGCCAAACCCTGTGCTCCTAACCACAGTGCTAAACTACTACCCCAACCTTGATGGTACTCATTAAACAGTTGTTGAATGATGAAATAATAAAAAATAAAAGTTCTTATAAAGAAAACCCAACGCATAATCCCAGTAAAGTAAACCACAGTATTCTCCTGTTGTTCAGTTTTTAAGTGCTCTCCCCCATGTAAAGGAAAAGTGGCTAAGATTTACAGTTAAAATGTCTTTAATCACCCAGGAGCCGCTTAGGGTAATGTCAAATTCAAGGCAGTACAGTGGCAGAGAAAATGAGGCCTCATCAAAAGCTGGAAACTTCTTTGCACTCAGGTTTGTGGGCCCTTCCCAACCTTTGTACATCAAGTTCCTTTTATACTTACGTTATACTTTATACTTTATTATTAACTTGGGTTCCAAGGCCCACAGTCATTCGGTGTCAATGGGGCTGGGGCTTTGTCACAATAGAGGACTGTCTTGTTAAAGGTTTGCTTTTGCCCTTTGCCTGTTTTACCTTTATCCAACATAGCAGTCATCCCCCACTTATTCATTTACTGTTCTGGGATTTTTTTCCAATAATTATTTCATGTGTCTGTGGTTTATCCTCTTGCCTAAACGCTAAGCTTCTCGTGAACCTTTATATCCTTCAAGGTGCCTAGCGTAAGGCTGGACAAGAACACGTGTTAACACTTTTCTACATGTATCACACCCGACAGTGTCTTTTCCATTCCCGATTGCAGAGATTCATAGTTCGTAAAGGTGAACCTTCATACATGCAAGGATGAAGTCACCCTCTCCGAAGTTAGGATTTCAAGTCATTATTAGGGCATGCGGGGGGCCGTGGCCCACTGCTACAATTACATGCACCACAATCAAGAGTAAGCTGTAGTGAATAGGAACACAGGCTCCCACTGGACTATCAGAGTCTGATCCTGGTTTCATCACTCACTGTCTGACCTGGCTGGCCATTAACTAAAGTGTTTGTGCCTCAGTTTCTTCGTCTGTATAAAGGGGTCGATAATGGATGGACCTGTGACAGACACAGAAATGTGCTGCCAAGATGCCCCAGCTGCTGGGAGTGCTTTTGGCACACAGCCTTCCGCTGATGGACCCTTTGGGACTATGACCCGGAGAGCAGCCTCACCCAAGGTCATGCCCTGCCCAGGAGGGCCAGCATCTAATGACTGACTGAGGGGAGAAGACGCATAAAGTCTTGGTCACTTTGGTTCAGCACAGGACAACTCAGATGGATCACTTTTGTCCCAGAGCTCTCCATGGGGTTGGCTGAGGCTGCTGTTGGGTCTGTGTTGTGGCTCAATTTCCTCCACTCAACCTTCCTTTTTCCTTCCCCTCCGTGCCATGGGTGCGGATCACAGTGGTGTTTCCTACTGAACATCCTGCACCCTAAGCTTTGTCTCAGTGTCTGCTTCCCGGACACCACCATTTGCAAAACTGTCTCGTGGGGTTACCATGTGGATTGAATGACATGACGATATATGATAAAAAATTTGAACAATACCTGATATGCACTTATGTAAATATTGGCTATAATAATTATGACCCCACTTTTGTCCCTACTCTCCCACTTCCCTTAGACTCAATTATTTATTCAACTATTATTGAGCTAATATGATGTACTAAGTTTTGTTCTAGGCAATGAGGATGCCAAATAGAATCAAACACAGGTTGTACCATTGAGAAGCTCATCCTCTAAAGGGAGAGGCAGACATCAGTTACCACGCAATGTGAGAACCATAGTAATTGAAATATGTACAAGGCATGGTGCTAGCATCCTGGTGTTGCCTCTGTATGAGTTCTCTAATCTTCTGGATGGAACTAAAAGACCATTTGGTGTGATTCCAGTCATTCCAGGGAGGCCTTGATGGTCCATCTTTTTTCCAGTGCCCCTCACATCCCTGTTTCCCTCCAGCTCATTCTGTCATTCCCACTTTTGGAAAGTCTTTCCTTTAGCTAAAGATTTTGAATCTGGTTAAGATGCAAATATCTCCAATAGGGTTTTCACCTTCATGGCATTCAGAAACTGTGATTTGAGCACCTATTTGCTGTGAGTGTAGTTTTGGACAAGCCACTTGTGATTATTTGGGGACCCCAGGAAGTAGATACTGAGATGAATTCCGAAGTGCGTGCAATAGTTGTGCTGGGGGATGTGAATGAGAAATGGGGAGGAAGGACGAGGGGTTGGGCAGGGAGAGTCTGGGATTGTGATCAGATCTGACGAGACTCAGCCAACCTGGGCCTTAGGAACACAAGTTGCCCATTAGAAGAGCCCCATGTTGGGTAGCAATGGCCAGGTCTAGCAACCTGAGTGCTCAGTGGCTGACTGAGGATTATTCAAGAAGAGTATAGCTTCAGCTCAAATGCCGAGGGGCTTCCTGAAGGGGCTGCAGCTGGAGGCTGTCCTTGCAGGGGAATGGCAGCTTCTTTCTGGAAGGGAGATCCATGGGGTGCATCTCCAAGGGGCCATAACTTCTTTGAGAACTAATTTTTTAATCCAAAAAGAGGAGACACCTAGAACTGCAAAAACTCTTGGCAAGAACACTCCATTCAAACCCCTGCACGAAGAGACTTGGCCGAACTTTAACTGGCTTCTTGCAGCCCAAGGCCACGTTCCTAGGACAACCCTGCTGCCTTTTGAGTTCCTCTCTGGAAAAGCTCAGGGCTGTCTAAAGAATCTACAGTTTATTCTAGCCAACACCTGACCTCCCTTTCCTAAGGCATTTACTCTAAAGTGTTGACAATTGTGAATCCTTTTTCTGTCCCTTTGAGATGTGTATCTCCTACACCTCAGGAGGGTCTTTCTAAAGGATCTGAAAGCCATTCCTTTGACATGTAATCATCAGGAAGGATTGGGCTTCTGTCTTCCCGTGTCTGTCGGAGGGTAGAATCCTAACTTCGATAGTTGCCAGATAGCAGACACAGCTGCCTAATCACATTTACACTCACCAACACTTCATAATTTTTCATTGAGCCTCCACTCGCTTCCCCTCCTTTCATCCTCTTTCTCCCTTTAAAATCTCCCGTCGCCTCTGTCCCAGATGGATGGCACCTTCTCCTCCTGCAGTCTGTTTTCACCGCTTTCACTAACGTCCAGCTTTGCTTATCGTTGACAATGCTAAGATCTGCCTTTCCTACCTCCCAGGGTTTTGAAAACTGAACAAGTTAATGGAGAAAAAAAAGTATTCCGTAAACTGCGAAGCTCTTTACAAACATGAGTTGTTGTCGGTATGAAGGCATTGCATATATTTTCCTGAGAGGTTTTTTTTTTTTTTGCGGTACGCGGGCCTCTCACCGTTGTGGCCTCTCCCGTTGCGGAGCACAGGCTCCGGACGCGCAGGCTCAGCGGCCATGGCGCACGGGCCCAGCCGCTCCGCGGCATGTGGGATCCTCCCGGACCGGGGCACGAACCCGTGTTCCCTGCATTGGCAGGTGGACTCTCAACCACTGCGCCACCAGGGAAGCCCTGTTCAGTATTTTTAATCAGAGCAGCAATAAATATTCTTGAACATACATTTCTGCTTACCCATGCAGTAATTTCTTTAGGATACCTTTCTAGAAGTGAAATTCCTGGGTCTAGTCTAAGGGAATACATATTTAAAATTTATATATTGTTGACCTGCTTCCCTGAAAAGTTATATGGGTTTACACTCCCATCAATAATGCGTATCAGTGACAGTTTTTTTACTTCTGCGCCAGAGGATTTTGATGGGGGATGGGGGTGGGAACAGCTTAGAGAAAGTGAATGGGATCATTAGACTTCTGAAGGACACAGAGAAAGTTGTCACTAAAAGGGATGGGGGGGCATAGACACCAAAATCTGGGCTCAGAAAGTAACCTGCTTCCTGCTTTCCGTTGGGTCCCCCGTCCCAGCTTGTCCACCATTGGGCATCACGCATGCTAAGCCACCAGAACACTGAATGTCTTTTCAGAGGATGTGCAGGCAGGCAACTGCAGCTGCCCCCGCTGGGCCTGGCAGGCAAAAGCCTCCCTGTGCAGTGCAGGAGAAAGCCCTGCCTGCAGCTATAGCTGCCTGGCCCCAGCCCTTGTCCCATCTTGTACATGAAAGAGGAGCAAAGTTGACATGTCTCACGAAGGGAAGGCGATCAAAGGCTAGACAAGCTGCCAAGTCTCAGAAGTGGTGCTGTGCCTGAACTTGGGGCCTGGCTCCAGGAGCAGACACTTATCTTGGTTGCTCCAGGGAAGACTTTCATGTTATTTTTGGGTGGAGCATCTGGGCAGGGAAGGAGGTGAAGGATGACAGGGAGTCCCATTTTACCTGCCTCCATGGCTGTGTTGTACCGGTTGCCAGGGTTCTTCCTTTTCACCCCCTTTTTTTCTCCTTATTAATTTTTCTTAAACTGAAAAGATTTGGGCACGTAACTTTTATGGGGGAAAAAAAAAACCCTTAAAATATAACTCTAAAGGTCATCTATTATGTGTCCATTCTCATGCCACAAATGTCTTCATGATATACATTACCTGCCAGCTGTTGCCACAGGGGTCTGTGTTTTCCGCATAGCTTCTGAGAGCTAGTCCTTTTTCCCTTTGTGTCTTACACTAAGCAGCTTTAGGGCACACTGGTGCAGCTGCCTAACAGCTGTCTTCTGGACTTAGGGCTGGACCCCTGTTTGAGGCTCAGTGACATAGTTCTTTTATGCAGTTGCTAGGACTCTGAGCTCCAGGAACAGACAGGGCTGCTCAAGCAAGAAGTAAAATGGTCCTATGAGAAGCACTTCTCCTTTGTCTGGGGAGCAGAGAGGACTAGGTGTTTGCTTACCCAGGGCTGGCCCCAGCAGGTTCTCAGGACTGCTTTCCCTTCCTTTCTCCATGCTATTAGAAGAACATGAAAAAAGACCACACAGAGGGAAGCAGACCTAATTATCCATTTCCTCAGATGATTAGCACCCATTACTCCTTCCTGGTCTGTTTAAATCAACAAGATTGCCCACTCTTGAAGGGCAACTGACCAACCACCATCAAATCCATGCAATTAGGCTCAATAGATATTTGTTACTTTATCAACTCGAAAAAGCCAAAGAGGGTCCTGGAATGCTAAAGAGGAAAGCTGGCTGGACTGTAGGGCAGAGCTCCTGGTGACAACACTTTCATGGGGTCACCAGAGTTCAAGATCAGGACCTCAGCTCTGCAGGCCCAGAGCTAGAGTCTAACACCTGGAGTAGGATAGCCTTTAGTGAAAGCAAGTGAGGGTATCAACTAATTAATTTGTATTCGAGGATTTCCCTTGGATCCAGGATGTTAATGCCTACCATCAAAACATGCCCTTCCTGCTAGCAGAATACATAGGAAACTAACTAATCAGAAAGTCCATGCTTGGAGAGCATGATGTGAGAACAAACACTGGGTTTGGTTCTGGCATCATCCCATCCAGGGCTGATGAAATATGGCGCATCAGCCTGCCCCCAAGCAGCCCTCTCCAGTTAACCTGATGGGCGTAGCTGTTTTTATTGTATGTTTGTTTTTCACTCTCTTCAGTCATTTACTTCCACTGCTATTACAGAGAGCTAATAGCATCTATGACATTTTGATCTGGTTATATTACGGAAGACTATAAGTCCCCTGTAGAGACTTTATGCCTTTTCTTGAAGTCTTGAGGGCCCCTATGCAATCATTTCAAAACCTATACTGCCATCCCAGAAGTGCTTTAGTACTAAAGCACTTGAGAATTTGGTAGTATTATTTTTCCAGTCTGCTTTATAGTATATTCACAGAATTGTAATTTGAAAGATAGTTCAGAATTTCCATATACATCCAGCTTTTTTTTTTTTAAGTACTAAATGTGGAAGATACAAAGATAGATACGCATATTGGCTTTCTTCCTTTACTGATAGCAAAGGAAGAAAAAACAAAGCGTTCAGGAAGAGGGAAAAACACAGGACTAACAAGAATCTAAAAAATCTTGTGGAGAGAGAAGCAAGAGGGAAGGAAAGGAAGCTGCAGATGACAACAGATGAAAGAACAAGGATTAAAATATGGAAGGAGAGGAATTTACTGGGGAAGCCAGCGAGCCCAGGCAGATTCAGTGTGGGCCAGCTGTTAGAAAGAGCCTGGACTGGGAGTAAGGAATCGTGGGTTTTAGCCCCAGGTTGTTGATAGCTGTCTGACCTAAGCTAGTTACCCTGCTGCTAAGGAACTGACTCTCCTCCGTATAAAATTAGGGGATGGCACTCGGTGACTTCCTGAGGTCCAATGTAGCTTTGTCATCCTCATTCTAAAATTGTGAAGAAAACGCCAAAGCAACTCAAGACTCTTGTCTTCTGGGGAAGTTTCTTGAATCCTAGATGAGAGGACTATCATTACTACTGGTTGACATCTTTTTGAAAGATTACCTCCAGTCTGTGATCTGGTCAAGTCTGTTTTAAGCTCTGGATTACACCCAGTCCAGTTTATCTTTATTTATTTATTTATTTTTCCGTTTATCTTGATGTCTATTAATTTTCACCTAGAAGAAAAGAACTGATAAATGCTTGTACAGACAACTCTGGTGGGAAGTGGAATGATAAGCATTCACAAATGGGGCAAGCACATTCAGCACAGATACCATCTGAAACCAAGGCCAAGATCAAGACCTTAACATAGACATCCTTGGAGATGTGCTGCAGGTGGGCCTGATCCAGAAGTAGGTACCATTTGGGCAGCTCCATAATTTTCAAGCCCTGGTGAGAGAGAACCATCTCAGGCAGGCAGCTCTGAGCAGAGCGGAAGTGAGAGTGGTGCCAGACATTTGCAAGCAACATAGACCTGCAGAAAATAAACCACATCCATATTTACTATCCAGTGTGTGTGGAGAGGACAGGCCAGTCTGCAGATCTCTGAAGCTGTGTCTCATGGAGGCTGGAAAGCTTACAATATTTATGTTGTAGAAAAGCTCTGATGTGCGATTCACTCTTCCCTTGGCTGAAACTTCACATCTTCTGATTTTTTTTCTAGCTTTGTTGAACTTAGAAACAGCTTCCATGAGCTGCTTGGGAGAGTTCCTGTGTCTTCTTCATTGTTGTATGGCCAGCACCTGCAAGAGTGCCCGTCACATAGTAGCTGCTTAAGAAATGAAAGTTGAGGGAATTCCCTGGTGGTCCAGTGGTTAGAACTCGGCGCGCTCACTGCTGGGACCCCGGGTTTGATTCCTGGTTCGGGAGCTAAGATCCCATGCATGGGACGACCAAAAAAAAAAAAAAAAAAAAAAAAAATTGAATGAACAAAAAAACAGATGAAGCCACTTCCTCAGAGGAAATTATGCTCTAGAACCGATGTTATTTTAAAGGCCTACAGCAGGACTACATATGAAATAAAAGGGAGTGGCAGTGACGCTCCTTCAGAACTCTGAGAATTGAAATTGTGGAGTCCACGCATAATGGAAGAGAGCAGACATTGGGAGAATTCTCCTTAAAGCAGAACAAAATAAGCAAACAAATGATCAAAAAAGAAAACAGAATGTCTTCTGGGCCCCAAGGTAGAGAAAACAGGGCTTGGCTATAGCATTCCATGTTGGAATCAACATGGCTAAGAAAGCATAAGCCAACAGAACAGGGATGATTTGAGAAACAGAAAAACAGCCGACAGAGGATCAGAGACCAACTTTGCCATTATTCACCAGTGTAGGCTGGGGGCATGGATGTCCTTTCTGAAATAAGAGATCACCCACATGAGGAATATCTTCACGGTGAAAACGTATTAGTCAGAGTAGACTTGTTCTGATCCTGTATTCTCTTAGCACAAATATTTGATTTCCATGGAGATTTCCTTTTAGGGAACAAATATGCTGACGCTGCCCTCTGCTGTCAGTTCAGCTCCTCTAGGAAGCAGGTGCTGAGATGGAGTTAGGGGTATAAGAGGTTTATTGGGCAGTAATGGCCGTGAAAGGTGGGGTGGGGTGTGGGAGAAGCAGGATTGGACAGGAAGAGCTTCAGACTGTGGCGTGCATCTGAACAAGTCTCTACCAACTCAACAGGGAGTTCTGGAACAAAGATCAGAGGAGTCCTGTATTGGGCAGGCCTGGCCAGACCCTAGTAATCCCAGCTTGTACAGGATTGGCTGGGGGCTACGCAGGAAGAACATGGCCTCAGCTCAAACATGTAACAGATCCAGAAGGCCCTGCAGCTAGAAGCTGCCAGTCAACTGCCCTCCTTGAAGCTGGAGAGCAAACTTTCTTGAAGGGAGATCGGTATGGCACACAACCACAGCTGCCACACTCTCCAAAGCCATTTCCAAATCTCTTATTCCATGCCAACTCCCACTACAGAACAGTGGCTAGAACATGGATGGACCTGGAGATTATCATACTCAGTGAAGTAAGTCAGACAAAGACAAATATCATATGATACCGCTTATATGCGGAATCTAAGAAAAATGATGTCAATGAACTTATTTACAAAACAAACAGATTCACAGACTTAGAGAACGAACTTAGGGTTACCAGGGGGGAAGGGTAGGGGGGAGGGATAGGTTGGGAGTTTGGGATTGACATGTACACACTGCTATATTTAAAATAGATAACCAACAAGGACCTACTGTAGAGCACAGGGAACTCTGCTCAATACTCTGTAATAACCTAAATAGGAAACAAATTTGAAAAAGAATAGATACATGTATATGTATAACTGAATCACTTTGCTGTACCCTTGAAACTAGCACGACATTGTTAATCAACTATACTCCAATATATATTGATAATAAAAAAATTTTAAAAACCAACAAAAAAAACCGTGGCTAGAGGGTTAGATGCTTGCTTTCCCAGCCATTTTGACAAACAGGATGACCGTGCAACCGTGTTCTGGCCAGGGGGGCTTCTGGGAAGCTAACTGGGCAAAAAGACAAAGCCTTATGAAAATCATGCCCCCTTCTCCCCTAACCAGCTGTTTGTCTTCTGATTTTCGCATGCAGTATTGATATCTGGGCTGGCAGCAATCTTGCAACCACGAGGCCATAAACAAATGTGCCAAAGTGTATAGTTCTCTGATGATATTGAAGAGACTGCTCTTCCTTCTTGTTGAATAAACAATTAATAATGTACTTATGGTTTAATCCATTTTTTTCCCCTGTTACTTGCAGCTGATACACTCATTGCCTGGTACCCATAAGTTACAGAATGTATATATAAGTTCCCATTTAAATTAGTAAGTTGGCATTCTGCTTTACCTATCAGTTTCTTATTCCCTTGCTTAGAGTGAGCCAGACCTTATGAAATCAATATTCACTGAGTGCACTGAGAAAATGGTTTTGAGGCCTGAAAAGCTAAAGACTACTCATGGGAAAGGGTGACAGTGTGTATTCATTCACTCAGCGTCCTTCCTGAGATTGTGCTTTCCAGTCTTAGCAAGTGGTTTTGCATTATTAGGGTAAACTAACATTCTGTGTCCCAGTCACCTACAAGTTTTAAAACATTAAAAGCCTGAAACCTGTAACCTATTTGATTGGCTCTTCTGCAGTGAAGACATAAAAAAGAGCCTGTACTTTTAAGGTGACTCTTCAGGTCTGATTAATTATAGTGTGTGGGACAATAATGGAATACTATGGAATGAATACACACTATGGAATACAGCATGGGCGCCGTATAGGAAGATGAGTAGTGGATGTAATTTTTTTTTAATGGAAGACAAACATTGTGTCAGCCTTCTTTTATCAAGGTATCAACACCCATGAGCAAATTCATTATCAATGTGTCAACACCCATGAGCAAATTCATTAACTGTCACATTGGAAGACAGAGACGTGGGAAAAGGATACAGAGTAGTTAAGTTTTAAA
Organism: Physeter macrocephalus; assembly: GCF_002837175.3. Lineage (NCBI taxonomy): Eukaryota > Metazoa > Chordata > Mammalia > Artiodactyla > Physeteridae > Physeter > Physeter macrocephalus. The sequence goes on from NC_041220.1 coordinate 67,691,655, forward strand.
CATGGTTGAAGGAAGTATGGCGTGGGAATAGAGTGTGGAGACCACCATGTTGCTGGGCTGTGGCAGGAGTCATTCAGGGTATCTGTGCCTTCGCATGAGGACCCTAGATGCCTTAGACATCTGAGGGGGGCCCTATTTAGAAGCAAAAATATACTGTTTTGATTTTCTCATCTGTATCAGTCAGTGTTCTCAGGGGAACAGATGACACACTCAAATTAGGATAATTCAAAGAGGGTTTAATAAAAGGACTGTTTCAAAGGTAAAAGTTAGCGTATAGGGAAAGCATAAGGGACAATGCAGTGAGCCAGAGCTAGAAACAGCAAAGCTGTAACCAAATTAGGCCCAAAGAGATGAAAGGAGGATATGGTTTCTGGAACCCAAAGGAAAGAGTTGTGTAGAAAAGATGACTTGAGAGAGAATCTGTGGCTTTGTTTGCTGTGGGAGCCAGGGGGATAAAATATCCCAACCTCATCCTCCTCCCTCCTTCTGATCTCTGCGAGGGCTCCTCATTACCCCAGCCAGAAGCCAGAGAGTGTGTAGGAGAGCCTCATTTATACAGTCTGTCAATTCCATTTCCTGGCTAGAAATCACAACGGCGAAGAGCTGAGAGTGGGTCTGAAGGACAAAGAGAAGATACCCTGTCCTTGCAGAGGTGGCACTGAACAACTCTAGGACCAAGACAAGGAAGAGAGAGATAAAGAAACCAGGCCTGGATCATCTGCAGATGGTGTAACTTGTTCCTCAGAAATTGAGCACATCCGAAAACACATCAATAAAAACTTCAGTCTTTCGAGTAAGACTTGGATTCAGCAGGCTCTGTGGGGAGATGCTGAGGAGGGTTTTGGGAAATGCACTTTTGGCTGGTATTAAAGGAATAAGAATTCTCCTTTCAACCAGTTAACTCGTTATTTCATTGAAGCAATAACATAATGGAAAAATATATAGAAATGAATATTAGTGTTAAAGAAAATGGGACTGAATAGGAAGAAGGGGTAGGGGGTGGACACTTATGGAGGGAAGCAAGGCTTTCCAGAAACCCTCAGCTGATGACTCATTGCCCCAATCTTTGCCATATGGAGGTGGGCACCGCTAGCTGTGAGGGAGTCTGGGGAAACAGTTTCTACCTGGGTACATGGAGGCTCTGATCCAAGGCTTTCTTCCAGGTTTCCAGTGGAAGACAGAAAGGGGAGTAGATATTGGGCAGACAACTAGCAGTGTCTACCATCTGGCAAAAAACTAAGGAATTTACCCCCAGAGTCACAGCTAATAAGTGATGGAGCTGGGATTCAGAGTCTGTTCTGTTTGACTCCAAAGCAAATGCCATAGAGCTGTAATGGAAGGTTGGTGCTGGCTTCTTAACATAGCGTTAAACAACTGGTTTATTAGAAGCTGGTTTATTAGATACTTATTAGGTACTTTTTAGATACTGGTATTTATTAAAGGACTGGCATTTATTCTGTAGGTAATGATGGCTTTGGACATATGGAGAAGGAAAAACAGGGTATTTTTAGGAGACTAATTAATCTGATCTGGAGTCAGAAACACTGGATATTGGTTCTAGTTTTGCCACTGACTGACGACTCAGAAAAGTCGCTAATTTTCTGTGCAACAGTTTTTTACTGTCTATACAATGGAAATAAAAATACCTTCTCAAAACTCACAGATGTTGTGAAATGTAATGACAGTGTTAACAAATGCTTTAATATCTGTGAATAAAGTGTTGTAAGGAAAAGCCTAAGACATGTGGAACCAGCACTTTTTTTTTTTTTTTTTGCGGTACGCGGGCCTCTCACCGCTGCGGCCCCTCCCGTTGCGGAGCACAGGCTCCGGACGCGCAGGCTCAGCGGCCACGGCTCACGGGCCCAGCCGCTCCGCGGCATGTGGGATCCTCCCGGACCGGGGCACGAACCCGCGTCCCCTGCATCGGCAGGCGGACTCTCAACCACTGCGCCACCAGGGAAGCCCTGGAACCAGCATTTTTGACCATGGTGCTCAACAAGAACATTCCAGATAGAGGAGGAACATCACTCCTACTGGACGAAGTAACAGTGGGATTAAATACTACCAAAATCTAAGAACTCAGAGAAATGACCGTTAGGAAGGTGAATCACAGACACTGATAATGCTTCCTCTTTTCTGTCCTCAATGAACCTGTCTGCCTTTTCTGACTCCTGGACGTGAAGGGCGCCTGCAGAGAGGATCAAGTGCTGAGATGAGCTGTCGCTGAGATCCTTGCAGGAGACCTTTTCTAACATATGGGTCCTGAGGAAGCTCTGTGGGATTCCAAAGCTGCCTTTGTTAGTCTTGTTTCAGAGAGAAAATGTGAAAAGCAACTGCAGCAGGTATCCTGGTATGCAAGACAGGAGGAACTAGGGCTAAAAATCAAGGGAGACTTGTGATAACAGATCCATAGTATTTTGGAGCTGGTAGCAACCCCGCTTCAAAAACCACCTCGATTTGCAAGTTGTCATTTAAAAAGGTGGTATATGTACTTCCTTTTTAAATGCTTAAAATGAGTAAATGCACTCAGGGTAGCTGTTGAGAGGATCTAGAAACACAGATGGCCTGAGTCTAAATTCTGAGTTCAAGCTATGCACGTCATCTTTCTGATCTATTTCCTCACCTGTAAAATGGGATAGTAATAGACGCTTCCTTGGGTTACTCTGAATAGACAAGTTAACCCTTGGCACACGGAACGTACTCCATAAATTCTAGCCCTTATATTAGAATGTGTCTGTAAACTATAAGAATTACGTAGCCATAACTTCTATGCTCAGGGCAGTGTAAGTCTTCTCCAATGCCCACCTCTCCCCGTCCATGTCAGAGACCTAATGGAAGGATGTGCACTGGCAGAGGAAAACACCCAGAAGCTGGACTCAGACAGCTCAGGTCGTGAGTCCTGCTCCGCCTCCTCTAACGCTGGGCCCTTCATTCAGCCACTTTACTTGTCTGAACCCCAGTTCCTTCTCTGTTTGACTAAGAAATTTATTGTCTTGGACCCTTGTCTTCGGCAGCCCAATACCAATCTTGATGTAAATAAACTCAATCCCTTCATGAACTTTCACAAGACATCCATTCACACTGAGCATATTGTGATTTTTTTTTTTCATTTTTACTGTGGGTCATAATGGTCCTAGGAAGATATCACACAGAGTGCCCACAATTTCACTTGGAAAACTCTTCTCCCAACTCTTTCTTCTTGGTCCTCAGCCACTGTCTTCCTCTTCTTCTTAAACTCGCCCCCAAATGCATTCAACCCCATTCCCCTTCCCTTTTCCTCCTTTATTGTCCAGAGACAGGTGCATCTTCCGTAAGAAACCTGGGTGCCAGCCTATTGCTATCTTCTTGATCACAACTGACTTAAAGTATTTCTCCTTAGAACCAATTCTCCGATCAGCTGTAAAGAAGATACATGTTTCTGTGATCATTGTTCTTGAACTTCTTAACTTTTAGAATGCAGTCAATGATTCTTTCCTTGGAGAGAAGCTGTGTTGGATATTTTCCATTTGTACATCCAGATCTCTTCCCCCACTCCCACCCCCTGCTCTGTGCCCTGAGAGGTTGACCCATGTTGACTGCATCATTGGCTCTCTTGCCCTCTGGGTTCTGGTTGGTTTGGCCAGTGAGAGGCAGTAGTAGGAGATTGGAGGATGGGAGGAGAATGAGTTCACGTATTTATTCCCTCAGCTTCCGTCATGCCAGGTCACTATATGGTGGATGCATCCTCTACTGAATGTCATACCTCCTGTCAGCTGGTCCTCCCCTGCAGTGACTCTCTCTGGGTTCTGGGAACTACTCTCTTTCTCCTTATACCTTTGGGCCTAAAGGTGATCCTAATTCCCTCTGCAGCTGGACCCAGGGATGCTTCATTTTTTCTTATGGGTTTCTTTTACCTTGTCTACATCTTTATAAATAGTCCCTTTATTAAACTCTCCTCAATTACACCATTTGAGTTGTACGATTTGTTTCTAGATACAATAGGCTAGTCATTCGTTCATCCCTTCCTTCTCTCAAAAATCATGATTGAGTAACATTTCTGGCCAAGAACTATTCCAGGGACTGGGACACAAAAGAGAATAAGACATTCTATTTTCTACGAGCTCAATTCTGGTGAAGGAAACAGACAAGTGAGCAGATGTTGACAATAGAGTTGTGATAACAGGTGTATTAGCATTTCTGTTTTAAGAGGACAGGAGGAGGTTCCTGAATCACTTTGGGCAGTCTAGCAGAGAAATGCTTTCTGAAGAAGATAAAACTTGTGTTGATCCTTGAAGGAAGAGTGGGAACTAGCCAGGTGGATGGGAAGGGTGATAAAGAGAGCAGGATGTACTAGAGGAAATAGCATTGGAAAATGCTAGAAGGAGGACCAACTGAAGGGGGCCAGTGTTCAGATGGCACTTGAATGAGTGATGTAAGACTGAATCAGTCAATAAAATGACCTGTCTTTTTTTTTTTGGCTGTGGCATAAATTCTGTGTTTATCCCAAAGATTATGGGGAGCCAAAGGAGGATTTTGTGTTTTAGAAAGATCTCTATGGATGCAATGTGGAGAATGGTGTACGGTGGGACCCTGGAGGCAGTGAAGACAGTTCGGAGGGTAAACAAAGGAATAAGTGAGAAATAAGGGCTTAAGTTAGGTCAGTAGCAGAGTGGATGCTGAGGTGGAAGGACTCGAGAAAGCCTATGTGGGTAGGCTTTTTACTACATAACTTGCAGCTGCTTTCTAATTTTAGGGCTTCCCTGGTGGCGCAGTGGTTGAGAATCCGCCTGCCGATGCAGGGGACACGGGTTCGTGCCCCGGTCCGGGAGGATCCCACATGCTGCGGAGCGGCTGGGCCCGTGAGCCATGGCCGCTGAGCCTGCGCGTCCGGAGCCTGTGCACCGCAACGGGAGAGGCCACAACAGTGAGAGGCCCGCGTACCGCAAAAAAAAAAAAAAAAAAAAAATACAAACACATGGAGGCTAAACAATACACTACTTAATAACGAAGTGATCATTGAACAGTGAGAGGCCCGCGTACCGCAAAAAAAAAAAAAAAAAAAAAAAAAAGGATATAGAAATATAGGCATGGGAAAGTATTGAAAAGTTCTCGATCTGTTTATATCCTAAATTAGGCTTGTACATTTTGAAGTGCAATGTCATATTGTTGTTGTAAAATCTCAAATAAATATCATGACATATCTGTATATGTAACACCACCAGCCCTATCTAACACAGGCATACCTTGGAGATAATGGGGGTTTGGTTCCAGACCACCGAAATAAAGTGAATATTGCAATAAAGCAAGTCACACTAAAATTGTTTTTGGCTTCCCAGTGTATATAAAGGTTATGTTTACACTATACTGTAGTCTATTGTATGCAATAGCATTGTCTAAAGGTACAATGTACATACCTTAATTTAAAAATACTTTAGAGACGTGGATGGACCTAGAAACTGTCGTTCAGAGTGAAGTAAGTCAGAAAGAGAAAAAAATATCATATATTAACACATATATGTGGAATCTAGAAAAATGGTACAGATGAACCTGTTTGCAAGGCAGAAATAGAGACACAGACGTAGAGAACAAATGTATGGACACCAAGGGGGGAAAGCGAGGGTGTGATGAATCGGGAGATTGCGATTGACATGTATACACTAATATGTATAAAATAGATAACTCATGAGAACCTGCTGTATAGCACAGGGAACTCTACTCAGTGCTCTGTGGTGACCTAAATGGGAAGCAAATCCAAAAAAGAGGGGATATATGTATACGTAGAGCTGATTCACTTTGCTGTACAGGAGAAACTAACACAACATTGTAAAGCAACTATACCCCAGTTAAAAAAAAATTAAAAAATAAAAATAAAAAAACTTTATTGCTAAAAATTGCAAACCATCATTTGAGTCTTCAGGGAGTCGTAATCTTTTTGCAACAGTAACGTCAAAGATCACCGAGCACAGATCACCATAACAACTTTCATAATAATGAAAAAGGTTGAAATATTGTGAGAATTACCAAAATGTGACACAGACACAGAGTGAGTAAATGCTGTTGAGAAAATGGCGCTGATAGACTTGCTCAATCAACGCAGGGTTGCCACAAACCTTCAGTTTGTAAAAAATATGAAATGCAGTAAAATGAGGTATGCCTGTAATGAGTTAGAGAGCAACCAATTCAGGCTTCCACAGGGCAGACCACCAACATAGAGTGCTTCGTGCTGTGCTGGTATGGATGGTAGCCACTTTCTACCACCTGTTCCCCTGGCTGCCTTTGTTCTTCAAAGAACAGGCCCAGGATCCAGGCAGGCATCAGAATGCAATGAGATGGCAGTTGGTTCTGGTGAATAACCTATTGGAATTAGTCCAGTTCAGAATATGAATCAAGAAAACTGAAATTGGAATTGTTCTTTGCACAAACACTGTTTCCCCTTTTGGTGGGAGGCAAGGGGGTGGGTGAGGGGAGAATGAGACAGGAAAGGAAAAGGATGGGTAGGATTAGGATTCTGAAGCAGTTTGCTTTGGTTCAAAAGTAACAGAATTGAAATAAAGCTGTTGAAATAAAAATTGGAGTGCTTTCCCCGGATCTCTTCCCTCTGTGCCTCCGTTCCTAAGGAGAGCTCCTGTGGCAGGAAGAATATTTGGTCTATCTTCTTTTATGGGTCAGGGATCTCTCACTGGAAAAAAGAAAAATAGGGTCACAAGTTGTTAGTGGCTCTACCACACCCTACAGCCCTTCAAACTCACTTTCCTGACAACCTCAACCGGTGTGCTTAATGCTTAAGAGCAGGGCCTTGGAATGTGAACAACCTGGGTTCAAATCCTGGCTCTGCCTCTTGCTAGCTGTGTAACCTTGGGAAAGTTGCTTGACTCCTCTGAACCTGAGTTTTCTCATTTATAAATTGGAACATCAATATTTATTTCGTGGGAGTCAAGGAGGGCTGAGTGAGCCAAATTATGTAGATTACCTGGCTCAAAGTAGGGACTCAAAGGGTGGTAACTTTTAATATTTGAATAGTAAATCAGAGATGGGGTGGTCAAATTAGGAGCCTAAATTGGAGCTCCTTTTTTGTGGTTGCCATCCACTTAGGCTGGGGAGCAGTGGGGACCTTCAGGAATGTTGCCTCAAGCTTGGGTTGGCTTTCATCTCCAAGGCTGATGATTAACTATGGAATGTTGGGTGGCTCCTCTGCAGTGAGGATTGTCATACGTCTAGGTTTGAACTGGACTATCTGGTATTTGAGCTTTCTGTCCAGGAAATCAACTGAGAAAACACTGGGGTAAGCATGTAGGGAGGTGGCTTCTCCAATTTAGTAAGCTTTACTTTTGCAGTGTTATTACATGACTTCTAGGAGAATGTTCTCACTGACTTTTGGGCCTGCAAAGGCAAGGTCTAGTAGTATTCCACTTGGCTCTTCGACACGAATTTGGTATCGTTCCCAGTTCATCCCTGCATTATTTATACATTTGCAATGTAGGGCTGACCATTTCCCATTTATAAAGGTACATTTCTTTTTAGACCTCCCAAAAGAGGGCATGCCATAAGTAAGTAAAAATTTACTTATTGAAAAATTGTGTTTTCTTGAAGTATAGTTGATTTACATTACTATATTAGTTTCAGGTGTACTCTTCTTCCTTCCCTACAGAAGAGGCAATGCAGTGTGCCAGCTAAAAGCAGATATTCTAGAGCCAGGCTGCTTGGGTTTGAATTGACATCCACCACTTGTAGGCTGTGTCACCTCAGGCCAATGAGTCATCCTCCTATGGCTCAGATTTCTCATGTGGAACATAAAGACTCATAATAGGTTTGTTGTGAGGATTAAATGAACAAATATGTGTTGCATGTAGAATAGATCTGGGTCATAATAAGTGCTGTATGTGTTTGGGCCATGATCTATTCCAGGTGCTTTTCATTCATATTATTAATCAACCCTCACAACAATCTTATGAGTAAGCACTATTTTTATCACCATTTCACAGATGAGGAGGAAACGGAAGCTTAGAGAGGTTAGCTAGTGTGAGGTCACATAGCAAGTAAGCAATAGAATTGAGCATGAAACTCAGGTTTGTCTGCTACCTCCCAAGTCCATGTCCTTAACCACGACGTACCCTGTCCCTCACAGTAGATACTGTGTTCTGTTGTTGTTTTTAGGTGTTGTTATTTATTTATTTATTTAATTTATTTATTTTTGGCTGCGTTGGGTCTGTTGCTGCACGTGGGCTTTCTCTAGTTGCGGAGAGCAGGGGCTACTCTTTGTTGCGGTGCGCAGGCTTCTCACTGCAGTGGCTTCTCTTGTTGCGGAGCACGGGCTCTAGGTGCGCAGGCTTCAGTAGTTGTAGCACGTGCGCTCAGTAGTTGTGGTGAACGGGCTTAGTTGCTCTGCAGCATGTGGGATCTCCCCAGACCAGGGCTCGAAACTGTGCCCCTGCATTGGCAGGCGGGTTCTTAACCACTGTGCCACCGGGGAAGCCCAGGTGTTGTTTTTTAAAAACACATTCTTCTCAAGTGTATTTGGCAATTTGTTTGGTGCTATCTGGCTACCTTGGAAGAGGATCTCCTTTCTCCTGACTACAGATATATGAAAACTCAAGATGAAAGTGAATGGCTGGAAATAGCAAATTCACAGAAAGCACCGGTAGCAATCACAGAAATAAGTAGGCAATTTGCACTTGGTGTCTCTTGACCTATTGCCTTAGACATGGTTACACCCCAGCTTGATTCCAGCTGACCTCTCACCTCCAGTCTTATCCCCCTTGCATCCATCCTCTGTGCAGCTATGTGATTCATCTAGGTAAACACGCTGCTCCTCAAACTTTTGCTCTATATGAACCCTAAAAATGGAGAAGTGTCTCAGGGAAGTTTGGGGGAGGCATAGTTTAGAGCCGTCTGTTTTAAGCTTAAGATTTCTTTGAAGGCTCACATTTTATCTTAAAAATGCAATTTTACAATGTATTCTCTCTTCTTCTTGTTTTTTTTTTTTTTTTTGTTTTTTTTTTTTTTGTTTTTTTTTTTTTG
>NC_041220.1:67701064-67711053 GCF_002837175.3 Physeter macrocephalus
TGCGGTACGCGGGCCTCTCACTGCTGTGGCCTCTCCCGTTGCGGAGCATAGGCTCCGGACGCGCAGGCTCAGCGGCCATGGCTCACAGGCCCAGCCGCTCCGCGGCATGTGGGATCTTCCCGGACCGGGGCACGAACCCGTGTCCCCTGCACCGGCAGGCGGACTCTTAAACACTGCGCCACCAGGGAAGCCCTCTCTTCTTATTGTTATTTTTCTTTTAAATAAATGCTTTATTTAGGAATCATTGTAGATTTACAGGAAAGTTGCAGGGAGAGTAAAGAGTTCCCCAAACCCCTCACCCAGTTTCCCCTAATGTTAACATCTTATATAACCATGCTACCCTGGGTCATGTGGTTAAGGTAGTGTTTGCCAGGTTTCTTCCCTGTGAAATTGAGTCACCAAGTCCAGCCCACCCTCAGGGGGAGGGGTTTAAACTCCAGCTCCTGGATGAGGGAGTATGAGCATATGTTATTTACAATTCTTCTGTTAGGAAGATTTGTCTCTTCTCCCTTATTTGTTAATTAAATCATTTACTTATGTTGGTCTGGATTGCTATTGTCTTAACATGAAACAGTGCTTTTTACCCCCAAATCTACAAGTGGAATTGACTTTCCAGAAACATATGTATCCTAAGGATTCTCATACGTCCTAGCATGCAGTTTGAGAAGCACAGACACAACCCCTGCCCCACTAGGTCACCTCCTTGCTTCCTTTGAATCATAGGCCTTAATAATACTTGCAAAGGAAAGAATAGAGGAATGACACACACAGGTGAGCTATGAAAATCATTAGCGTTGTCCGCAGGTTAGGATGTTTGACTCTAATACCTGTGTCTGACCAATCAGCTATTCTTATTTCTCCTTTTGAAATTCTTTAGGGCACACTAAAAATCTTCCATCTTAAGACTTAGTGCTAGAGGGGAAGATGATTGAGCCACATTTCAAACATGACTCTTATTTCCTTAAAATATGTCTTTAACAACTCTGTGTCCTTTACAACGTGGTAAAAAAAGCAGGGAAGAAGGAGCAGTGCCTCTTTAAAATAGGAAGCCTAAAGAAGACGGCCTTGGGCATCCAGGCACGTTTTCACCTGCCGGAAGTCTGGGACCAATTGTAGAACTGAAAGTAGCTCCTAGGCGTTCTCATAGGTCCGCACCCGAGAAGAAGGCGGGGCTTTGATTATAAAAAAGAGGAAGGTGGTGGGCAGTTGTTGGTTCTCTGCTCCTGCTGCTGGGTGTGGTCTGAGGTCAGTGCGGGAATGTGGTCCAAAGTTTTACAGACTACTCCGTCCCAAAGAGTTCTCTGATGGTTAGGGTGGGAGTGGGTGGAAAGAACCGAACTTCGTAGATTTCAAGGGGAATTTGGATTAGTTTACTTTAGAAGTGAAGGGTGAACGAAGAAAAAGGCGAGAGACTCGAAGCAACAGATTGAGGAACTTGAAAGAAGGGAAGCCTGTCGTGTGCAGACAGAAAATACCTCTTAGGTGCTCGTGGCAACTTCCTGAAGTCACTCTTCAGGCTTGTTTTCTCTTTCTCGAGATGCAGCTAGAGGAGAAACTTCTCTAGTTACTGGGATCTCTAAAGGGAGTTAGTTCTTAGAGTAGCTTAAGATAGGATCTTGAAGTTTGGAATTTCTTATGCTCAAATCGTAGAAGTCACCTGTTCTTAATTGTTTCTATTTAACCTCTAGCATAAAAGATACTTCAGCGAAATCACTTTTCCAGCTAACCTACTGCAGTTGTATAAGCCTCCTTTAAATGAAAGATAGGTTTAGAGCTTCTATGCTTAAAGTTAACTCACTAATCTGGTTTTCTTCATGAAGTTTCTAAATGCCTTTCATCTAGCCTTCACTTGAAATCGTAAAATCACTGTTGGAGAGAAACTCTTGTTTAGAATAATGGTTGTAAGTGAGTGAAAACTTGCTCCTCTCTGAATTTCAAAGACCAAAGATCGGATCAGCTGGGGTGAAAGCCCTGGGAGGAAAGTGTGGATTATTTTTGAATTATACTTCTTTGAGGGAAGGAAATGTCCTTTGTATTAGTGAAGAATAGAACTAAAATGAGCTTCAAGTGTATCATGTGGCTTTTGAGCCCTCTTACCAGGCAGTTAGTCGTAACCTCATTGCTTTTGAAAGCAATTGTCTGATCTGAAGATAATATAAAACCTGTGGGCTGACACATTCTACCTGGATGTGGAGGTGGGGGGAATGTATTACTTCACCTTGGGCTTTTCAGTGTCAAATGTGCTCACCTGAAAGCACTCTTCTGTTCGGTGACTGGTCAGGGGAAGCTTTATGCAGTTGGGATAGTGAGGAAATTGCATCTGGTTAGATGGTGGTTGCCTGAAGTGCTGAGGATTGTGAGGCTTCTGTTGCCGAATCTGGCTCCCTGTGCACAGATGCCGAATAAAAATACGGAGACAGAATTGGATGATAAGAAATAGAGAGTATTTTTATTTTCTTTGCCAGGCAAAGGGAAGACACAGGCTGGCGCCTCAAGAACTGTGACCACCCAACACCTCCCCCCCACCCCCCTGCTTCCTGGGGAATTACAGGGATTCTTCTAGGGGAGTTAGCGGTCCAAAGTGAGAGATAAGGATCAAAATGGTGAAGGTCTTGCATGCTTCTTACACTATTTCAAAACAGTCACTGCTGGAGTCAAGGCAACCTGGTAATTGGGTCCATTAGTCTCTGGGTTATTGGTCTGCGACCTCCTTTCTGAAATGCAAACAACTACAAGGGGTGATTTGCTACAAGAGTTTATAGGGAGAGTAAAGTGTAAATACCAGGTGTAGGATGTAATTTACCTAAATTACACAGGATTAGGGGTGACAGGTTAGCTTTGTGAAGGACAAATCTAACTACAGATACTACAGATTAGTAACAGTTAAAATAAAACTAGGATTGATTAACTTGGGCCAGTTTGTTTCTTCTCTGGCCTGCTCACTGTTCCCTTTATTTTTCTGGTTATCAGGAGAGGAAACAACATCATTTCTATTTTTGTTGCGACACTTCCTTGGGCTTATCGAGATGAGGAACTATCATAGGGAAAGGGGATAAATGGGGCATCTTTGTGACAGGCTCAGATCATTCTATGTTCATTATTTTGACTTGTGATTTCACAGGTGCTACATAGCAAATTGAAGTTTCTGTATGTTAACTACATAAATCTATTTCTCTTAAGTCATACTAGACCCAAACACCTAGGTCTACCTGCTTTAAGAAAAATCTGAAAAAAAATGGAGAAAAAAAAAAATACAAGAGTAGGGACATACAACTCTGTCTTTCTCATCCTTACCAGTGGGGTGTTATTTTGTTTCCATGGTACTCATGAAGGAAGCAAGGTTCAAGGAGAGAAAGATTTTTGGCTTCACATAGATAACCCTGCTCAAGAGATGTGTTGTTCTGGGCCAGCAGTCTGCTTGACATAAAATTTGACAGGTGAGATCTGGGATCTTGAGAATCCCAGGCTTTCCAAGCAACACTGTTGTAGTTAAAACTAGAACTGAGGGGTTTGAGGCATGCGGGGTCTCCTGCAACATGAAGCCTGAGCACAGGGGTGCTGCTTCTCCATGGCTGCCTAACACTGAAAACCAATTTTATGGCTACTCATCCTGCAGGGTTTTCACCTGTAATTGTCAATTTACCGTTAAAAAATTTCTCTGCTTCTGAATTACAAAAGCTGGTATACCAGTGACTTAGTTCTGTGAACCAAAAACTTGGTTACATTTAAGTGTGAATTCTAAGGTATTAAGTGTATGGTGTGGATGTTTTGTCTACTAACCGCCTCCATTTCTGTAAACTATCAACCACTATAAAAATCAAGGGAAATAGAAACAAAGTCAACCCTTATACACAAACGTACTTCAGATCTACAAAATACCTCAGTGGATTATTGGGCAAAGAAACTACTGACCTCTCAAAAGAAAACTAACAGTGGAGGTACTGAAAAGTTTGCCTTTCCCACCTTTAGAAATGCAGGGCAACGCAATTGCCATTTTTTTGTTTAACCAGTTAATTAAGGGACTCCTGCAGGTGAGTCCTATGAAACTGGTGTCTCTATATAGATGGTGTTACTGCATAGGGTTCTGGTCAGCCACATGGCTCTAGATATCAAACTATGGTGTGATGGATTAGGAGGTGACAACTTTACAACTTTAACTGGGGAGTGGAGAGAAGGGGTTGAATAACATTGTCTATCAATTGAAAACTTTTACAAGACACGGAATAGTGCAGAATTCCCCTCTGCGCATGGGGATTTAGCCATGCCTTAGGCTACTTCTGTGTGCATGCCTCTCTGAGCTTTGGCCTGATGTACATTCAACCTGCTTTCTGGCCACTGTGTTCAGTTCAGCCTGAACCTCTGCTTATGTTTTCTCTTAAAACTTGTCTGGGATTCAGCTTTTATAAGCTTAAACCCTGACTAGCCCTTAGGGTGGCCTTAATTGAAATTCCTCAGTTCTGCCAAGGCCACTTTGGGTTCAACTCATTCTTTGGGTTTCTGCGTAGTATCCAGTGTCCCTAGAGTTGGTCAACACCAGAATCCAATGGTTACTTTCCCAGGAGGCTTGATGTAGCCATGTGTACATGTTGTTTCTTAGCAGCAAATCTATCTCAAACTGTGTCTAGTTGAAGACAACTATCTTAATTGTAATAAGCCACTCAGACAAGTATTAAGCAATGAAAAGGGAGTAGTAAGAAAACGGTCGAAGTGAGACTATAATGATAGAAATCGGAACTAGGTGAATTAAAACCTGTGCCTCTAGAAGCTGTTAGTTTCTTTGGAGGAATTTCTTTTTTTTTTTAAATTTAATTTAATTTAATTTTATTTTTTTGGAGGAATTTCTTAAAGGTAGCTGTCTGATGATCAAGACCCCTTCCCCCATAAGTCTCCATGTAGGTGAGCCAATATTAGGTGCTGTAATTTAAGACAGTGGCTTTGAACTCTTGGGGAATCTGATACACAGCAAAGTAGAAGCCTGCTCTTGGAGCAGCAGGGGAGAATGCATGCAGAACCCTTCCACTAGCCTACTGCCACAACTGGCCCAGAGAATGTCCACGATGCTGGGGAACACGATACTTCTGCTTCTTGAAAGACGCTCGCCTATTAAGAGTTCTTAAAACTCAGTCCTGTGAAGGGAAACACCTCAAGCTTGCAGCTGTAACACAGTGGTCCCAGTGTTGACATCTCCAAATTTTTAGGCTGCTCCTAGGGAAACTAATCTTGTTTCTAAGGCCTAATCTTGTTTCTTCATGTGGTAAATTAAGCTTAAGAAGAACTGGTGACCTCCTGGGTCTTCTGGCTTCCATGATGTCTGTTTCTTGGTACATCGAAAGTCTGAAGTCTTAAATGCGATAGGGGTGCAGTTGGAGAAAATGCTCTCATGAGGGAGCTTGAGCCTTAGATACAATTCTGAATCCTTTGATCCATAAAGCAGTTTGCTTACCAGTAGCCCTTTCAGGGATCTGATTCTGTTTTACAGGAACGGCTGGCATCTTTTCCTGAAGGGAATCCTTTAGAAGGCTGTGGTGTGAGATGAGGTGGCCAGAAGCTATCCAGTTCAAGTGGGTCCCCTTCCCCCACCTCACACTAGGGTCATAGTCATGAGACCCACTGACTGGAGTGAGTGACTGGCCGGCAGCAAACAACTCTCCTGAAGCTTGTGTTTTAGGAGGTTGGTCTGAGGACAAATGTAGTCAATACCCCTGGGCTGAGCATACTCTGGAAGGGAGGCCTTGCCCTCTGGGAGCCCACAGCATAGCTCAAAGGAACAAAGACCCAGCTGTGGCTCCAGGTGCTTAATCAATGGTGACACGTCTCCCCACAGAAGAGGTTTGGGGGCATGAGGGCTGGGACTTAGAACTGACTTTCAAGTCTGGCTTATCTTCTTGGAAACAACTTTGAAAAAAAAAAAAAGCTGGAGTAGATTTCAGCTTTGGCCTCAACTTTGCATTGCAGTGCCTTGGGTCTAGATTTTAGTGTCTAATTTGGGCATGATTTTTCTCAGTGAGATGATAGAGGAGCTTGAATCTACTAGGAAGTATGGAGTGGAGGGGAATGAAGCCTCTCTTCAGTAGCAGGAAAGCCCTTGCAGATGACCAAAGACGTGGTCCCTAAGTGTGATGGCCTCATGGAGGTAAGAGTAAGCCTCGAAATGAAGAGAAAGCTTAGAAAAGCCTAGGATGGCATTTGGTCTGTACTACTGCTAGTGAGGTTTCTGAAGCAGCCTAGTGAATTTGGAGGAATGTTTAGATGAGACATGGTCAACTACAGGACCAGCAGAAATTGACTAGATATACCTACGTTGTTCTTTTGTCTTTGATCTGGGGTTTAGGAGCTTCCAGGTGGGAGACAGGATGTAGTATAAACTGAACAATATTGTGATGTCTTCTGGTTTTCTGAAGTCAAGTGTTCTCACCCCAAAGAACCCTCAACTTCTACCTGAAGTACTGTATGTGGGAAACTTCTAGATCAAAGTTCTCTGAATGTTGTCTTTGTAGAGAATAGGGAACTCTAGCCTGCTGCTATCCAAGAGACATGTGAAACAGAAGTACAGGCCACATATATGATTTTAAGTGTTGTAGCCCCATTAAAAAAACAAGTGAAGTTTAATGTTACCCCAGTAGATAAAATAGATTTAAACCTGTAAAATAATGAGCTTATATATTTTGGTCCTAAGTTTTTGAAGTTTGGTATGCCTTTTAACTTTATAGCACATCAAATCTAGCACCATCTCAAGAGCTCATTGGCTAGTGGCTAGTCATGTTGGACTAGATAAAAGACAACCTTGGGCCCTACTGTTCAACCTCATTTGCCGTGTGTTTTAGAGATACACTAGTCTAAAATGACTTAGGGAGAATGTAGTTTGAGTATTGCTGTCAGCTGAGTGAAAACCCTTTAAGAGGGAAGTTCCCAGGAACCAGAACATTGGAACCACTTAAACTGTTTAGTTTGGACTTTGTTAGAATGACTATCTTTGTGTTTAACACCATCCTACGTCAGCAATATGTCTTCCACACCCCGAGCAGTCACTTTATTTGATTATTGCTGTCAGACTTTGTCCTGGAATCTTCTATACCATGTGTACCCAAAGCACACATTCTACAGCTTTTAACTCCTGACTGTCCTACGGACAGGACACTGGAAAGATACAAGTAGCTCTTATCTTTGATATCTTTGAGTATTTTCCAATTTGAGTTAGTGGTAATTTATAGATCAGGTACTTAGGCACTTGATGTACCTCGCCAGGGCCTCACACTCCGCCCTCTGCCACACCCCTTCAAAACACATGCTAGAGTCTCCTCATGGTGGAGGAACTATGCCACTTACTATTGAGCTCCACTCAAATTAGGCTTGGAGTGTGTTTTTCAGTGATGGGCTGTGTTAAGGAGACTTCTCATAAGCCAATGGGACTAGACACCTTCTTAGGTGACCTGGGATGATGTGCCTGTACAAGGACCAGTGTAAATGGATATCAAACTGAATGAAGTGTCCTTTAGAGAGCAGGGGAAATCCTTCTGCTGGCAACAACTCCTTACCCAGAACTTCTTTCAAGTTAAACTGATCCAACCTGGATTGGAATTTAGCACAGAGGGCCTGGCTTTCCCCAAGGTATTTGTATTTATTGGAAGCATCTATCTTTGCCAAGGGGAAGCTCTTGGCTTTGGAGCAGGAAGGTGGAGAGAAGGGTGTCTGGACCTTGGACCTATGTCAAGGAGTTATGGTGAGAGTGAAGGGCATGAGAGCCTGGTGACATTCTCAGGTGGTGAGGTACAGATTTTAAAGTCCAGACCTTGCCTTGACTGCTTGCATGAAGACGTACCATGTCACATCTTCTGTGCTGAACTCGTAGCCACCCTCCAGCTGCAATAAGTCCTCAGAGGTCTAATGATCATTAGGCCAATGGAGAAGTCATCCGGAGGTAATTGGCTTCCTTTGTTAAATCATAGCTAGATGGGATCATCACTCAGACCTGTAGCTATACTATAAAACTCATTGAATGACTGGGGGTTATAAACACACTTGTGAATAATTATGGTTCATCACTCGCTGGCACTATTACTACTATACCATCACTGATGTGGTTGCTAAATCTTGAGTATTATCCCTAATTACATTTTAAGCTTAAGAGGTGTTTTACCCCATTATATATCTGAGGAAGCTGGGATCCCATTGACTTTGTTGAATGTTGATAACTCCTTTTGACCTGGATGCTCAGGTGCTTTCTTCTCTCTGCTGCCTCTGCATGATGCTAGATTGTTCCTCATGTGACTAATAGTAAAGGTAATGAATCTTCGTAAGTACTGCCTGTGGCTTTGTCTGGCTCAGTTCTTAGACTGTGTTCAATACTTAAGGCACTTTCCAAATGAGCTCTTAACCAGTTAGCTTGTATAATGGCCAACTTGTGACTAGGAGGCAATTATGATGCAAGAGCTGTTTCCTTCACCTTGTGGGTCACCAGCAGTTAGGCTCTTAGAGAGGCAACTAAGAGTTCATGGCAACTGGAAGGGTTCCTACAACCTGTCAAGTTACTTCATCCTCTGGGAAGTTACTGTTCTTACAGGCAACGCTTTTACTTTCAAGTTATTTGATAAAGTTCAAATTTCACAAAATAACAGTGGTCCCCTCAACCCAGTCTTTTTTTTTTTTTTTAAATTCCATTCTTTTGTATATTTATTTATGGCTGTGTTGGGTCTTCGTTGCTGTGCGAGGGCTTTCTCTAGTTGTGGCAAGCGGGGGCCACTCTTCATTTCAGTGCGCGGGCCTCTCACTATCGCGGCCTCTCTTGTTGCGGAGCACAGGCTCCAGACGCGCAGGCTCAGTAATTGTGGCTCACGGGCCCAGTTGCTCCGCGGCATGTGGGATCCTCCCAGACCAGGGCTTGAACCCGTGTCCCCTGCGTTAGCAGGCAGATTCTCGACCACTGTGCCACCAGGGAAGCCCCTCAACCCAGTCTGAAGACAGACTTCCAGTGTTTTTCCTAAGCTAAACTCTGGCCACCACTTCAGCAATAAAAAACATTTGTCTAAAATGAGTCTGCAAATGCCATTTGTGGTCTTGAGCTCATATAACTGATTACTCAAAGATGAAATCCAGGAGTGGCCAGAGCCGTGTAGTTGAAGACAGTTCTTACACATGTCATCTTATATAATTGCCCTTGCTTATTGAAACCACCAGTTGAGATAAATGCCTAAGCCCAGCAATAGACAAAGGACATAGACATGGGGAAACTGGTGTCTGACTTGATTCAACACCTAACTTGCTGAAAGAAACAAACTGCTATTGTCCTAGCTGTCAAATACCCAGCTTATCTCAGTCAGGTAATGCAAACAGATGAAGTCCAGTTGATATTTTGCTTTGTCCAAGAATCTATAAGCTCTGGGTAAACGGGTAATGACCCTGTCTGATTTTAAGCTTCCTCAAAGAGGATACTTGAAATCATCATGATTCACAGGACTTTTTCTTAGTTTACAAACCTGGAAGGCTGGTTTTTTTGTTTATAATCAGGTACTAAATGAATTGCCTGAATGTTTGCAACCTGGTTGGTAGTTGGCATGTCCAATCAGTGGTTCTGTGGGGAGACTTACAACTTGAATGAACAGATCTACCTGTTGAGGAGGGGAGTTTGGAAGCTCCCTGGAGTGCTAGATGTCATGTGCCCTCTCACTTTCCATCCATTCCCACTGTTGGAATACGGTGTATTTTATTTTATTTTTTAACATCTTTATTGGAGTATAATTGCTTTACAATGGTGTGTTAGGTTCTGCTTTATAACAAAGTGAATCAGTTATACATATACATATGTTCCCATATCTCCTCCCTCTTGCGTGTCCCTCCCATCCTCCCTATCCCACCCCTCTTGGTGGTCACAAAGCACAGAGGTGATCTCCCTGTGCTATGCGGCTGCTTCCCACTAGCTATCTATTTTACGTTTGGTAGTGTATATCTGTCCATGCCACTGTCTCACTTCGTCACAGCTTACCCTTCCCCCT
>NC_041220.1:67712146-67712221 GCF_002837175.3 Physeter macrocephalus
TCTTTCTGACTGACTTCACTCTGTACGACAGTCTCTAGATCCATCCACATCTCAACAAATGACTCAATTTCGTTC
>NC_041220.1:67719059-67720465 GCF_002837175.3 Physeter macrocephalus
AGCTTTGTAGTATAGTCTGAAGTCAGGGAGTCTGATTCCTCCAGCTCCGTTTTTTCCCCTCAAGACTGCTTTGGCTATTCGGGGTCTTTTTTATCTCCATAGAAATTTTGAGATGATTTGTTCTAGTTCTGTAAAAAATGCCATTGGTAATTTGATAGGGATTGCATTGAATCTGTAGATTGCTTTGGGTAGTATAGTCATTTTCACAATATTGATTCTTCCAATCCAAGAACATGGTATCTCTCTCCATCTGTTGGTATCATCTTTTTTTTTGTATCATCTTTAATTTCTTTCATCAGTGTCTTATAGTTTTATGCATATGGGTCTTTTGTTTCCCTAGGTAGGTTTATTCCTAGGTATTTTATTCTTTTTCCCCTCAACCCAGTCTGAAGACAGACTTCCAGTGTTTTTCCTAAGCTAAACTCTGGCCACCACTTCAGCAATAAAAAACATTTGTCTAAAATGAGTCTGCAAATGCCATTTGTGGTCTTGAGCTCATATAACTGATTACTCAAAGATGAAATCCAGGAGTGGCCAGAGCCGTGTAGTTGAAGACAGTTCTTACACATGTCATCTTATATAATTGCCCTTGCTTATTGAAACCACCAGTTGAGATAAATGCCTAAGCCCAGCAATAGACAAAGGACATAGACATGGGGAAACTGGTGTCTGACTTGATTCAACACCTAACTTGCTGAAAGAAACAAACTGCTATTGTCCTAGCTGTCAAATACCCAGCTTATCTCAGTCAGGTAATGCAAACAGATGAAGTCCAGTTGATATTTTGCTTTGTCCAAGAATCTATAAGCTCTGGGTAAACGGGTAATGACCCTGTCTGATTTTAAGCTTCCTCAAAGAGGATACTTGAAATCATCATGATTCACAGGACTTTTTCTTAGTTTACAAACCTGGAAGGCTGGTTTTTTTGTTTATAATCAGGTACTAAATGAATTGCCTGAATGTTTGCAACCTGGTTGGTAGTTGGCATGTCCAATCAGTGGTTCTGTGGGGAGACTTACAACTTGAATGAACAGATCTACCTGTTGAGGAGGGGAGTTTGGAAGCTCCCTGGAGTGCTAGATGTCATGTGCCCTCTCACTTTCCATCCATTCCCACTGTTGGAATACGGTGTATTTTATTTTATTTTTTAACATCTTTATTGGAGTATAATTGCTTTACAATGGTGTGTTAGGTTCTGCTTTATAACAAAGTGAATCAGTTATACATATACATATGTTCCCATATCTCCTCCCTCTTGCGTGTCCCTCCCATCCTCCCTATCCCACCCCTCTTGGTGGTCACAAAGCACAGAGGTGATCTCCCTGTGCTATGCGGCTGCTTCCCACTAGCTATCTATTTTACGTTTGGTAGTGTATATCTGTCCATGCCACTGTCTCACTTCGTCA
>NC_041220.1:67725352-67726052 GCF_002837175.3 Physeter macrocephalus
CTGTGGCTAAAACTTCCAAAACTATGTTGAGTAATAGTGGTGAGAGTGGACATCCTTGTCTCATTCCTGATCTTAGAGGAAATGCTTTCAGTTTTTCACCATTGAGAATGATGTTGGCTGTGGGTTTGTCATACATGGCCTTTATTATGTTGAGGGAGGTTCCATCTATGCCCACTTTCTGTAGAGTTTTTATCATAAATCAGTGTTGAATTTTGTCAAAAGCTTTTTCGGCATCTATTGAGATGATCATATGGTTTTTATTCTTCAGTTTGTTAATATGGTGTATCACATTGATTTGTGTATATTGAAGAATCCCTGAATCCCTGGGATAAATCCCACTTGATCATGGTGTATGATTCTTTTAATGTGTTGTTGGATTCTGTTTGCTAGTATTTTGTTAAGGATTTTGCATCTATATTCATCAATGATATTGGTCTGTAATTTTCTTTTTTGGTAGTGTCTTTGACTGGTTTTGGTATCAGGGTGATGGTGGCCTCAAAAAATGAGTTTGAGAGTGTTCCTTCCTCTGCAATTTTTTGGAAGTGTTTGAGAAGGGTGGGTGTTAGCTCTTCTCTAAATATTTGATTGAATTCACCTGTGAAGCCATCTGGTCCTGGACTTTTGTTTGTTGGAAGATTTTTAATCATAGTTTTAATTTCATTACTTGTGGTTGGTCTGTTCATATTTTCTATTTCTTCCT
>NC_041220.1:67726518-67730067 GCF_002837175.3 Physeter macrocephalus
CCCATACTGTTCTCCATAGTGGCTGTATCAATTTACATTCCCACCAGCAGTGCAAGAGTGTTCCCTCGAATACGGTGTATTTTAGAATGTTGAAGGTTCCTATACCTCTCACAGGGGTGGGGAAGATTTATCAGATTAACAGGACATACACTCCCAGATGAACTGCAAAGTAGGACTACTGAAACAATGCCATGTGCATCCCAAACAATCTACACAATGTTAATATTCTGAATAGCACATGGGAGCCTCTTCAGGTTGATGAAGCCAGGTTTATCTTGAGTGTACTTTATGGTGAATTCCCCACTGAATACAGTTTCTGCTCACATTTCTACTAGGTTTCACGTAACTGGAAGTTACCTTGCTTTTAGCGGTCAGATCAAAGCAGAGATCTGAAACACCTTGGTATAGGGCCCTTCCTGTTTGGGTTCTCTGTACTGTTCTCCTGGTCCCATGCTCATGTGCATACTAGTTACACTCTTTCATAATCATATCACTTTTTCCCCCACCTCTCTTTACATCTTGTGTTCACTTTCTATCCCCTATCCTTAGCCTATTTTTACCATTTTGCTTGAAACTCTAGTGGGTATTGATGGTTCTGGTTCCCCGTTTTCCTTGTGTCATAAACATTTTTAGTCTATACACATGTTCATTGCACAAATACGTGGGACCATGGTGGTTATGCAAATAGTAGATCAGAGTCATGACTAACTCTATAAAATGTGTGAATATGGACAAACAATATTAGCAACAGTAGCTAAGCCTTTATACCATTGCTCTGAATGCTTTATACACTGATTCCTTAGTAAGTCTTAAGGGGTAGTTGCACTTCATAAGGAAAAAATCGGGGGCCTAAAGTTGTCACTTTCTCAATCTCTCTACCTAGGAAATTGTTCATTTTAGGTTAAGTGTCTTTAAGTATACAATTAAACTGCCCTTATAATGATTTGCTATAATGTGCCTATAGAACAAACCTTTCAACTACGGAATACGGTAGTTAAGGGTGAGGTATCATAAATATCAGACTGAATGAATCTCAACCCCAAACTACACATAAGCAGGTAGCTGTCTTGTCTTGCTCAGCAGGAAGCTAGGTGTCTTAGGGGAACAGTAGTCACTTCCTGTATCACAAAGTCCTATCTGATTACCAGGCTCCTCTGTACACTGACTCAAATGTCAACTGTGGGTAACGTGGGGCTTCTACCATTATGTGAACAGAAGCTTTTGGTGTGGCCAGATGACTGGTTAAATATCATGGGCTTAGTCATGCACACATTTGCATCAGACTAAATGACCAAATAGATGTAAAAGGTAGAATAAATCTGTCTAACTTGGAACATATCTTGCTGCATTTTCCCTGTATGTTTTTGTGGCTTAACTCCACCTAGATCTCTGGGCTGTTTCAATAAACCAGTTAAGCGCTGTTGTTTGTAATACATGATTATCACATGCATGTATTTAATTCTCCTTAACTGTAAAATCTAGATCATTTAACAGAATACCTGTCTGATTCAGTGAAGCAAGCAGTACCTGTCATCTGATAAACTAGAACTGATGTAGAAATCTTACTCTGAGGTATTACAACAGTCAGTTTCTACTTCTGACTTATCCAAGAAAGCATTGAAGTCCTGGCCAGATAAATGAATCTCAGCTACTCAGTTGTAGGCAGTTATAAACTTTTATAGGTGATACTCTGAGGTTAACTGCCCAAAGTCTCCCTCAAAGGAGTCTGGGATTTGAACCCCAGGTCTTGTTCCAAAGCCAGATACTTAGGGTTTTTTTTTGGGGGGGGGTACGCGGGCCTCTCACTGTTGTGGCCCCTCCCGTTGCGGAGCACAGGCTCTGGACGCGCAGGCTCAGCGGCCATGGCTCACGGGCCCAGCCGCTCCGCGGCACGTGGGATCTTCCCGGACCGGGGCACGAACCCGTGTCCCCTGCATCGGCAGGCGGACTCTCAACCACTGCGCCACCAGGGAAGCCCAGATACTTAGTTTTATTGAATGAAGAGATGATGGGATGGTTATGGGAACACCTCCTTCATCCCCTGACTCCCCTTACTGTCGATTGCTTCTACTCTACTTCCTGGTGAATAGGGGATTAACACCATACACTTTGTTTTCCCAAATAAGTAACCCAGTTGTTTCACTTAATGACCTTTCTTCCTCTCCAGCTTGCTCAACTCTTCCCACTTCATTCCTACTAAGATGGCTGTCTCCATATGGATCTCCAGCCTATTGACCCCATTATTTCAATATTCTACCTGCTTCTTTTACTTCCTTGTTAGCATGTCTTTTCCCAAGTACCAATTTTGTAGCTCTATTTTAGGTCTTTCTGATAAACCTCAACCCTGTGTGAAACAAAGTATCTACTTTGTCCTAATACTGGAAAAGCAGAGTTGGGCTGAATTTATAAAGACTAAGGTAGATGTGTGCCTCTAAACTCATCTTTGACTTCGGATTCTCCCAACTGCCAGATATCACAGAGGGGAGGAAGAGAAGCCAGAAGAACAGAGTTGTTGGGCAATCTTAAGCTTAGACATCTCCTTAACAAACCCAAAACCCAGGTAACTTTTGCTTTGTTCTTGTAACATCATTCCCTTGCCTTCAGGATTACAGATAAGATGGTAAGACATGCATTATGAACTACAAATCAATGTAGCATGAGTTGACATTCGTATTTTGGTTTCACTTACTCTCACCGGTTCTTTCATAGTAAGCTTACCACCCTAAGTAGCTGCCATGTTCTAAGATGGGCTCCACCCACTGACTTCCTTCTCTCTGAATCAGTCTCTTTGGTATCTCTCTGCTAGAGGTGAAGTCCCGGGACTGTGTCCCTGGCAGCAGGGACACTAGGAGAGAGCCCTTGGGATGATGGTACTCATTATGTGAGAAACTCTCCAAAGTGGTTCCAGAGACATCAGGGCTCTGAACATGACAAAGTTCCACAGCTATGAACCGCTTATCCTAAGAGGTCTTGGGTAACTGTTTCTAACCAGCTCGGCAGACAGCCACGGCTTACCTGTTCTCAATTTCATACAATCTTCCAGAGGACAAGGATCTTTTGGTTGACTCCAATTAAAAATATTTCCCTGAATTTAATAGAGTACTCCCTCTTATTTTTTTATTTTTTAAATTAAAAAAAATTTTTTTTGTTTTTGTATACTTCAGGTTCTTATTAGTCATCAATTTTATTTTATTTTAATTTATTTTTAGTCATCAATTTTATACACATCAGTGTATACATGTCAATCCCAATCGCCCAATTCAGCACACCACCAACTTCTCAACTTCTGCCCTGCAAACCGGTTCATCTGTACCATTTTTCTAGGTTCCACATACATGCGTTAATATACGATATTTTTCTTTCTGACTGACTTCACTCTGTACGACAGTCTCTAGATCCATCCACATCTCAACAAATGACTCAATTTCGTTCCTTTTTATGGCTGAGTAATATTCCATTGTATATATGTACCACATCTTCTTTATCCATTCGTCTGTCGATGGGCATTTAGGTTGCTTCCATGACCTGGCTATTGTAAATAGTGCTGCA
>NC_041220.1:67733053-67733693 GCF_002837175.3 Physeter macrocephalus
ATTGTGTTACTGTCGATTTCCTCTTTTATAGCTGTTAGCAGTTGCCTTATGTATTGAGGTGCTCCTATTTTGGGTGGATATATATTTATAATAGTTATATCTTCTTTTTGGATTGATCCCTTGATCGTTATGTAGTGTCCTTCCTTGTCTCTTGTAACATTCTTTATTTTGAAGTCTATTTTATCTGATATGAATATAGCTACTCCAGCTTTCTTTTGATTTCTATTTGCATGGAATATCTTTTTCCATCCCCTCACTTTCAGTATCTATGTGTCCCTAGGTCTCAGGTGGGTCTCTTGTAGACAGCATATATATGGATCTTGTTTTTGTATCCATTCAGCAAGCCTGTGTCTTTTGGTTGGAGTATTTAATCCATTCACGTTTAAGGTAATTATCAATATGTATGTTCCTATGACCATTTTCTTAATTGTTTAGGTTTGTTTTTGTAGATCCTTTTCTTCTCTTGTGTTTCCCACTTAGAGACATTCCTTTTGCATTTGTTGTAGACCTGGTTTGGTGGTGCTGAATTCTCTTAGCCTTTGCTTGTCTGTAAAGCTTTTGATTTCTCCATCAAATCTGAATGAAATCCTTGCTGGGTAGAGTAATCTTGGTTGTAGTTTCTTTCCTTTCATCACTTTAA
>NC_041220.1:67734058-67738723 GCF_002837175.3 Physeter macrocephalus
TGCTATTGATTCCTTCTAGTGTAGTTTTCATTTCATTTATTGTATTGTTCATCTCTGTTTGTTTGTTCTTTAACTCTTCTACATCTTTGTTAAACATTTCTTGCATCTTCTCAATCTTTGCCTCCATTGTTTTTCCGAGGTCCTGGATCATCTTCACTATCATTATTCTGAATTCTTTTTCTGGAAGGTTGCCTATCTCCACTGCATTCAGTTTATGGGGTTTTGTTCCTTCATCTGGTAAATAGCCCTCAGCCTTTTCATCTTGTCTATCTTTCTGTGAATGTGGTTTTTGTTCCACAGGTTGCAGGATTGTAGTTTTTCTTGCTTCTCACTCCCTCCTTAAAGTGGTAGTATCCACACTTTCAGTTCATTTTTCAGGCAAATTAGCAAAAGCAGTCAATGTTTCACAACTTAGTCAAACTTTCCTTTTTCTGTGGTTACTAAGTGCCCCCTGTTGGATGTGTTTAAGGCTCTAATTTGTGGTTGTGCCCTGTCTTGCTTAACTAGCAAGACCCTGTGTTAAATCCTTGAATGGAGGCCAAGGTTCCAAAAACATGGGGCTGAGGTTAGACCCCATTAGGTCATCTCCCTGTGGTCTTACTTTGAGACGTATTTGCCACAGTGTTTATTGTTTGGGCCTCCCCGAGTGTGGGTGTCTTACCCCAGGGTGATGCTTTTAGAGCTGGTATTAATACTTATCAACACCGTTCTTCCATACCTCCCACCCAAGGCTAGCTGTTTTGTTCTCATTTGCTCAAATATCTGAGAATGGGTAGAGCTTGAAATTTTGGGCTGGTTGGGGCCCAGTACACTGGCTTCTGACTCGTCTTGAAAAAACCCTTTCTCCCCAGCTTTCCTGTTTTGAGGTGGAAGTTTTAAAACCTGGACCTAATGGGATGACAGGAGTAAAATGATTAATTTTCTAGGCAGTAATTTTATCATTAGTTGCAAGGCTGGTGTGGCCCAGATGAGAGCATCTCAGACTATCTGGTGTAGGACTGGTTTACTTCTAATCTGTCATGGGTCAACACTTCATAATATAGAGTAAAAGTGAATTATCAGAAGACTAGAAGCCAAGTCTTATTGGACTTAGTAGACACAAAATTACATTTTGACAAAATAAAAGGAAGAAATACAAATTTTATATTTATAAAATATATATTTTAAAATGGTGACTAAAAATTATAATCAGAATGACAGGTGTTATCAAGAGTGAAAGTGAAGTATAACTTACTGCATGAAATGGTATGCAGAATGAGTACTGAGCATCAGTACTTCAAGTGCTCAGTTTTAAATGACAAATCAGTTTCCTTCTTAACTTACTAAATCTATGTTGGATTGACAGCAACGCTGCTCACAAGGGATAATATAACTAAACTACTAAACTACATTTTTTTAAATGTTTTTTTATTGTGGTAAAAGTCACATAATATAAAACATACTATTTTAACCATATTTAACTGTATAGTTCAGTGGCACTAAGTACATTCACATTGTTGTGCAACTCGAAAAAAAAAAAACCACAAGAGTTATATTTTTTGAGTGAATGGACAAGGGCATTTCAATTGGCACCGGTGCGATTGTCCACTATTTTTTTTTTTTTTTGTGAGGGTCATTGACCGCTAATTATAAAAACAGTAAATATTTATTGAGGTTTTACTGGCTTGTGTTAGAAAGTACTTTTACAGCCATCATTTATGTTCCACTGAAGCTAAAACTGAGGCTGAGGGGGTGAAGTATCCCAAGGTCCCACGAGGGCAAGTAGCAGAGCAAGGGTTTGAACCGAGGGAGCTGACCCAAGTTTGAGGGCTCATCTCTCTCCCAGGCTGCACTGAAAGGGCACCAGGAGAAGACGGGGAGACTCAGCTGATTCCTAGGTCTGTTTAAGTCTCGAAAGAGTCCCCTCCGCGGCTGGCATCATTTGCCTAAAGTTACATTTTCGATCTTGTTTTGTGACCCCACAGCGGTGCATCATCTCTGTGTAATGAATGGGAGGAAGAGGGGGAAGCCTGAGCTCCCCTCTCTTCTCTGGGGGTCACAGCCACCAGCTGACAGCCCACTTCCTCCTGAGAAGCCTGGCTTCCTGTTCGTGACCTCTTCCTCAGAGAGAAATAGGCAGAGAGGGAGAAATGGGATGCAAGGTTTACACCACTCAAAACCAAAGAGTTTATATCTTCTAGTGGATTCCTCCTAACTACCTGACCTTCCTCACTCCATTTCCTCAGAGTGGGACCCCCCCAGATCAGGACGAAGCCTGCTGTGAAATTCTTCACGGATGCTGGGTACGTCTTCTCTGTGACATTTGACATAATTGCAATTTTACATTGGTTTTCATGATTCTTTAATTCATGGTCTCCTTCACAAAACCAAAAACCACAAGGGCAGGAACCATGACTGTTATCCACCCTTCTATCCACCTATCCATCCACCCAAAACAAATACTTTGAGCGCCATCCATGTTCCAGGCGCTGATCTGGCCACTAGGGAAATTACAGTGAATGAAAGAAAATCTCTACATGTACGCAGCATTTTGGTGGGTGGAGAGAGACGATAAATGAGAAATCAAACACATGAAGAACATGTTCAGGATAAATGCTGTGAAAAAAAGAGTAAAGAAATGTGGTGGTCAGGGGTAGAGTCATGGGCAGTGGAGGCTCCATGCCCAGGGCTTCAAAGAAGCCTACAGATTTGTCTCCCAGAATTTTCTTCCAAAGGACAGGGCAGTCACCATCCCCCAGCCGGCAGCCGGACAATTTTCTACTGAGACCCCTGGGCTCCTGCTTCTGTCCCCTGCTTGGGAAAGAAACAAGTGAAAAGAGAAATAAGGAGTAAAATTTCTAGTATCCAGCAAAGGTCCTGGCATTTAGTGGGCACTCAATATTAGATGAACAAATGCACAGCTGGATGGATGGGTGGTTGAAAGGGTACTGTCATGGAGGTATTTTGGGGATGGGCTAGAGGCTGAGGACAGTCCTGAACCCATCCAGAGGAGAGGTGGGCTTTGGGAGTGTGGGTGCCTCATCCTGACGTTTGCCGACTGCCCATGAAGGATCCTCTGGGGAAGATGAGACGGGCCCACGTGGCACCTACAGGACTCTCTGAGTCTCCTGAAGCCCCCCTGCCCCCCACTCCCCTGGCATGAAAGGCAACTCAACCTGAGCCCTAGGTCAATGTCCTGACCCAAAGCCTTGAAGCAAAGGGTGGGGTGCCGGGGTGAGGCTCAAACCCAGGTGACCAGAGGAATTCCTCTTCCTGGATCCACTCAAGTGCAACAAAGGCTCAACTGGCAGCTAAAGTAAGTTAATAAGAAAGTCGCATTGTGTACCTAATGAATTTTTTAAATCAATTACGAAACAGTCTCCTTGGTCATTTGTTAACATCTTGAAACATCTTGAAACCTTTACAAATTAATTTGACTGTATTAAAAGAAAACCTCTCACAGTCTGTTAACTCCATAAATGTGTTTTAAATTTGTTTTTGAATGCAACAACAAGCCGTGTACGTGTCTCGTGTGTGTGTGTGTGTGTGTGTGTGTGTGGTTCAGACTGACCATTCCCAGATAGCTGCTCTGCACTTGAATGGGGTGCCCTGGCCTATTCACAGAGGCCGAGTGTTTGACGGTCAGTGTCAGTGACAGTCCTGTCCAGGGGAGTGGCAGCGCTCGTACAGCTGCCCCTGTGTTTCTGACCGTCCTGGGCCAGCAGGGTGGCACCTCTGGAGATGCTGCTTAAAGCTGCCACCCAGCCTAGGGCCAGCTCTTCTCCTGGGGCAGAGTTAGTGGCTGATGGCAGCGGTAAGTGGCAGTGAGAGAGAGGGACGGGTGGATGCAGCCATCCTGAACCCCAGAAGTCAGAGGGACACGGGAATCAGAGCTGGGAGGCCTAGCTAATGAGGGGGACACCGAGGCGGGCCCCCAGTGCCAGGCTGCCTGGAGAAGCTGGCAGCGATCCTATTTCAGTGAAGTGCTGTTCTCTTTTAAGCCGGTGACATGGGAACAAATCAATAGGAGGGGGCTTTGCAAGACCCATGAAGTAAACTGCTCCGCCATTTTAGCTTCAGCCAAGTCCATGCCTGAGTTCTGTTTTAGGCACCCTGTTTGGAGAATGATGCAGGCATCCTGGAAAGAGGCCAGGGGAGGCAACGGTCACTTGGGAGTGTTGAAAGGCAGGATTAAAGGAGCTAAAAGTACTGAGCATTTGGAGGGGAGAAGGGACAGAGGGCCGGGATGTGGACAGGTGGGGACAGCTTAATGGCTCCCCACATTCAAGTCAGCAGAGGGTCTTGTAAGCACATCACCAGTCTTATTTCCGTGGAGAATAATGATGGGCTTTCTTTTGAAACAGGAGGGAATTAAGTTAGACCTGAGGAAGGCTGACTTGAAGTAAAGGTGATTTATCACAGAGATGATTTCCCCGACTGAGGGTGCAGAATCTGTCTCTTCCTGAGAATCTTTAAGAACCAAGCAGACATCTCTGTTTTCTGAACAGTAGGTACAGTCTTCACCACAGAACGAAGTCTCATTCTGATCTGACAGTTTTTTTAAAAATTAAAATTTTCTGGGCCTCCCTTGTGGCGCAGTGGTTGAGAGTCCGCCTGCCGATGCGGGGGACGCGGGTTCGTGCCCCGGTCCGGGAGGATCCCGCGTGCCGCGGAGCGGCTGGGCCC